>NC_045600.1:45072285-45395154 GCF_009762305.2 Zalophus californianus | reverse complement strand
TCCTCTGTTTGGAGCCTGCTTCTCCCTCTGCCTCTCTCTCTGTCTCTCATGAATAAATAAATAAAACCTTAAAAAAAAAAAAAAAAAGAAAGTGGCCTCTTGCTGCCAAATAACATTTTCTTACACACAATTTTGAGAAATGGCATATAGAATGTGTATTTTTAATGCTGTAATTATGGCTCTGGTTTTTGAGGAAAAGCCACTGATTTAGCAATGGAATTCTAGTATCTTTTACTAGGTAATGGACACTGTCTTTGTGTGTTAAGATACAGCAAGAAGCTCACCGAGCTGGGGTGGTGGTAGCTGTTTGCTTACCTGGGAGGAGTCTTCTATTACTGCTTATGTGGGAATTGCCAGCTCAAGGCAATTAAAAAACAGAACTTCTAGTATGTCTTACTATTGTTTTAAAATTTTTTCACAGAAAATATATCCCCAATGTTGACTGTACCCATAACAGACCACTTCTACTGGCTCATGCTTGGCATACAACTGGGATACAGAAGAGTACAGAGGATAATAGAATGAGTATCTATCTACCAACCAGCTTTGTCAATCTTTTTTTTTTAATTTTTATTGTTATGTTAATCACCATACATTACATCATTAGTTTTTGATGTAGTGTTCCATGATTCATTGTTTGTGCATAACACCCAGTGCTCCACGCAGAACGTGCCCTCTTTAATACCCATCACCAGGCTAACCCATCCCCCTACCCTCCTCCCCTCTAGAACCCTCAGTTTGTTTTTCAGAGTCCATCGTCTCTCATGTTTGTCTCCCCCTCTGACTTACTCCCCTTCATTCTTCCCCTCCTGCTATCTTCTTCTTCTTGCTTTTTTCTTAACATATATTGCATTATTTGTTTCAGAAGTACCGATTTGTGATTCAACAGTCTTGCACAATTCACAGCGCTCACCATAGCACATACCCTCCCCAATGTCTATCACCCAGCCACCCCTTCCCTCCCACCCCCCACCACTCCAGCAACCCTCAGTTTGTTTCCTGAGATTAAGAATTCCTCATATCAGTGAGGTCATATGATACATGTCTTTCTCTGATTGACTTATTTCACTCAGCATAACACCCTCCAGTTCCATCCGCGTCGTTGCAAATGGCAAGATCTCATTCCTTTTGATGGCTGCATAATATTCCATTGTGTATATATATCACATCTTCTTTATCCATTCATCTGTCGTTGGACATCTTGGCTCTTTCCACAGTTTGGCTATTGTGGACATTGCTGCTATAAACATTGGGGTGCATGTACCCCTTCGGGTCCCTACATTTGTATCTTTGTGGTAAATACCCAGTAGTGCAATTGCTGGATCGTAGGGTAGCTCTATTTTCAACTGTTTGAGGAACCTGCATACTGTTTTCCAGAGGGGTTGCACCAGCTTGCATTCCCACCAACAGTGTAGGAGGGTTCCCCTTTCTCCTCATCCCCGCCAACATCTGTTGTTTGCTGACTTGTTAATTTTAGCCATTCTGACGGGTGTGAGGTGGTATCTCATTGAGGTTTTGATTTGGATTTCCCTGATGCCGAGTGATGTTGAGCACTTTTTCATGTGTCTGTTGGCCATTTGGATGTCTTCTTTGGAAAAATGTCTGTTCATGTCTTCTGCCCATTTCTTGATTGGATTATTTGTTCTTTGGGTGTTGAGTTTGATAAGTTCTTTATAGATTTTGGATACTAGCCCTTTATCTGATATGTCATTTGCAAATATTTTCTCCCATTCTGTTGGTTGTCTTTTGGTGTTGTGGACTGTTTCTTTTGCTGTGCAAAAGCTTTTTATCTTGATGAAATCCCAATAGTTCATTTTTGCCCTGGCTTCCCTTGCCTTTGGCGATGTTTCTAGGAAGAAGTTGCTGCGGCTGAGGTCGAAGAGGTTGCTGCCTGTGTTCTCCTTTAGGATTTTGATGGACTCTTGTCTCACGTTTAGGTCTTTCAACCATTTGGAGTCTATTTTTGTGTGTGGTGTAAGGAAATGGTCCAGTTTCATTCTTCTGCACGTGGCTGTCCAATTTTCCCAACACCATTTGTTGAAGAGACTGTCTTTTTTCCATTGGACATTCTTTCCTGCTTTGTCAAAGATGAGTTGACCATAGAGTTGAGGGTCCATTTCTGGGCTCTCTATTCTGTTCCATTGATCTATGTGTCTGTTTTTGTGCCAGTACCATACTGTCTTGATGATGACAGCTTTGTAGTAGAGCTGGAAGTCCGGAATTGTGATGCCGCCAGCTTTGCTTTTCTTTTTCAATATTCCTCTTGCTCTTCGGGGTCTCTTCTGGTTCCATACAAATTTTAGGATTATTTGTTCCATTTCTTTGAAAAAAGTGGATGGTATTTTGATGGGGATTGCATTGAATGTGTAGATTGCTCTAGGTAGCATTGACATCTTCACAATGTTTGTTCTTCCAATCCATGAGCATGGAACGTTTTTCCATTTCTTTGTGTCTTCTTCAATTTCTTTCATGAGTATTTTATAGTTTTCTGAGTACAGATCCTTTGCCTCTTTGGTTAAATTTATTCCTAGGTATCTTATGGTTTTGGGTGCAATTGTAAATGGGATCGACTCCTTGATTTGTCTCTCTTCTGTCTTGTTGGTGTATAGCAATGCCACTGATTTCTGTGCATTGATTTTATATCCTGCTACTTTCCTGAATTCCTGTATGAGTTCTAGCAGTTTTAGGGTGGAGTCTTTTGGGTTTTCCACATACAGTATCATATCATCTGCAAAGAATGAGAGTTTGACTTCCTCTTTGCTGATTTGGATGCCTTTGATTTCTTTTTGTCGTCTGATTGCTGTGGCTAGGACTTCTAATACTATGTTGGATAGCAGTGGTGATAGTGGACATCCCTGCTATGTTCCTGACCTTAGGGGAAAGCTCTCAGCTTTTCCCCTTTGAGAATGATATTCGCTGTAGGTTTTTCATAGATGGCTTTTATGATATTGAGGTATGTGCCCTCTATCCCTATACTCTGAAGAGTTTTGATCAAGAAAGGATGCTGTACTTTGTCAAATGCTTTTTCTGCATCTATTGAGAGGATCATATGATTCTTGTTCTTTCTTTTGTTAATGTATTTTATCACGTTGATTGATTTGCGGATGTTGAACCAACCTTGCAGCCCAGGGATAAATCCCACTTGGTCATGGTGAATAATCCTTTTAATGTACTGTTGGATCCTATTGGCTAGTATTTTGGTGAGAATTTTTGCATCCAAGTTCATCAAGGATATTGGTCTGTAATTCTCCTTTTTGATGGGGTCTTTGTCTGGTTTTGGGATCAAGGTAATGGTGGCCTCATAAAATGAGTTTGGAAGTTTTCCTTCCATTTCTATTTTTTGGAACAGTTTCAGGAGAATAGGTATTAATTCTTCTTTAAATGTTTGGTAGAATTCCCCTGGGAAGCCATCTGGCCCCGGGCTTTTGTTTGTTGGGAGATTTTTGATGACTGCTTCGATTTCCTTAGTGGTTATAGGTCTGTTCAGGTTTTCTATTTCTTCCTGGTTCAGTTTTGGTAGTTGATACATCTCTAGGAATGCACCCATTTCTTCCAGGTTATCTAATTTGCTGGCATAGAGTTGCTCATAATATGTTCTTATAATTGTTTGTATTTCTTTGGTGTTGGTTGTGCTCTCTCCTTTTTCATTCATGATTTTGTTGATTTGGGTCATTTCTCTTTTCTTTTTGATAAGTCTGGCCAGGGGTTTATCAATCTTGTTAATTCTTCCAAAGAACCAGCTCCTAGTTTCGTTGATCTGTTCTACTGTTCTTTTGGTTTCTATTTCATTGATTTCTGCTCTGATCTTTATAATTTCTCTTCTCCTGCTGGGTTTAGGCTTTATTTGCTGTTTTTTCTCTAGCTCCTTTAGGTGTAGGGTTAGGTTGTGTATTTGAGACCTTTCTTGTTTCTTGAGAAAGGCTTGTATTGCTATATACTTTCCTCTTAGGCCTGCCTTTGCTGTATCCCAAAGATTTTGAACAGTTGTGCTTTCATTTTCATTGGTTTCTATGAATTCTTTTAATTCTTCTTTAATTTCCTGGTTGACCCATTCATTCTTTAGTAGGATGCTCTTTAGCCTCCATGTATTTGAGTTCTTTCCAACTTTCCTCTTGTGATTGAGTTCTAGTTTCAAAGCACTGTGGTCTGAAAATATGCAGGGAATAATCCCAATCTTTTGGTACTGGTTGAGACCTGATTTGTGACCTAGGATGTGATCAATTCTGGAGAATGTTCCATGGGCACTAGAGAAGAATGTGTATTCCGTTGCTTTGGGATGGAATATTCTGAATATGTCTGTGAAGTCCATTTGGTCCAGTGTGTCATTTAAAGTCTTTATTTCCTTGTTGATCTTTTGCTTAGATGATCTGTCCATTTCAGTGAGGGGGGTGTTAAAGTCCCCCACTATTATTGTATTGTTGTCAATGTGTTTCTTTGCTTTTGTTATTAATTGCCTTATATAATTGCCTGCTCCCATGTTAGGGGCATAGATATTTACAATTGTTAGATCTTCTTGTTGGATAGACCCTTTAAGTAGGATATAGTGTCCTTCTTCATCTCTTATTACAGTCTTTGTTTTAAAATCTAATTTGATATAAGGATTGCCACCCCAGCTTTCTTTTGGTGTCCATTAGCATGGTAAATGGTTTTCCACCCCCTCACTTTCAATCTGGGGGTGTCTTTGGGTCTAAAATGAGTCTCTTGCAGACAGCATATCGATGGGTCTTGTTTTTTAACCCAATCTGATAGCCTGTGTCTTTTGATTGGGGCATTTAGCCCATTTACATTCAGGGTAACTATTGAAAGATATGAATTTAGTGCCATTGTATTGCCTGTAAGGTGACTGTTACTGTATATTGTCTGTGTTCCTTTCTGATCTATGCTGCTTTTAGGCTCTCTCTTTGCTTAGAGGACCCCTTTCAATATTTCTTGTAGGGCTGGTTTCATGTTTGCAAATTCCTTTAGTTTTTGTTTGTCCTGGAAGCTTTTTATCTCTCCTTCTATTTTCAATGACAGCCTAGCTGGATATAGTATTCTTGGCTGCATATTTTTCTCGTTTAGTGCTCTGAAGATATCATGCCAGTCCTTTCTGGCCTGCCAGGTCTCTGTGGATAGGTCTGTTGCCCATGTAATGTTTCTACCATTGTAGGTTACATATCTCTTCTCCCGAGCTGCTTTCAGGATTTTCTCTTTGTCTCTGAGACTCGTAAGTTTTACTATTAGATGTCGGGGTGTTGACCTATTTTTATTGATTTTGAGAGGGGTTCTCTGTGCCTCCTGGATTTTGATGCCTGTTTCCTTCCCCACATTAGGGAAGTTCTCTGCTATAATTTGCTCCAGTATACCTTGTGCCCCCCTCTCTCTTTCTTCTTCTTCTGGGATCCCAATTATTCTAATGTTGTTTCGTCTTATGGTATAGCTTATCTCTCGAATTCTGCCCTCGTGATCCTGTACTTGTTTATCTCTCTTTTTCTCAGCCTCTTTATTTTCCATCATTTGGTCTTCTATATCGCTGATTCTCTCTTCTGCCTCATTTATCCTAGCAGTTAGTGCCCCCATTTTTGATTGCTCCTCATTAATAGCCTTTTTGATTTCAACTTGGTTAGATTTTAGTTCTTTTATTTCTCCAGAAAGGGTTTCTCTAATATCTTCCACGCTTTTTTCAAGCCCAGCTAGTATCTTTAAAGTCATGATTCTGAACTCTAGGTCCGACATCGTACTAATGTCCGTACTGAGTAGGTCCATGGCAGACGGTACTACCTCTTGTTCTTTTTGCTGAGGTGATTTCTTTCATCTTGTCATTTTGTCCAGTGGAGAACAGATGAATGAGAGAACAAAATGCTAACAGGTTAACAACGTCCCCAGCAAATATACTCTATACAAATCAGAAAAGACCTGAAACCAGGTGAAAAGAAAGGGAAAGAAAGAAAAAAGAAAGAGAAAAAAGAAAAAAAGAAAAAAAAAAACAAACAAAAACAGAACAAAACAAAAAAAAACAGAATATGATCAAATATGATCAGGCTAGTGCATAGATCAGTGCCACACACTAGATTTTGGGCGTATTTTGGTCTGTTAGAAGAAAGTGCCTCCTAAAATTTTAAAGGAAGAAAGACTTATATATGTACAAAATAAGCGTTGATACAATGAAAGGATGGAAGATGACTGTAAAGATGAAAATTATAAAAGATTTTATAAAAGGAATTGATAAGAGAAGAAGTTGTTTGAAAAAAGAAAGAAGAAGATTAAAAAAAAAGGGAGAGAATGTGATCCGGCAGGAGTCTAGAACAAAGCCATATACTAGTGATTTAGGTATATTTTGATCTGTTAGAAGAAACTGTATCTCAAAATTTTAAAGAGAGAACTTATATATATATGCAAAAATAAGGGTGACTACTATGAAGGGATAAAATATGACTAAAAATGAAAAATAAAAAATGTTTTTTTAAAAAAGGGATTGATAAGATGTTGGTTGAAAAAGGGAAAAAGAAAAATTAAAAAAAACAGTTAAAAAATTAACTTTGAAAAACTAATGAATCATGGTAAAAAAGCCATGAATTCTATGTGCAGTATTCCCCTAGCGCTGGAGTTCTCCCGTTCTCCTTGATCGGTAAACTTGGTCTTGGCTTGCTGGCTGTTCGTGCTGATCTTCTGGGGGAGGGGCCTGTTGCCGTGGTTCCCAAATGTCTTTGCCGGAGGTGGAACTGCCCCGCCCTTGTCGGTCCGGGCTAAGCAAGCTGCTCGGGTTTGCTCTCAGGAGCTTTTGTTCCCTGCAAGCTCTCGTTGCAGCTTTGGAGGACCAGGGTGAAAATGGTGGCCTCCCAATCTCTGCCCCAGAGGAGCTGAGAACTCGGGGCCCCGCTCCTCAGTGCGCCCCCAGAGAAAAGCAGTCACTCCCGTCTCCCCAGTCTCCGGCCGCACTCCGTGCTCACCCGGCCTGTGACCGACCATTTCTATCTCTGGCACCTGACCCCGTGTGGAGTCTCCAAACCCAGCAGATCCCTGCGGTGTGCTCCCGCGCCGCTCCTCCCGGGGGGGGGGGGGGAGGAAGAGGAGTCTCCCCGGCTCTGCCGCTTGTTGGGTCCCTGCTGGAGGAGCAGTGGCCCGACTGTCACCAATCACAGTTTATGGCAACCCCGAGCTGAGAGCCCGCGCCTCAGCTCCGTTTCTGCAGCCGGCTTCCCCGCTCCGATACCTGGGAGCTCTGCCGCACTCAGGCACCCCCAGTCTTTCTGTGACCCCCGAGGGTCCTGAGACCACACTGTCCCACGAGGGTTCCATCTCTAGCTTAGCCACTAGAGCGACGTACATCAGCGGAGCCGACTTTTTTTTTTTTTTAAAGATTTTATTTATTTATTTGAGAGAGAATGAGAAATAGAGAGCACGAGAGGGAAGAGGGTCAGAGGGAGAAGCACACTCCCCGCCGAGCAGGGAGCCCGATGTGGGACTCAATCCCGGGACTCCAGGATCATGACCTGAGCTGAAGGCAGTCGCTTAACCAACGGAGCCACCCAGGCACCCCGGAGCCGACTTCTAAAAGTTCTGATTTTGTGCTCCGCGGCTCTATCACTTGCCAGAAGCGGCGGTCAGAGGCCCCCTCCCCCGCCGTCTATCCTCCCGAATATCGCCTCGGATTCACTTCTCCGCACGTTCTACCTTCCAGTAAGTGGTCGCTTTTCTGTTCAGAGAGTTGTTGCTATTCTTTTCTTTGATCTCCTGTTGAGTTCGTAGGTGTTCAGAATGGTTTGATCCCTATTCAGCTGAATTCCTGAGACCAGACGAAATCCAGGTCTCCTACTCCTCTGCCATCTTGCTCCACCCCCCCCAGCTTTGTCGATCTTAATATTTTATGATGCTTGCCTCAGATTGCTTTTCTTATGATGAAATACAACATCACAGATATGACTGAAGCCTTTGTGCGCTCCTCTTTCTTCTGTTCTTTCTCCAGTGGGAGTCACTATGTTACATTTAACTTTCTGCACTCATACGCATATTTTTATCTTATACTACATAATGTGTGTACCCTAAGCAACATGGCTTGTCCATATTCATAAACAAAATAGTATTATTTTTGCACATTTAAAAGCTTAATATAAATGGTATTGTAATGTTTATATCTATCTGTAACTTGTTTTCCCCTTCAAATTTATATTTACGATATTTATCCAGCTTAATAGAAGTAGCTCCAATTCATTCGTTTTCACTGCAACGTAGTGATCCCTTGTTTAAACACACCATAAATTCTCCTTTTGTGACATGTAGGTTGCTTTTAATTTTTTGTTATCAGACGATACTTCTATGAACACTCTTGTTCATGTCTTTCTGACATAATGTAGGACAGTTTCTCACTAGGGTGTACAGTTAGGAGGGGAGCTGCTATGTCAAAGATTAGGCATATATTTAATTTGAAGCACATCATCAAATCTGCAAGAGGCTCTGAGGTGTTGGGACAGCCATCTAGGCATGATGACCATGACCTGCTCTAACGTTATAAGATTTAAATATCATCTGGGACAAGATACTCATTTATAGACTTGGAAACATGCTTCCTCACTGTCATTCTTTGGGCAACTGCATCTTATAGGAATGACTTCTTCCCCCTTGGTCCTCCTCGTACACATTTTGGTCTGTTCATCATTATCAATCAACCTCATAGCAGCTAATTTTACCAACTCTTACTATTTTCCAGGCACTGTGTGGAATACTTCATATGCACTGTTTTACTTATTCCTCATAACAATCACAGGTGGTAGGTGCTATAAATTATTTCCACCTTACATGTAAGGAAACCGAAGCCTAAAGTAAATTGAGTACTGGCTCAGAGTGACTAGCCAGGATTCAGGCTGTTACAACCCAGTTCCCGAGCTCTTAACCACTCACTGTGTGATACCGCATTTCTCTATTCAGGATTGAAACTACAAAATCGTTACTTTCTTTTCCAATTTGCAAAAGAAAGAGAGGTCTATTATGAGACTATTTGCATAGTATCAGAAAAATCAGGAAAATTTTCAAAAAAAAATCACTACGTTGTGATTTGAAATCCTTAATCATTGACTTGGGTTCAGGACAGTGTGTTCATTCATTTGTTATCTTTCCTCCTTCTTTTTACAATGTTATTAATGTGGAAACATTCTTAAAAAGGTAGAAATATACCTCATTATTATTTTTGCCTATTCCCATCTTCATTCTCCTGGATGTCTTTTACATGTTGCAGTTTTAGTGTACATGTAATCAATCTTTCTTTTTTTTTTTAAGATGTGTTTATCTGAGAGAGAGAGAGAAAGTGAGCAGGGGAAGGGTGGGGGGAAGGGAGAGAGAGAAGCAGACTCCCCACTGAGCACAGAGCCTGACTTCCAGCCGGATTCGGAGCCTGATTTGGAGCCCAATTTGGAACTGACACAGGGCTAGATTTCACAACCCTGAGATCACAACCTGAGCCCAAATCAAGAGTTGGACACTTAACAGACTGAGCCGCCCAGGCGCCCCAAATCTTTCTTTTTTAAGATTAGCATTATATCACAAGCGTTTTTCCTTACAATAAAATCATAATGATCATTTGCGTGGATGTGTTAGAATTTATTTATACATTCTATTGTTTTCAAAGAACATTTTTGTGCCTGTTACTTTTTCTTCCATCTGGGTCATTTTCTCAAGATAAATTCCTGGGGGGAGAATTACTAGGCCAATGGACTGATCATTGCTATGATATCTGATACTTTTTAACATCAGATGCATGCTTAGAAATGGGAATGCTGACTAAATCTGAACCATATGAGGTCATCACACCATGATCTCTCTGGAGATAACTTCCTGACATATCAATTTATTGCTTACAATTGATGTTAATTAGAGACTTATTTGCCTAATGTCTTAACTGATTGGCATTCTCTATGGTCAATGTGGTTAGGTCTGGTTCATGACCCCACATCCCTCTGAGACTTATGTTCCTGGAGTTGCTATAATGTTCAGTGTGCCTTTTAACCATTGAAAATAGTCCTAGATTTGTTTATTCTTCTAGAAAACAATCATTGATAGGATTCAAAAACTTGGGAGGACAAAATTGGACTACATGACAGAAAAATAGAGCATCGTGGCATGGACAACAGGAAGGAGAAAATCCTGTGATCTTGTCCCATTGTGCCTATCCTACTGAGCTGCTGCCCATTGCACTAATCCACGAGGGCTGCACAGCTGAGCACTAGGGGAGGTAGTCATGATTTACTAAATCGAATTCCAGGAGAGTTTGGATAATTTCCGATGCCATTAGCTATAAAAGTATGTGCCAAGTTATTCAAACCTCTGGATCATACCCAAGAAGGTCATACCTACCTTTGTCATTTTTGTTCCTGCCCTTCTTCGGTTTAGCCAGCAGGCCTTGCACCCAGATGCAGCACCCCAAAATGAACTGCCCTCTCTGTGCTCCAGTCATGGCCTATGCTGAGGTCATCCCATTTCTCATCACTTATCCCCTAGCCCCAGGACCTTGATAGGCAACTCCTGGCTTGTTAGGAAAAGCATATGTCACGAAGCTCTTGGTGGGGACTGAAGCCAATATCCCAATAACGTATTTATATGTGGAGATACTAAACTTAAGATATTAATCAGTGACTTAAAGACTTGGAATTTGGGACCCAAAATCAGATTTCTTGAATGTGGCTGTTTAGTTATTCCTTCATTTTATACCATATGAAGGTTAAGTGTCACACATTGCCCATACTTTGCCTTAAGCCCACCTTCGTTTTCCGGTGGTGGGTGTGGCTTCAACTGTTACTCCCAACTGCTCTAGTGCAGATCACCTGCCCTTACCTTCCCCATTGGCTATTTGCTCTGTCCTTTGTACTCAAAAACCAAGAGTGATATTTTTACCCTCTAGTTCCACTTTCCACTAGGCCCACGAAGGTCTCATGGCTTGTGACCCTTCTGCAATGGTCACAAGACAATAATAAGGTTTGGAAGAGACACTAGTGAGTATCTCAACACAGCAAGTGGCTAAGCTGACTGGCTGTTTCTTGCATCTTCATTGAAAATTGGTGCTTTACCCCATTTCCTTGGCTATGGCTTTGGGTTATCATGAGAACTATTTAGTCCGGCTACATAGTTTCCATGTAAACACTTCTCTCATTTCAGCCTTGTCCAAGTTCCTGCTACCTGTTGTTGTTGCTGATGAGGCCAGCATTTTCTATGGGCTGGCACAGCCTTCATCAGCTGAGGCTGAAGAGCAGTGGCCCTTGCTGGACAGGACAGGCATGTGCCAGTTCCCCTCAGGCAACACTCAGTCTACATTGACCATTTGGGATACTAGTTTGGCCACAGGCATTTGCATTTGCAATGTGTGAACAAGCTCATTAGCCTCCACCTGCATGCCTGCATGCCCTGTGACTACCTGTATTCTCCTGTATCCCCAGGACTGTGTCCTACATTTACTCATCCTGTGGCTACCCCTGTTTTTGCCCCTCAGAACTAGTTGCTGCCACCACAGCCGCTGTTACTGGTGCTCTCTGGGGTGCAGAGGTTTACCAGCGACCCCAGCCATTAGGGTTGTCCGTTTGTTCAGTGCTGTGATGGTTCTCACCCTGCTAAGAGCAGGGCCACATTCTATCACCCCGCAGTGTCATATTCTGTTAGATGGGTCTTGCAAGAAGTTGCTGGGCCCTGATTGCTGCAGAATCTGATGAGAGCTCTAAGTCTCACACACTCAGATGTAACCTCACACAGCCGTGGGATTGTGAGGGCAGGTTCAAGAGACAGTATTCTGCCATTTCTGTATCTTGGAAGCAGTCCTGCCGCCCCCGCCCCATGTTTGCCCTGTGGTAGAGTCTGGCTTCCTTTAGGATGATTTTCTTTCAGAAGCCCTGAAATTGAGCCCTTTTCAATTTGACTCTATTGGATTTCCCTGCCCTACTTCTTGGTTCCTACATGTTTATGTATTTCAAAACCCCACTTGCAGTTTTTAACTTTTCCTTCAGGAAGCTCCTCAGCCTCCACAAAAACTAGAGAATGTAACAGATATGGGGAAGGATGGGTCTACCCTTACCTCCAGACACCTGAAACATTTATATCTCAGCCTCCTCCCAGAAAGAACTCCTTTGATATTCAAGTCCATAGTATGGCATCTTGTTCTCCAAAACATGCTGCAACAATGTGTCTGATTCATGCTGGTGTCCCCTAAGTGCCTGGCACAGGACCTTCTTCACAACTGGTATTTAATTTATGTTTTAATTAAATGAATAAATGTTTAATGGAATAAAGGTATGTTTTAAACACAAGGAAGAAAGTTGTTTATAGCAAAGTTGAGGTTGGTTTTCATGTTTTCAGTCTGTGCCTTCACTTGTAGAATTATTCAGTTTCTAATTTAAAATGCTTATGGGGCTTTTAAGTCATCTGAATAACAACGTTTTCTGGACTGGAAAGATGGAGACAGGTAGGTGGCCAAATATGGCAGAGCAAGTCATTATCGATTGATACTAAATGAAAAGTTAGGTCTGAAACAGGGCGTATAGCATGATCCCATTTTAAAAATGTATTTGCACAGAGAAAAGAAGGACTAAGGGACATATGGCATGAATACTAACAATGCTCCCTAATAAATGAGTGGTATGATTATGGTCAGTGCTTATCTTTTCTTTTTGATTATTTATAGTTTCCTAAAATTATAACAATGGACATATATTATTTTTGTAATAAAATGTTATATATCTTTTTAAAATTTTTATCTTACTATATTTATATTTTATTTTAATAACAAGATTGCAAATAGTGTGCAGAATATTGAGCCCCTCTGGGTTGTTTCTGGCTTGAAAACAAATGCTTACCTAAAGGAATTCAATTTCTAAAAAAATTCTAATAGAAAAGCGTATGAGACATCTCAGTTATCCCCCTGGGAGGAAATATTGGGAGGTAATAATGTATGTCAGAGAAATAGAGTTGGCGTCCTCTATATAAAACAGCAAGGGTAGCATTTCCTCAGGCCTTTTGTATACTGCGAGAAAAACACAGAAGTGTTCTCGTGAAATTTCAAATGATCTTTGTGCAAGGGAAGGGTATTTTTTATTAGGAGAATCCCATGAAATACTTTTTACCATCATTATCATTATCATTATTCATGATAATAATAGCAGTATAGCATAGTGATAAAAATCATGGCCTTGGCATCCCTCAGTGAAGTTTGAATCCTGGCTGTTACCTGCTATGCGATCCTGAGCCAGTCATTTAGCTTTATTATTGTTAGCTTCCTAATATATTTGACTTTATTTTTTCAAAGATTTATGTATGTATGTATGTATGTATGTAAGTAATCTCTATGCCCAATGTGGGGCGCAGAACTCACGACTCTATGAGATCCAGTCATGTGCTCTTCCAACTGAACCAGCCAGGTGCCCCCAGCTTCCTAATTTTTAAACTGATAGATAATGCCAACTTGATAGGGGTCTTGTGAGAATTAACTGAGGTAATGTAGGCAAAGAACGTATGCTTTTGGCATATAATAATAATAATAACTGGCATTCAATACAAGCAGGTATTGTTGATAAAATGTAATAACAGCAACTGTTGGTACCACTTATTGATACATATTATGTCCAAGCCATTATTTCATTCCATTTATGTCTTGTTTTCACTTATTCCGTAAATTAACTTCATTACGTGGATGAGAAAACAGGCCCAGAGAATAAGGTAAAGAAATGAGTAACGAAAAAGTGAGAGATGAGCTTTGAACCCATATCAACCTGATTTGAATATTTCCTCTGGTCGCTCAATATTCCACAGAATTAAGCATTAATAAAGTATTATTGATTATAATGATTTATTTTTAGTAATTACCAATAATATAGTTTGCCTTCTCAGCAAAGCTCTGTGGTAGGAAAAATATTTATCTGACCACCAGGTGGCGTTTGACCAAGGTTCTCCAATTACACTCACCACTCGGAAGCCTTCACACTAGTTACGATCTAAAGTGAAATGATTTGCCAGATTCTGTGTGGGGGAATTAACAAAAGGCAGCAGTTTATAAAACGAAGTAAATGCGTTTATTTTTGATATAGAGCCTGTTTTATGTAGTCTATGTGGAAAAAATGAGACTTTCATCCTTAGGCACACAATTTATTTAATGAATGTAATCCACTTTGATATGTATTAAAATAGCATCTGGCGTAATAATTTTGATGGTAACTCTGGATTTAATATGATTTTCATGTGCTCAGTTATAATACTTGAAACTTGAGATTTATGGGAGGAATGGCAGGTAGCCATTAATCCTGATTACAAGGTGGAGCAAGGGCATCTACTTTATTGTCCCTGAAGGAACTGAGTAAGCACACACCTATATTCCATAAAGATATAGTGTGATTAAGTAAAAGCAAGTATGTTGCCACTTAACATGTAGGTTAGCAATTGAGCACTTGTAGGGAGTGTTATTTTTGCTCTGTTAGTCTTGGTAATTTCTGTGGTTTAAAAGTTTACAAAACCTGTTCTTTAGGTACTTAATTAACCTGTAGCACTTTGCGTCAATTGTAATTACAAGAACATACACAGGCATTACATGTTTGAACCCAATTTAGAATATTTGCGGTTTATTTGCCAGTGGAAAAAATTCCCTCTAATGTTAAGAAAGAGTAAATCTGAAATGAGAAGGATCAATTCTGAGTTATCAAAAATGGAATGATTCAGTTTTTAGATTGAGTCATTTTGCTTCTCATTCCCTCAATAGTTGTGAATTGGCACAGAGCGTAACAAATATATGTTGAATGGATAAATAGTGAATGAATGAGCGCTTCTCATGTGCAAAGTGCAAATCTAGAGGCTGTGGGAAATATGAAACAGTAGCTTCCATGACCTCTGATCTCTAGGAAGTTTATGATATAGTTGGAAGATCGGAGACATAAAAAACAAGAGATATAATACAAATGTTAAGTAATAATAAAAGGCATCATATGGAAGATATAATTATCCACTGAATGCCACATAGGGTGAGTGCCATAAATTTGACAGAGAGAAGGATTTCTTTGGACATCTGTGGTCAGTGAAGGCTTCCTGGAGGAGGTGGATATAAGTTGACCTTAAAGGGTGGGAAAATTGGAGGAAGAAGAGGGTACTTCCAAATGGTGAAGGAAACAGAAGATGAAAAAATGAAATGAACCAAACCCAAGCAATGAGGATGGGAATGTAGAACAAATGGGTACCTATGGTGGTAGAGATGGCAGGGGATGGTAACAAGTCTATAGGCCCATGCTTTTCAAACTTCACTATTCACTTCCCTAGTGGAACACTTGACCCTCTCATGTAAATGGGGAGCATTTCCTCTCCTTCAGTTTAAATTTAAAAATGTGAAGGATAAATGTTAAATAATTTAACTGGCAGATACTAATATTAAAGCAAATGTGGAAGTACTGTGGAGGAATGCTGAAGAGATAGAAGTCCAGAAAGTTTGTGACTTGCCCAAGGTTGTATAACTTGTTCAGAGGACAAGTCCTGTGGGAATGGTCCATGGAGCAGATTGTCCCCAGCCTTTGAATATCATGGTCAATGGTTTGTTTTGCTTTTGTCCTACCATTATTTTTTTTATATTCTCTGACAAATCTGCCAAAGAGTGGCAAGGGAAAATAATAAAAGGAATTTGAACAAACTCATCATTTTTTCCTTCTTGTTCAGAGCTCTTGTGTAAGGATTAAGAGACATTATATCATAGATAAAATAAAGTTTAAAAATAATTTATTTACAATCCTTTGTGTGTTCCCTCATCTCTATTTTTCTCAGAGACAGTAGAGTTGGATATTGGTAAAACGTACCGTAATGACTACTAACGGGAAGGTTGTATATATTTTTCAGATCTAGGACACATTTGATTTTGGGGAAGAAATAACTGATTTATTTGGCAGAATGTACTGGACGAATACAGCCAATTCAAATACTTTTCTGGGCCCTGAAAAATAGTCCTCCATCTTTAATGGTGACCTGGCTGGACAGAGAGTCTTGAACCCTGGGTGGGTGGGCTGGATTTCTTTTGTAGTCACAGGGCAAACCTCTGAAGACATTTCCAGAATGTCTTTTCAGCAGAATGCTTTTAAGGGTTGAATTACATTCTAGAGCAAGTGACTGAGAAATGCTACATTATTAGTATCCAAAAGATAGGGATTTGTTCTCAGGGTTTGAAGTGACTTGGGAACTCATTTACGAATATACATGGTACCCTCTGAGGGGATTGGGGCCTGACTTGCCTCTCAGAAATTCTGAAAGAAAAGGGGGAAGAGCAAAGTAATGCACGTTTTGGTTTTAACTCTTCTGAGTGTTGCAGAAAAAAAGATGCTGATGATTTGAATGAAGATCCAAGGTGAGAATTAAGAGAAAGTGTCCTGCCAAGGAGAGACTTGGAGGGTAAAGCAGACCTGATGCTGCCAAGGCCATTGTTCTTATTGTTGCCATCACCATCAACATAGCCATCACTGCAAAGGGCACCAAGAATGTGGACACATTTCTGGGTTTTCTCTATCCCGTTGGGAATCAGATGTGAGTCTGGGAAGGGGGCTACATGATAAGCTGAGTGACAGGCACTGTGCTCTCTCAACAAGCACACCCCCCATTTTCTCTCTTTCCCCTTGGGGTCAGTGTCCCCCGGTAGGCTCCTCTGTCCCTCCTCACACTACCACTTCTCCTTCCAGGCTCAGATATTTTGGAATCCTAGTATAAACACAGCTGGGACTCAGGCCGCTACATAACACATGCTTCTCTTAGGCTACCTTCCCAAGTGTTTACATTCCATGCTTGAAGAACTGGCTCCTTCACCAAACTCAGGGGGGTAAAAAAAATCAGTACAGTTCTTAATTTTTCACACTTTCTACCTAGTCTAGAGTTAAGCATCTGGATCCCATTGGAGGCCATTTGTCCTAATTTAGCACTTCCTATTAATTTGGTAAGGGATTACTATTGAAATACATAATTTAGTAACTTCAGATTTTACAAGTCACGTCAAGTGCCATACCAAATAGGGTTTGACTGGATTTATTACTGTTGAAAAGGAAATCTTTGATTTCGCTCCTCCTAGCTACTATTGATTCATTTCATACTCGAGTGTGTGAAATTGGAGCTATAGAAAACATGTTTTTTTTTTCTCCTCCCTTGATCTGGTTGGAATAAATGTTTTCACTTCATGAAATAAATGGTGAAAGACTTTTCATGAATTTCTATGTATTTTTAATGAGTTGTGTTTCTCCTGATGGACTGTATTAATACTTTACATGTTCTCCTCCCAGGAAACCAAGGAATCTGAGATCCTACACCAGCTTTGGTTTGTGCAATAGGAATTAATATTCATAGTGTTCGGGGCAGTGGCCAAACCTCTGGTTTTGTAGGTTGACCTCGCAGAGGAGGCAGGTTGAAAGAGGCTAGGAGTTGTTGCACGAGGGAATTTCCCTGTACATCTTTCAGCTTCTTCAGTTCCGTGGTGAGGGCACAGGTTTCTGATGGCTCAGGAATGTGTGTGCATGTCTTTAAGAAGTACTGAAGGGCAGGGAGATGAGGGGTAGGTGTGGTGGGAGAGTTAGGGCTCAGGGAGGCTGCAAGAGGTGTATGAACAGGGTCTGAATTGTTGGGCTGTAGTTCTTCACCTGCCTGTTTTTTATTGATGGCCAAGTTTTGTTTAGTGATTCTTAAACATTTCCTGGGATAAGAATCATTTCGTCCCTCAAAAAGAGATTGCCAGGTAGAGTTCAGCCTACCCAGTTCTGAATATAATTCCTGATATCTTGTAGATACATATTTACTTCATATTCGTAGTTATACTCAGATACACCCATTCACATTACTTTTAGGTATGGAGCTCTAGCGGGTCTCCATGAACTGAAACAAAGGACGTGTCTGCCACCTCCTGGACACTCTGAGAAATTCAAAGGATTTTTTCCATAGGAAGAGGGTGAGTTTGATAAATTTCGTTTCAAATTTTCTTCAACAGATGAGAATTTAGCTGAGTATTAAACAGATTAATTTCTGCCTTTGTAAAGGCTTGCACGCCTTTGATCATTCAGTCGTTTTAATGAACTCAACGTGGTTGTTTCCGATTTGGCCTTGAAGTCTTGGCACCTGGCCACAGTCTGAGTGGTGGAGCCTTACTGCCTCCAGCTTGGGTTCCTCAGTTTTGGCAGGGCTTGTCTTCCCACTGATGGAAGGTTTACAAAGGAAAAAAAAATCATTATGTCTGAAATTCTGCCAGGACACATCAGCGTATTTCCAGGCTGCCATCTATCGTGCAAAGCTCTGAAAATTTAATATATATATATTTTTAAATTGCAATGCACCTGCTCCTAAGGAAAACCATCTTGTCATATGATAGCATGCTTTTACTAAATCAGCAAATTTTAAATTTTATTTATTAGGGTTTACAACTTGGGTTTCTTCCCTTAGGCTTCCTCATCTCTGTGTTAAGTACAACTTGCTTCCAAGGTCAGCCTCTCACCCTCCATAATTAGCTCAGAGATTTACCAGGGACTTCTGACACCAGCTTTACCTAGCGAGCTGATCACAACACTATTTGTGGTCATACCCTAAGTGATTCAGCAGCTCTGCTATCTTTAGACTTTTGTCTCATCCCACACAAAGCTCTTTTCAGACCCAGTTTGACATTATGCTATTGTACTGTGGTCCCGCAGGGTCAGGGAGTATAATGTGGCAATTCAGTATATGTCTTATAGCAGAAAAAGGGCATTCGATGTTTGGCAAAAGGACAGTCTGAAGACAAGGAGCGTGCAAGGCGAAGTTCAGTGGCTTCTGCCACTTTGCTGGGTAGGAGTGAAACATAACACCCTGAAGAAAATGGCTCCAGAAGCGCATGAATTGTTTTCTGTTGTTTGTAAGCTTTTATAAGCCGGTTGTGTGTGTGTGGCTAGAGGAGAGGCTCTTCTCCTTGGGATTCCTTCCTTAGTGTACTGTTTTGTGGCAAGTCCACTGAAGCAGGGGTTGTTAAAGTCAGCTTAAGTCATTGACAAGATCTGCTTAAATTGTTAAATATCAGTTTTGCTGGTGTGCTTGGAAGTTTAAATCTATGAGAGGTTTTTCTAAATTTTATCCTCTACTCTTGTTTATTTTGACTAGTTTCTGTAGAGGGTCCAGTTTCCAAAAGCTATTTGTCACCAACCCGGAAGTGAGAATAATAGAGCACTCAAAAAAAGTGGGATATTGGGTTTGCTCCATGGAATATTTACTACCTAGAGTAGCCTTTCATTTCAGAGCTATTTTTAACCTGGGACCTCACTTAGAGAGCAAACTGATGGATAGGACCATAAAAAATAGAAAGTTCTTGTGGACATGATTTACATGTTAACTATTTACCTTTTAGGGAAAAAAATGACAGCTATAATCTCTCCCTTGCCGACTAACATGCCATTTCTCACTATTAATTTAAAGTAACAACAACAATAATAAATCCCACCTCTTACTATGTTTCTCAGACCTGGGAGACTTGTGTTAAGTTTCTTTCAAGTTGACTGTCCCACCCTAGACAATTTGGAGGGATAATGATGTCTACGTTATCTGGGTTTTCCTAATTCCAAAATTGTGATTATTTGCTTGGGGCAGATTCAGAGGAAGTTTATTTGTGCACCATCTATGAAGATCTTGTTTGCCAGGCAACTTAATATTATCAAGGGAGGTGGGATTGTATTGTGAAGTGCTTTGCTGGATGCGAGGACATTTGAGGTCTGGTTTCATTCTGCTACTCACCAACTGCATGGTCCTGGCTTAAATTCTCTCATCTGGAAAGTGGTTGGTATAATGCTTTCTCTAGCCTCTTCCAGTTGTAGAATTCTATAATCTGCCTTCAGTTGGGAGCCAAGATGACCTGTGTGACTGTTCTTGGGAGCAAGGGATGCTGTAGGCACAGAAAGGGGAGTGGAGCATATCCCACACCGGACACCTCAGGCACAGGGGCCTCACACTGGAAAGAAAAATCCCTATAACATTCGGCTTTGAAAACCAGAGGGGGTTAACTTCACAAGTTCTTACAACCAGTGGGTTTTAACACCTGGAACTTTAAAAATCAGCGGGCTTGGCTCCAGGAGAGCTGTAAGGGTGATAGGAAACTGAGTTCCTGACCTTAAAGAGACAGCATGACAAACAGCTCCTCTAAGATATAGCATAGGAGCAGCAGTTTGAAAAACACATGGAGTATACAGGAGGAAGGTTTGTTTACTAATCTCAGAGCATGTGCTGGAGGGACAGGGATCTTTGGGAGGCTTCTCCAAGAACAAAAGAGCTGATGGGTGCTGTTTCGCTTCCCCTCCCCGTAGCCTAGACACATGGACACTTGTGGGAACTAGCACAGTGCCAACACTCTACCTAGCTTGCTAACAGCATGTCCCATCCCAGTGTTCTCCTGTGGACATGCTTCCTCCATCCTGGCCATGGCAAGAATTTTCCAAAGTGGCTCAAAGTCCCTAACCACAGTGGACTGGCACAAACTGTGCTAATACCACAAACCCTGCCCACTCGTTCTTCTGCAGATCTGCCCCCTTCTAACCCAACTTCAGCAAAAGTTTTTCAAAGCGGCCACAGGTCCCTGACCACAGCCCACCTGCACAAACTTTACTAACACCTGGGGCCCCACCCCCACATTGTCCTGCAGACCTGCCCTTGGCAGGGGTCCTTCTAAAGTAGCACCAGAAGTGTGGCAGTGTGCAAGCAGCCCCTATAGGGGCCAGGACCACTCTAAAGTGACTCCTGCCTGGGGAGAGGGAAAGATAACCATACACATCAGTCTGACTGTGCCCCAGCAGTGGGCTGGGGGCAGACATTTGGTCTGACTTCAGGCCCCACCCACCAATGAAAGCTTCTCAAGGGACAACAAAGAGAAAGCACCCAGCAGTTTGGTGCTACTGCATCTCTGGCAAACACCTGGTCTGACTCAACTCAAGCCCAAGGAGGCCCCAGCCAGGCCCATTAACAACACCAAACACTGCCCAGAGTAGGCAAACAGAGCCATTGCAGATGACTGGACTGAAGGCAAACATGGTTCAACCACAAGTGTAGGGCACATACAACACACATAGGAGATACCCCTGAGGCACCAGGTTCTGGTGAACAGGGCACACTGCACTGCAGGGCACTACAGGACTTCTTCTTTACAAGGCCACTACTTTCAAGAGCAGGAGATGTAGCTAACTTTCCCAATACATAGAAACAGACACAGAGAGTTAGACAAAATGAGGAGACAGAGGAATATGTCCCAAATGGAAGAACAGGACAAAATCACAGCAAGAGAGCTAAGTGAAATGGAGATAAGTAATATGCCTGCTGGAGAATTTAAAGTAATGGTCATAAAGACACTGGACTTGAGAAAAGAGTGGAAGACCTCAGTGAAAACCTAAAAAAAAAAGAGAGATAGAAAATGAAAAAGAACCAACCAGAGACAAAGGACCCAATAACCAAAATTAAAAATACGCTAGAGGGAATATATAGTAGACTAAAGGAAGCAGGAGAATGGATCAGTGATCTAGAAGACAGAGTAAAGGAAATCAGTCAACTGGACAGGACAGAGAAAATAATAAAAAGTGAAAATAGATTAAGGGAAGACAGTGACACCATGAAATACAATAACATTCACATTATAGGGATCCTAGAAGGAGAAGAGAGAGAAAAGGGGGCAGAAAATATATTTGAAGAAATTAAAAACAAACAAACAAAAAAACCAAAAAAAACAACAACCCTGAATCTGGGCAAGGAAACAGAAATCCAGATCCAGGAGGCACAGAGAGCCCCCAACAAAATCAACCCAAGGAGGTCCACACCAAGATACATAGTAATTAAAATAGAAAAATACAGTGATAAAGAGAGAATTTTAAAAGCAGCAAGAGAGTACATGACTGGCACAGTTGGTAGAACATGCAACTCTTGATCTTGGTGTTCTGAGTTTGAGCCCCACCTTGGGTATAGCAATTACTCAAAAATTGAAAAAAAAAATCTTTGGGGCACCTAGGTGGCTCAGTTGACTAAGTGTCCGACTCTTGATCTCAGTTCAGGTCTTGATCTCAGGGTCATGAGTTCAAGCCCTGCATTGGGCTCCATGCTGGGCATGGAGCCTACTAAAAAAATAACAAAACAAACAAACAAAAAATAAGAGCAACAGAAGAAAAGAAAACAATTATATAAACAGGAAACTCCATAAGGCTATCTGCTGATTTTTTGGCAGAAACTTTACAGGTCAAAAGGGAGTGACATGATATATTCAATGTGTTGGGGAAAAAAAACAAACCCTGTAGCCAAGAATACTCTATCCAGCAAGATTATCATTTAGAAGAGAAAGAGAGATAAAGATTTTCCCAGAGATAAAGTAATTCATCACCACTAAACCAGGCTTACAAGAAATGTTAATGGGGCTCAGTGGAAAGGAAAGACTATAAGCAGTGGTAAGAAAAGTAGGAAGCATAAAAGCAGTAAAATTAAGCATATCTATAAAAATCAGTCAAGGGAGTCACAAAATAAAAGGATGTGAAATATAATATATACCTAAAATGTGTGGGGTGGGGAGGAGTAACAATTTAATGCTTTTAGAATGGGTTCAAACTTAAGTGACCATCAACTTAATATGGACTGCTGTATGCATAAGACGTTATATATAAACTTAATGCTAACCACAAATCAAAAACTGGTTAATAGGTATGCAAGAAATAAAGAGAAAGGAATCCAAGTATATCCCTAAAGAAAGCCAGTAAACCATGAGAGGAGAGAACAAGAGAAGAGACGAACAGAGAAGAACGATAAAAATAACTATAAAACAAGTAACAAAGTGGCAATAAGTACATATCTATCAACAATTACTTCGAATATAAATAGACTAAATACTCCAATAAAAGACATAGGGTGATGGAAGGGATGAAAAAGTAAGACTGATCTATATGCTGCCTACAAGAGACTCATTTCAATAACGCAGATTGAAAGTGAAGGGATGGAAAAGCATTTATCATGCAAATGGAAGTGAAAAGAAAGCCTGGGTAACAATACTTATATAGGATAAAATAGATTTTTAAAACAAAGACTATAACAAGAGACAAAGAAGGACACTACATAATATTAAAGGGAACAATCCAAAAAGAAGATAAAAAGAATTGTAAATATTTATGCACCCAATGTAGGAGCACCTAAATACATATAGGAAGTAATCAATCATAATACAATAGAAGATTTTAACACCCCATTTACATCAATGGATAGATCATCCAGACAGAAAAGCAACAAGGAAACAGTGGCTTTGAATGACACATTGGGCGAAATGGATCTAACAGATATATTCAGAACATTTTATCCTAAAATAGTGGAATATACATTCTTTTCCAGTGCACATGGAACATTCTCCAGAATAGACCATGTGTTAAGCTACAAAACAAGTTTCAACAAATTCAAAAAGATTGAAGTCATACCATGAGTCTTTTCTGACCACAATACTATGAAACTAGAAATCAACCACAAGAAAAAATCTGGAAAGAACACAAATACATGGAGGCTAAGTAACATACTACTAAACAATGAATGGATCAACGAAGAAACCAAAGAGGAAATAAAAAAAAAATACATGGAGACACATGAAAATGAAAATACAATGGTCCAAAACCTTTGGGATGCAGCAAAAGCCGTTCTAAGAGGGCAGTTTATAGTAATACAGGCCCACCTCAAGAAGCAAGAAAAATCTCAAATAAACAACCAACCAATACACCTAAAGGAGCTAGTAAAAGAACAAACAAAACCCCAAACCAGTAGAAGGAAAGAAATAATAAAGATTAGAGCAGAAATAAATGAAATAGAAACTAAGAAAACAATAAAACAGATCATGAAACCAGGAGCATATTCTTTGAAAAGATCAACAAAATTGATAAACCTTTAGCCAGGCTCATTGAGAGAGAGAGAGAGAGAGAGAGAGAGAGAGAAGACTCAAATAAACAAAATCAGATATGAAACAGGAGAAATAATAGCCAACACCACAGAAATACAATTATAAGAGAATATTATGAAAAATTATATGACAACAAATTGGGCAACCTAAAAAAAATGGCTAAATTTCTAGAAACATATAACCTCCCAAAACAGAATCAGGAAGGAATAGAACATTTGAACAGACCAATTACCAGCAATGAAATTATATCAGTAATCAAAAAACTCCCAACACACAAAAGTCTAGGACCAGATGGCTTCACAGGTGAATTCTACTAAACATTTATTTATTTATTTTTAAAGATTTTATTTTTAAGTAATCCCTATACCTAATGTGAGGCTCAAACTTATAGCCTTGAGACCAAGAGTCACATGCTCTATTGACTGAGCCAGCTAGGTGCCCTTTTACTAAATATTTAAAGAAGAGTTAATATCTATTCTTTTCTAACCCAAAAAATAAAAGAGGAAGGAAAGCTTCCAAATTCATTCTATGAGGCCAGCATTACCCTGACACCAAAACCAGATAAAGATACTACAAAAAAAAAAGAAAGAAAAAAAGAAAAAAAAGGAGAGAAAGAACTACAGGCTAATATGAACATAGGCACAAAAAACCTCAACAAAATATTAGCAAACTGAATCCAACAATACATTAAAAAAATCATTCACCATGATCAAGTGGGATTTATTCCTGGGATGTAAGGGAGGTTCAATACATGCAAATCAATCAATGTGATATATCATATCAACAAGAGAAAGGATAAAAACCATATGATCATTTTAATAGATGTAGAAAAAGCATTTGACAAAGCACAACATCCATTCATGATAAAAATCCTCAACAAACTAGGTTTAGAAAAACATACCTCAACCTAATAAAAGGCATATATGGAAAACCCACAGCTAACATCATACTCAAGGGTGAAAAACTGAGAGCTTTTCTCTTAAGATCAGGAACAAGACAAGGATGTTCACTCTCACCACTTTTATTCAACACAGTACTGTCCTAGCCACAATAATCAGACACACACACACAAAAATAAAAGGCATCTAGAATGGTAAGAATGAAGTGAAACTTTCACTACTGCGGATGACATGACAATATATATAGAAAACCCTAAAATACTCCACCAAAAATACTACTAGAACTGATAAATGAATTCAGTAAGGTCACAGGATACAAAATCAAGATACAGAATTCTGTTGCATTTCTGTGCACTAATAATGAAGTAGCAGAAAGAGAAATTAAGAAAATAATCCCATTTAGAATTGCACTAAAAATAGTAAAATACCAAGAATAAACTTAACCAAGGAGGTGAAAGACCTATACTAGGAAAACTATAAAACGCTGATGAAAGAAATTGAAGATGACACAAACAAATGGAAAGAGATTCCAGGATCATGGATTGGAAGAACAAATATTGTTAAAATGTCCATACTACCCAAAGCAATCTACAGATTTAATGCAATCCTTATCAAAATACCAACAGCACTTTTTACAGAGCTAGAACAAATAGTCCTGAAATTTGTATGGAACCACAAAGGACCCACAAATAGCTAAAACAATCTTGGAAAAGTAGAACAAAATTGTAGGTATCACAATCCCAGATTTCAACATATATTACAAAGCTGTAGTAATGAAAACGCTATGGTACTGGCACAAAAGTAAACACATAGATCAATAGAACAGCACAGAGAGCCCAGAAATAAATCCACCATTATATGGTCAATTAATCTTTCACAAAGGAGGCAAGAATATGCAATGGAAAAAAGACCGTCTTTTCAACAGATGATACTAGGAATACTGGACAGCTATGGGCAGGAGACTGAACCACTTTCTTACATTGTGCACAAAAATAAACTCAAAGTGGATTGAAGACCTAAATGTGAGACCTGAAACCATAAAAATCCTAGAAGTGATCACAGGGAGTAATTTCTCAGACATTAGCTATAGCAACTGAGGCTATAATTAGCTCCTGAGGCAAGGGAAATAAAATAAAAACCAAACTATTGGGACAACATCAAAGTAAAAAGCTTCTGCACAGCAAAGGAAACAATCAACAAAACCAAAAGAAAACCTACTGAATGGGAGATGTTTGCAAATGACTTGGCGATAAAGGGTTAGTATCCAAAATATATAAAACCAAAAAAGCAAATAATCCAATTAAAAATGGGCAGAAGACATGGATAGATGTTTCTCCAAAGAAGACATACAGATGGCAAATGGACACATGAAAAGATGCTCAACATCATTTGTCATCAGGGAAATGCAAATGAAAACCACAATGAGATACTACCTCACACCTGTCAGAATAGTTAGAATTAAATACATAAGAAATAATAAGTGTTGACAAAGATGTGAGGAAAAGGAACAGTTATGCACTGTTGGTGGGAATGTAAACTAGTACAGCCACTGTACAAAATGGTATGGAGCTTCCTCACAAAATTAAAAATAGAAATACCATATGATTCAGTAATTCTACTTCTGGGTGTTTCCCTAAGGAATACAAAAATGCTAATTCAAAAAGATATATGTACCCTTATGTTTATTGTAGCATCATTTACAATTGCCAAATATGGAAACAGCCCAAGTGTCCATCGGTAGATGAATGGATAAAGAAGATTGGTATACATACACAATGGAATATTACTCAGTCGTGAAAAAGAATGAACTCTTGCCATTTGCAACAACATGGATGGATCTAGAAGGTATAATGCTAAGTGAAATAAGTCAGTCAGAGAAGGACAAATACCATATGATTTTATTCATCTGTGGAATTTAAGAAACAAACAAACAAAGGGAAAAAGAGACAAAAAACCAGACTCTTAACTAAAGAGAACTGATGGTTACCAGAGGGGAGGTGGGTAGGGGGATGGCTGAAATAAGTGATGGAATTAAAAGTACACTAATTGTGATGAGCACTGAGTATAGAATTGTTGAATCATTATATTGTACACCTGAAACTAATATAACACTGTATATTAATTATACTGGAATTGAAATTAAAAAAATCATAGAAAACAAAGAACAAAGAACAGAGCTGACAATGGAAAGAAGCTGGGTATGTCATGAAATTGGTGAGCCACTGAGGTCTTTCCTACCACTGGACTTTTCAGTTATATAAGACATTAAATTCCCTTATTTATTTGGGTTTTATGATTTATCACCAAAGATACCCTAAATAACACAGCTAAACATTCTCCCCATTTTATTGCTGAAGAAATTGAAGCTCAGAACGTTTGAGAGTGGCTGGATACACTGATCCTTTAGAAAACATCCAAGGTTACACATCTAGTGAGGTTGAAACTGGGATTGGAATCCAGGCTGTTTGACTCCAAAGCCCATCCACTTAACCACCAAGCTATTTTTTCTCCTCAAGAGAACCATTGCATAATTCAGACATCAGCCATTGAACCATGGTTTACTCTCTACGTAGGGACTAAATCTAGAATCTTAAAACTGAAGCCAGGCAGTATTTGAGAATGTGACTTGGGTTGCATAGCATAGGAGCTATGGTTTCTGCCTTCTTAACACCTCTCCTCTGCTAACAACTCTTCTACCCTCCACTCTCCCTGCACTACCCACCCTCAGCCATGTGGCTCAGTTGCCCAATCAGATTCCTGCCCCCAAACCCCTCTGGAATCTTTTTTTCTTTTTTTAAAGATTTTATTTATTTATCTGAGAGAGAGGGAAAGAGCGAGAGCAAGAGGGGGAGGGGCAGAGGGAGAGGGAGAAGCAGAGTCTCTGCTGAGCATAGAGCCCAATGTGGGGCCCGATCCCAGTACCTGAAGGCAAACGCTTAACCGACTGAGCCGCCCAGGCACTGCCCTCCCTTTGGAGTCTTGAGTCTCCCTGCAGGCAAAGACTGGATGGAGCAGTCATCTGTGGGAAGCACATGGGAAAGGAGACCATGAGCTCTTGCAGGAGCTTCCAGGTGCCTGTTCTTTCTGAGGGCTGGTTATTCATCTGTTCTCACAATTCTAAGAGCTCCTGCCACATCATCCTGCACTAACCTCTTTTGGCCTCAAATTAGCCAGACTTGGTTCCTGTTGCTTGTAACAAAACATCCTGGGTTATACTTATGGCAATGTTCAAGGCTCTATACCTAAGGCCACCTGTACATTTGGTATTTGGATAATTAGTGGACTGCAAGGGCATGTGGTCATTTCCATGTACCAAGAAGATGGTCCAGATGGTCAGTTCAGCCTGCCTATCTCAGGAGTTTCCATTTTAGCAACAGTCAAAAGGGTTCTTTTAAGAGGGTTGTGAAAAGTTCCAATTTATTTAAAAGGTATCAAATTATAATGAGTAAATTATGTATGTTATACTTATAATATAGGTGTACTATAATTAATTATAGCATTAGGAGTATTCTTATTTAATTACCCACTCTCAGCTCCACTCAATTAAGGACTGGTAAAATCTTCTAATGGCTGGTTGGAGACAAAAAACTCTAATCTTTACCCTGATCTTGGGTTTTTCCTCACGTTATTCTCTCCTTGAGTTTCATGGTCAAAGATATCAATGATTCCTCTGTTTTCTGCTCTCAGAATGCTTGGAGGAACTGTTTATCTTGCCCCTGGAGTTTGGGACCAAAAAACCTATTTCTGGGAAAGCATGATTGTGTGTACTGAGCTCCTGGAAAACAGCAGGATTTTCCTTGAGGTACTTTCCTCCTCACTCACTCCCCACCTTTTTCATATTGCCCCTACTCCATATTTAGGACTGGTGTCAACTTGTACTAATCTTCAGCCTCCCATAGTGTGCTCAATGGATGCTCAGTTCTTGAGTCAGCACTGATAGGTTCAGCAAGTATGCAAGAGCATCAGCTGTCCCAAGGGAGAAGGGTAAGGATTCAGGATGAAAGTATGCTGCCACCAGGCTAGATAACCAGTGAACAGGGATGAGTCCTGAGGGTCTATTTAGCCTTCTCATTCACAGCATTATTTTCCTGTTCT
Source organism: Zalophus californianus (assembly GCF_009762305.2). Lineage (NCBI taxonomy): Eukaryota > Metazoa > Chordata > Mammalia > Carnivora > Otariidae > Zalophus > Zalophus californianus. Next base: position 45,366,297 of record NC_045600.1, on the reverse strand, counting down.
GTTCAATCTGATTAAACTTTTTACTCCCAGAGAGGATTTTTTTCAGGAAGCTTGGTGTCCTTTACTGCCTTCTAACTTCAGTAATGGGCCACCCAGTTCCCCTAAAGAGATTTTTAACTACTTAAAACCTTAGAGTGAAGGGATTGGAGTTTGGTTATTTTTTTTTCTCTTTCAAAAGGTCTATTTCTATGTAAATTTTTGGGTGCAAACGGAAACTTACTTGGCGCAGCTCTAGGTCCCTGGCAGCATCCATGCTCTATGTTGGATCAGAAAGTCCTGTTTTACCAATGCCTTACAGCATTAAGTGGACAAATCTTTCTCAGTACAGATACTCAACAATAGAGTTTCCTGTAATACACGTAATCTCTCATAAAAGAGCTAGATTCTCTTTTTTATATAAAAAGATCACTAAATAAAAAAATGGAAATATCAAGAAATATTAGTATAATCATATGGTGGTAACTATTATAAAAATAGCTGAGAGCTAAAAATATTTGCTTCTGAACAGTTACTGTTATGTCTTGTAGATTTATTTTGGTTTTTAAACTTATAACTTTTTGACTTTGAGGGAAATGAACTCTCTAAACAATGTCATCATTTTTTTCCTTTCATGGACACAAAATTTGGTTTGTCTCCATGGATTATGTATGTGGTCTCAAATTCCCTTTTTTTGTTGTTGTTTATTTTGAGCCCACTCTTTCATGTTAGTAGCATTTCCTAAATATGTGATATTCATGGCTATTAGCTCATACTGAAGTGTGTGACACTGAGTGTTAAAAAAAAAAAAAAGCAGAATGTAGGTAGCTTTGTATGTGTGGGAAGGAATTATTGAAAGGTATCCTGAACTGTTAGTGACCGGAATGGGCTTCTTCATTAGGGTCCTCCACATGACAGTCTCTGTAGGATTTTTTCCCCTTGGACTGGCGTTTTTCCAATGTGACCTTGCCATCTCTCATCAAAAGGTCAGTCTATTTCTCCACAGGCCCTGGGACTGCTTTGACCAGTAGAATCCAATGGAAGTGATGCTGGGCCAGTTCTGGGCTTGGTCTTCAACTAGTGTGGCAGCTTCTGCTTCCTGTGTCTTAGAAACCACATGGGGAGAGGCTCTGGAGAATGAGACAGCCTGGGGGGAGAGGGAGAGAGAGAGAGAGAGGAGAAGAAAGAGGGAGAGGAAGAGGAGGAAAGAGGGAGGGAAGAAAGAGCAAGGTCAGGTATCACTTAGGTGCCAGAATGTGAGTGATGAAGCCATCTTGGAAATGGACGGTTCTGCCTCAGCTGCTCCAGTGAATGCTATGAGGATCAGAGATGACCTGGCCAGCTGAGCCCTGAGCAAAGTAAAATGGTTGTTTTAAATCACTAAGTTTTGGGGTCAGTTTTAATGCAGCATAAATAATAGAAACATTGCATTATATAGATTTTGAAAAAATCCTTTGGTTTTCAGGCATTTGCAGACTCTTTAAGAGGTGCCAGGTGTCTCCAGTTCTTGAGCCTTCTATAGTCCAGATCAGTTTGCTTCTGGCTTTTCCCTTCTGCCAGCTTAGGTTTTTTTTTCTCAGGTCTGCTAAGTCAGTTATCACTAGTCCATTTGCTTTTCAGCTTACAAAATTTAGTTACCCTAATTTCTTTTACTGTTTTCTTTTTTCCAGGTTTATGCTTTATTCTTTCCTTACCATAATTTTTGTGGCCTTTGGTAGACAGTGGAGGTAAATATACACATTTAATTTTTCACATTTAACTGAATGTTTCCCATAAGTTTTATTGACTATTTAGAATGGGAATGGGGATTTGGGGCCTTGGGCACAGAGAAATAATAGTTTTTGAGTGTCTTTTTGGCCCAGGGAAAATTTTCTGATTTCTCCATAAAAGGTAAGAACTGAGTAGGGCTGATTCAGGGACCAAACCTAATTCTGAGTCTGGTCAGGAACATTCCTGGAGGGGAAGTGTGATTACTATGGGAACATACTAGGTGCTACAGCTGGCTATGGGAAATAGGCTCTTAGTTGTCAAGGGAAAAAAGGACATACACACACATTCCATTCTGTGTAATTGGGTAAGGTCATGAAGATTCTTGAAGAAGAAAGCAGTACTGTGAGACTTTTTGTATCAAGATCACTTACCATTCAAGTGATAGTTCACTAAAAGGGAGGGTGACATGATACATTAAATGTCTTTCTTGATTACAAGAGGGGGAAAAAGAGAACCAAAGCAAAATGGGATTTTGTAGGACATAGAAAAAGCTTAAAACAAAAGGTCTGTCACTTGGAGAGTTCCAAGTTCTCAGGTAAGGGTTTAAGAACTTCTCTGACAATATGAGTTAGAATTCTGAGGGGAGAAGAATGAACCAGGCTTTTGTGAGGTTCTGGTTCAAGATGGCAATGTAGGAAGACCCAGAACTCACTCCTTCCCACAGACATCCCAAATCTACAGCTATACATGAAACAATTTTTTTTCTTAAAAAACCCTAAAAAGTAGCTGACTGACTCCTACACATTGGGCAAATGCGAAAAAAAATCCACATCAAAGGGGGTAGAAGAGCCCGAGACACAATCTTGCCATAAACCCCACTCCCGGCACTGTGACCTATAATCAGGAGGGAGCTCAAAACCCAGAGCTTCTCCCTGAGGAGTAAGGGGTTTGAATCCCACACCAGATACCCCAGATTTTAAGACCTGCTCCTGAGAGATAAGCTGTCAAAATATCCAGCTTTGAAGACCAATGGGCCTCATGTCCACAAGACCCACAGGCTATAGCAAACTGAGAAATGAAATTTGTCATCGTAACAAAAAACCCAAAGATCTGAAATTGTTTTTTTTTTTTTTTTTAAACACTCCAAAAAGTGAGACTGAAACTTCCATTGACTTTATGTCAGAAAGTACGTCATATTGGTTGGTTGAATTATCCCACAATAAAAAACAAATCAGCCAAACTGAAAACATTTGCAGCCCCATTATTATTAATTTTTTCCCCTGATTTGACCCTAGCCTCTTCTCCATCATGAAAGCTATCTGGCCCTAACTTGGACAAGAGCAATTTTAAACCTAAGTATTAGGTTTTGAAGGTGTCATTTCTTGAGGGTGGAGCAAAAGTAATAGACTGCAAAACAAAGCCTAAAAACAGAGTTTCAGGAAAACAGTGAGTAGGAGAGATTTGTGACACCAAGAGTTGGGAGAAGATTATGAAAAGCGACAGGACATTTTTGGAGAAACCTTGTTGGAAGAACTCCAAGAGCAACAAACAGCACATTCAATGACTTGAAACAAGTTTATTAGGAAAGACTTGGGTGTGAGGAACAGTTCCAGGTCAGCCCCTGGGGATGTGCACTGAAGAAACAAAGCCCAGTTCAAGGAGATTTTGGTAAGTGGGAGATCCAGGGATCATTAAATAGAAAGTAAGAATTAGCTTAAAAGAACAAAGGAATTTTAAAGATCCTAGACAATTATCTAACTCATGGGGAGTTCTGAGATTTGTGGTGAGTAGGAACTTCTCTGGCAAGAAGATAAACAACTGAAGAAGGGAAAAAACTAATCAAATAACCACAGCCAAACCTAAGAGAAGAAGTGTGTGGGTAGTGCTTAAGAACACAGACATTATGCTCAGGTATTTTGGGATTTTAGTCCTTGTTTCTCCCTGGCTACTCATGTGATTTTGGGAAGTAACTTATTTTTTTTCTGAGCCTCATCTTTAAAAGTGGGATAATAAAATATATTTCATTGGGTTATTCTGAGGACTCCATGAGAAAGTATTTGTTAAGCACTTAGCAGGGGACTGGAACACAGTAAATGGTAGCCCCTGCTGCCACCACCACTACTATTATCTTCATTTTAGCAGATTTGGGTTGCTGTCCACAAATGATTCATGGTCTGTTTTCATAGAGAATTGTTTCTGGGAAGTGGCTGCCCAAATAGGGACTACATTTCCCACCCACCCTTGCAGTCACATGGGACCATGTGATCAAGTTCTGACTAATGGAATGCCAGATGAAGTCATCACATCACTTCCAGGCCTGGTCCATAAACACCTTGTAGGTGATCTGCCTTCGCTTTTTACCTCTCTGTTGATTGTGTGTCAGTGGCCAGGGTGACCTTGGAAACCATGTATTGGAGATGACAGAGCCTTTGTTAGTCTGGTTCCTGCATGATTGCATGGAACAAAGATCTCAGGGTTTATCTCTTATAACAGTTGTTACCTTAGCAACACAAATAACATCATTGTGGCTCAGGATCACAGTAGGTTGGTCAAGTCTCAGCTCAAAAACAAAAGTTGGAGAAACCAGCCAGGAAGAATCCTACCTTACTGTGACTAAGATGGCAAAGAAAAAGGCTGTGGCTTAGACTGAAGATAAACTATAGCTGATCTGTATATTTGTAAATTACTCAGCACATTCAGTGTTTTGTCATTAAATTTCTTTACACTGTGTCCTAAACTGCTGATTGGAAGTTTGTCTGGGGGATCTGTCACTAAAGGGTAATAAGGGAGAGGCCGTTGCCTTTGCAGGAGAAAATTCAATTTCCTTGGGTGTTCGAGTATTCATTGCTAGTAACTAATGCCACAGAGTCTTTGATTTTTGGACTCCTTAGCTGGTTTAATCCCAGGGCACTGCAAGTCTTTCTGCTACTCTGTTGAGGGTTCAGATTCTCTAAAAAAAAGGTCAAGTGACTTTTAAAAGTCTTGAGTGTGCAGACTTCATATATGGGATCTAGCAAGTTTAGATTATCTCAAGGAATACTCAGTGACCGGGAAGTCCAAGCTATTCAAAGTAATATACTGGTTTTCCCTCTCTTGCTATTTGTAGCAGCTGCTCTCTGCTCATTACTTTCTGAGAAAAAAACTTAAAAACACCAAAAGTATAGGCTACTTTATAGAGCCAGGTATCCAATTATCCTCTTGAGTAGTCTGATCTATGTAGCAGAACAAACTGAAATTGTTTTCTAGGTGGGAGTGGATGGCCCTCTCTAGCCTTCATTTGGGGAATGATGGTGAGGATGTGGGGAGTGGGTGGTAAGACAGGGAAAGCCTGAAAATGTGCCAAAGAATTGTGGCATGGCTGGGAGGATTGGAGTGTTTTCAGACTCCATTGTTACTTGTTTTGCATCTTTCCATCACCCTTCCCCAAGTCTTCTCAAACTTTCAGTTCTCTCCTTGTGCTCCTGTGATGCTGGTCTTAAGCTGTAGAGCTAGGTGGGAAGGGAAGCAAGGACATAGGAATCATGTGCTTGTTCTCTCACTAATTGGATCTAAGCCTAGTCAACTAGAAGGGGACTGAGCATCCCAAAAGTAGTGGTCAGGGTCTTAGACGATTAAAGAATCAGGAAGTCAGCCTGTGATGCCCTGACTCAAGACTCCTAAGGCATGAACATCACAAAAGCCAACTCTATCATTTGATCCAATCTAAAGGCAAGTGTTATTTTTATAGCTGTAAGTCCTACACCACAGCCTTAACCAGAACCTGAACCTCTAACTGGGCTGGTAGTTGGCAGCAGAAAACTCTTTTTAAATCCATTTCTCTCATTTATCATCTTTTCTCTAGGTCACTATTAATGCATATTAATGCAAAATGCTTATGGATCCTGAGCAAGGATAGTGAGGAAGAAAACCCCTTTTAGTCCTTTTAGAAAATGATTATTGGCAGCTCTTTTGGTTTCAATGACCAGGAAGAAGGTAAAAAGTACTGGGGGTTATTCAGTAATTAACTAAAAGTGTAAGACACTTGAATGCTGTGATGTGTCATGGTTGATTAACAAAAAGTGCTACAGCTTTGGATTTCTTCTCTCAAGTAAGTCACATTGACTCAGTGTGAGACTCACAGCCTGGCAGGTCCAAGCAGTGAGGGGTAGCTGATTCTGTGTGGAATGCAGGATTCTAAGATGACCCCCTCATGACCCACACCTTTGTATAATGCCCTCGTTTGAGTATGGGAGAGACCTGTGAATATGATGGGATATCACACTTATGACTTGGTTTCTAATCAGTTGACTTTGAGTTAATCAAGAAATTATCCTGTGTGGGTATGACCTAATCAGGTACACCCTTAGGAGAAGATTAAGTGTAAGCGAGCTGCTCCTGATGGCCAGGGAGAAGCAGACTGTGAGCTGCCCATGGTCGGCTACATGGTTAGGAGCTAGAGGACCTCTTAGGGAACAGCCTCTAAGAAAGAGTAACTCCTAACCAATAGCTGGCAAGAAAGTGGGGGTCTTTCTACCAATGACCTGGTTGATATTGGAAAAGGACTTCGAGCTCAAAATGAGAATGCAGACCCAGTCACATCGTGAATTCAGCTTTGTGAAATCCTGAGTGGAGAACTCAGTTACATTGTGCCCAGACCACTGACTCACAGAAACTGTGAGTCAATAGATGGGTGTTGTTTTAAACCAATAAATTTGTAGTAATTTGTTATGCAGCACTAGAAAACAAATACACTCTATTATCAGCATACTTCATTCTTTAGATTTGGGAAATCAGCATTTGATTTATATAAGGTTGGAGGTCATTTTACTATCAGTACCACATTTTGTGACATAAAAAAAAACCTAAAAAAATCTTGTTTGTCTTTGAAGAGCTCACAAAAGTTCTACATTTCTCATTTAATTACTATGAGGATATTTGGGTGTATATATATATGTATATCATTTATATATATTCCTTGTGTATATATACAAACACACACAGACACACACACACACACACACACACACACACACAGACACAGACACAGACACAGACACACACAGAATTGCCGTATGCAATTTTTGGGAGCTGGCTAAACAAGTCTGAAGGGAAACCAGTCAAAAAGGGAATATTACAAGCAGATTGGACATGAGTGGGAATGGACTGAAGCTTTGTGTCCATAGCCAGCAGTCAGTAAGAAATATCCATGGGGGGACACCTGGGTGGCTCAGTAGGTTAAGCGTCTGCCTTCAGATCAGGTCATGATCTCAGGGTACCGGGATCAAGTCCTGCAGTGGGCTCCCTGCTCAGTGGGGAGCCTGCTTCTCCCTCTCCCTCTGCCCTGCTTGTGCTCTCTCTGCCTTGCTCTATCTCAAATAAATAAAATCTTTAAAAAAAAAAGAAAGAAAAATCCATGGGGAAGGGAGAGCAATTGTAGGGCAGAAGCTGTTTTTATCAGGGCAGGCTTGAGCCCCTTTTTTTGTTAAATCAATAAATTTTACTTTTTAGAGTATTTTTAGGTTCATAGCAAAATTTAGTGAAAAGTACAGAGAATTCCCATGTACCCCCATTCCCACACATGTACAACCTCTCCCACTATCAACATTAGGCACTAGAGTGGTTCATTTATTACTATCAATGAACCTACATTCATGCATCATTATTACCCAAAGTCCATAGTTTACAGAGGGTTCACTCTTGCTCTTATACATTCTATGGGTTTAGATAAATATAACATGACATATACCTACCTTGTAGTATTTTATAGGATAGTTTCACTACCCTAAAAATTCTATGTGTCCTGCCTATTCACCTCTGTCATCCCCAACCCATTGAAACCACTAATTCTTTTACTTTCTCCATAGTTTTGCCTTTTTCCAGGATGACATATAGTTGGAAACATACAATATATAGCCTCTACAGATTGGTTTCTTTTAGTTAGTAATATCCTAAGCCCTCTTTTGAAAGCTTCCCAAATGATTAAGTTAAGCCCTCCCAGGATAGTCTCCTTTTTGATGAACTTAAAGTCAACTGATTAGGGACTTGAAAAACATTTGCGAAATTCCTTCACAGAAGCACTTATATCATTGTTTTTTTTTTAGGATTTTATTTATTTATTTGAGAGAGAGAGAGTGAGATAGTGAGAGAGAGAGAGAGAGCATGAGCAGGGGGGGAGAGGGAGGAGCAGGCTCCCTGCTGAGCAGGGAACCCAACTCTGGGCTCCATTCCAGGACCCTGGGATCATGACCTGAGCTGAAAGCAGACACAACCCACTGAGCCACCCAGGTGCCCCTATATCAGTGTTTGAATGAATAATTGGGAAAAAAGGTTTTGTATGCTACAAACTAGCCTTGCTTCCCTTCTGTTCTCCAACTTTTGTGAGAGAATATCTCTTGCAGCCCACCCTGACCAGAAACATACTAGAAAGGGACTTCTGGGTTGCTAGTTCAGCTTAGCCAAGTTGACACATTAAAAAGTCATCACATACGTACATTGAGGACAATTTCTCCATCTACCAGTCTATCATTTTCTCTATCAAAATGCAGGAATTCATACCTATACTTCCAATTCTAATGCTACACCTCAGGATCCATTTTCGCCTTCCTCCTTTTCACATTTTAAAATTCCTCTAAACACAGTAAGAAACATGGCTCATATTGCCCTCCATATATTTATTTGCTCAATTAATTAACTTATCTGCTCACTATAACCAATCTCTGCACACCACCTCCACCTCCACTTGCCCTCTCCTCTTTACTGTCTTGCTTCCTAGGCTCCTGGGCAAGCTCCAGTGCTCCTCTTCCTTGGTTACTAAAATCTTTGCACACAAAAGGGAAGGGAAAGAAATGAAAATGGGATGAGAAGGCAAGAGAGGAGGGGGAGGAAAGGAAGGATGTTAGCTTTGAAATATGTTAAAGTTCTTTTCTTTTACACAGTCTCATCCTATTCAATCCAAGGCATCCATTGCCTTAGGGAAAATTCAGATTGTTAAAATGGGAATGCAAAGAGATAAAAACAAGTTCCTGTTCAGTCTTTGACTTCCAGTCTAAAAGGTTTGGAGTAGTAGGAAGGGAAAATGAAGGGGGAGAAATCAGAGGAGGAGACGAACCATGAGAGACTATGGACTTGAGAAACAAACTGAGGGTTCTAGAGGGGAAGAGGGTAGGGGGATGGGTTAGCCTGGTGATGGGTATTAAAGACGGCAAGTACTGAATGGAGCACTGGGTGTTATACGCAAACAATGAATCATGGAACACTACATCAAAAACTGATGATCTAATGTATGGTGATTATCATAACAATAAAATAAAAATTTTAAAAAAACCTCTACTACTATGTTGTTGCTAAATAACTTAGTAACTCTACCTTTCTTGGATTTATTTGTGAAATAAAGGCTCTAAATTGAATGATCAAAAAAAAAAAAAAGGTTTGGAGTAACACAAGAAGTCTTTAAACCTTGGCTTTATCAAGAGAGTAGCGTTTTCTAAATTCCAAATACTCTCTTGAAATATTAAGAGCCCAGCCTGGTGGACTATGTCAAAGTGTAGAGGTGGCAGTTGATACCCTATGAAGAATGCTCCTGCCAAACAGGAAAAGAAAGTGGAAATCCCACTTCTGTAGGGAGAAATGAGTTGTAAAAAGATGGACAACTGAGTAAAGATGCTGCCTTAGGCAGGGGCTGGGGTGAGTTGGGCAGTGTTGGAAAAAAATCGGAAACATCAGATAGTTGAGGGAACAGCTAGAAACAGAGGTCACCTGTGCCCTGCTTCCCATTTATAACTTCAAGAAGAGACCTTAGGGTTTCCCCTGCGTCTTCCTGGGCAAATGCTGTAGAGCAGTAATGCTGGAATGGCATGCTCAGGCAGGAGGAGGCCTGAGACCAAGCCCTTATTCTCTATGGCTTGTGTGCGGCACATAACAGGTGCAGATGTTCTCCCATTGTGCTCCCACCCCCTCCACGAGGCACGTGGGAAGGAACCAAAGTGCTTGCTGGTGACTTTGCCAACTGGTTGACTGAAGCAAAGGATGAGGGGACTTTGTAGATGAGTACAGCAGGCAGCCTTCTAGGTTGGGGACTGAATGAGAGTGGCAGCCACACCTCAGGGAAGCCACAGTACCAGGGAGAGCTGAGAGGAAGCCTGTGAACACCCTCAGAGTAATTGCCATTTACTGCCGTGCTGAGAGTCCAGGCTCTGGACCCACACCAGCTGAAGATACCTGCACTGCAGCAAGAGCGCAGACAGAGACCAGGTCTAGAGACATTCAGGCTAAAACACCTTGAGCAGTGCATGTACCAGGGGATCTTTTAACTAGCACTGAGGATATTTAAGCTTAGTACTGCACCAAGATACCATCTTGAAGTGGGATGGGACAAGGTGAGGGAAATCCTCTTAAGTCACAAAGAATCTGCTCTGTTAGAGAGTTTTGGCTTGGAAAAGCTGTTGGACTAAAAGGGATTCAGTTGACCAGAGTCTTTTAAATAAGAGATTAAGTTGCCTTTAATAGATAATTTAAAAATCCTTTCTTTGTCATCTCCGTTCTCTAATACTAACACCATTATACCCCTATCCCCAAGGTATCAGGAATGGAATTGGCAGAAGCAGTTTAAGACTGGTAATGGAAAATGAAGGAAGGTACGTTTGGACCCTAATACATTGCTAAACAGCCCCATACCCCAGGCTTTGCCTCAGGTGCTGAGCGCCATGTGGACACCATGTTGTTTTGTACTGAAATCACACCCTTAAGCACACCAATTGGAATTCCTTTGGCTTAGTTTTCGTTGATTCAGCAAATTACTTAGGAGAGGATGATCCATTGCCAAAGAAATGATTCTTAGAGGGAATGCATGTCTGGCAAACACAGTCCTCAATTTTCAGATTGTTGCGGTACCTGTGGTAATGAGGATTCTGTATCTTTTTCCAATTTAAGAAAATTTCTTGCAGTTCTCTGTGATGATGATGTGTGGTTCTTGACATCCAAATGAACTGATATGATTCTAACAGTATGCTGCATATTCCTGTGGTGCTGGTGGGTATTTTGTGCTATATTGCTTTATGGTTTTCAAGGTGAACTTGACATCTTGGGATTACTAGTAAATCTCTTTTGCAAACCAGGGAAATTTTCCTAATATAGGTGAAAGTTGTCATTACACTTTTGTTGTTCCTATAATGAAAATTTCCATGTGCTAAATCTGAAACCATCCCTCCAGGTGTGGTGCTTCAAGCCTGTGTCTGTATCTTGTGGTGGTTTGTAAAGAATGCTATCCTTATCATGAGCATCTAGATTAATTCTGTGGACATCTCCTTATCATTCCCCAAATTGCGGAGAATAGGGATTTTGTAATAAGTAATGCAAAAAATCCTACCACATTAGAAATACTTAATAATAAGAAAAAGCAATGAGAAAGATGACTATTGCCCTATGAGAAAACTCAGTTCTGCTGTTCTATCAAACTGGTTGCCTCACTCTAGATGGAAGATTGAAGGGGGAAATTGCTCTGGGTTACTTCTCTCCCAGACCTACAATGGGAATACTTCTTCGGAATTTGTTTTTGAATTAACTATAAAATATTGTAGGTTTACATCTTAATAAAGTAGTCACTGTTACTGGAAGAGAGTTTAGTAGATGAATCACCTGAAACTTATATTGTACTTGTAAATACTAAAAAAATAAAGTGGTGAATAGGTTTATTAACTTTTTGTCATGTTTGTTTTTTGGCAATTCCAAGCCTTCTTACCAATCCAGTTCACTGTATGTGAGCTTATTTTTTTCTTTTCAAAATTTTCCTTAAAGGCTTTAATTATAGTAGTTGAAATCATTTTGAAAAAGATAAAGTCAATATTGGATAAAAAAAAGATAGTGAAGGCTTTAAGAGGGAGGGGACAAAACTTCATTTCCCTGGAGCAGACATTGTTATTCGCAGTGTTTATGAGAGAATGATAAACACCATGGCAATAAGACAAATAATGATTTGTACCCCAAAGGCTATTCCATGGAGTCATGTATTAAACCATAAAAGAAAAAAAAAATCAATTTTTTCCTTGGAAAAGCTTAAGAGGCAGAGGGAATAAGGTCAGAATCTATTAAAGGAAAAATACAGAAGGTATGTAAAAATTTAAATTTTAGTACATACCATGAAATCCACAGCAGTGTTGTATAGTGGGGAGAGTAGAACAAGAATTTCTATGTGTCTCAGTGTCCAGGTCTGTGAGGAGGGAACAGGGTATGCTCTAGACCATGGCTGGCAAGGTCATTCCTAGCTGGAAGGAGTTAGATTCACTCTACCGGAGTCTTGGAGATTTGAAACAATGTGTGTCAGAGGGTTTACTCTTCCAAGGTCCAAGTCCCTGAAAAATTGTGTAGAACAGAGATACCCCCCACCTCACTTTTTACCTCCTCCTACTTCATACATATTCATGCACACTAAACAGGAACACCTGTTTTGTCTTACACATGAAAGAAACTTGGATAAATAAACAAAATGTATTAAGCCATTGAGATTTCTGGATTTGTCTCTTATAGCACGTAGGCTACTCTAATAAGGAAGACTACCTCGCACTGTTGAAATTATAAAGGTTTATGTTAGTTTTCTAAACAACAGAAAATTTGATTGTGAAAAAGGCAAGTTGGAAAGAATTCCTTTTTAGATGAATGTAATGGAAAGTTTAGAAACACAGCAGAGAAAAACAAAAGTAACCTTCATTTTTTTTTCTTGGAAAACTAGCATTTAAGTAATCATTTCAGCAAAAAGAAGTGTAGTACCCAGTGGTATGGTTTGAGAATGAAAATTAGTAGAGAGAAAAAAACCTTTCATTTCCATAGTGCATCATGATTTTAAAGCATTTTTCTGTTCATCAATTTATATAATCCTCGCAATAATTCTAGAGTCATGTGGCAATAATAATGATGTTTATTAAAAATAACAGCAAATGTTTTGAATGCTATGTTCCAGGCTCTGTATTAGAGCTTTACATGTACATCTAATTTAATTATGACAATACCCCAGGGATTGACACTATAAATATCCCTATTTTAAAAATGAGAAAATTGAGATCTAGAGATGTTAAATAACAAATGTCACACCCTGGGAAGAAAGCAGGAGGGGGGCAGGGGAAGATAGCAGAGAAGGAGTTTCCTGAGTTCACTTCCTCTCATTAAACAAACTGAGGCAACAATTTCATGTAATACAACTCACTCTTAAAATTACCTGAGGACTGGCAGAACAGATCTTCCACTGCTAAAGATATAACGAGAAGGCCACATTGAGAAGAGTAGGAGGGGTAGAGATGCAGTTAAGAATGGTCCCCAGTGAGGGGACCCACAAGCAGGAAGAATATCACAGTGTGGAGGAATGAGGAGATCAAGCCCCACCCCTGAGCACCCCTGACCCTGAGGATCTGCACCGGGAAGATGAACCTCCAAAACATCTGGCTTTGAAAATCAGCAGGGCTTAAATCCAGGAGGGCTATAGAAAACTGAGTCTCCACTCTTAAGGGCCAGCATGCTATGTCACTCCATCCTGCAGTAGTTTGAAAAGCACCTGGGTTATATGTGAAAGAGATTTATTGACTAATTTTAAGACGTAGGCCAGAGGGGCAGGGATCTGCAGGAGGTTTCTCTAGGAACGGAAGTGCTGGTGGGCACTATTTTTCTTGCCCTCCTTCAGTCTAGCTGGATGGATGCTTGCAGGAACCAATTCTGACATCCTCCATCTACCTTGCTAACACTCCTTGGCATTCCACTGTGGACTTGCTCCACCCAACATGCCTGCCTTTGCAGATACCCCTCCAAAGTGTCTTCTGCCTTGCCAACCCTGTGAGCAGCTTCAATCAGAACTGGAGTCTCCTCATAGTGGTGCCTGCCCTGCCACACCTGGCAGGTAGTTCCGGCTGGGACTGGCATTCCCTCCCCTCCTCCCCGCCCCCCCCCCCCCCCCAGAGTGACTGCCACTCCAGGGAGTGGGGAGCTACAACAACTTACAAGCATGCCTGAAGTAGTGACAGCCACACTTCTCAGACAGCCATGTAGGGGGCACACCCCATCCATCAGCATGCTGACAGCAGTTGCAGCCCAGCCACAAGAGGGTGCATGTAGCCCACACAGGGAATACTGCTGGAGTTTCTGGTGACCAGGTATGACTGCATTACTGTGCATCACAGGACACCTTTTACATAAGGCCCCTACTTTCAAGACCAGGAAATATATAGCTGATCTACTTAATAGATACAAACACAGGGTCAGACAAAATGAGGAGACAGAGGAATACATGCCAAATGAAAGAATAAGACAACCCCCACATAAAGAGCTAAACGAAACAGAGATAGGTAAATCAAAATAATAAAAGTAATGATCATAAAGATATTCACTGGATTTTAGAGAAGAGTGGATGAACCTAGTGAGAACTTCAACAAAGACATAGAAAATAGTAAAAAAAAAAAAAAAAAGAGCCAGTCAGGGCTAAAGAATACAATAATTGAAATGAAAAGTACACTACAGAGAATCAACAGCAGATTAGAGGATGTGAAAGAATGGATCTGAAAACAGGATAGTGGAAAGCAACCAAACTTAACAGCAAAAAGAAAAAAAGGATTAAAAAAATGAGGATAGGTTAAGGGATGTCTGCGAAAACATCAAGTGTACTAACACTCACCTTACAGAGGTCCCAGAAGGAAAAGAAAAAAAGAAAGGGGCAGAAAACATATTTGAAAAAACAACTGATGAAAATTTTCCTAACCTGGGGAAAGAAGCAGATGTTCAGGTTCAGGAAGCAAAGAGAACCCCAAACAAGATGAACCCAAGGAGGTTCACTCCAAGACACATAATAATTAAAATGGCAAAAATTAAAGATAAAGAGGATCTTAAAAGCAGCAAGAGAAAAGCAAATAGTTATGTATAAAAGAAATCCCTTAAATGAGACTATCAGCTGATTTTTCAGCAGAAACTTTATAGGCCAGAAGAAAGTGATATGATATATTCAAAGTGCTGAAAAGAAAGAGCCTACAAGCAAAAATACTCTAGCTGGCAAGATTATCATTCAGAACTGAAGGAGAGATGAAGAATTTCTCAAATAACAGTTAAAAGAGTTCATCACCACTAAACTGGCCTCACAAGAAATGTTAAAGGGATTAATTTAAGTGGAGGAGAAAAGGCAGTAACTAGGAGAAAATTATGAAGGGAAAACATGTCACTGGTAAAAGCAAACATACAGTATAAGGTAGTAGATCAATTACTTATAAAGCTAGTATGGAGGTTAAAAGACAAAATTATATCTACAAAAATGAGTCAAGGGCTACACAAAATAAAACAATGGAAAATAAGGTATCATGTACATTATATGATATCTAATATATATATAACAAAGGGGAAGTAAAAATATAATGCTTTGAGAATGTGTTGAAATTTAAGTGACATTACTTAATATAGACTTCTATATACATAGGATGTTATAAATGAACCTCATGGTAACCATAAACTAAAAAACCTATAATAGATACACCAAAAATCAAAAGGTATCCAAGCATAACACTAAAGAAAGCCATCAAATCACAAGGGAAGAGAGAAAAAAAGGAAAGGAACAGAGAAGAACTACAAAAACAACCAGAAAACAATTAACAAAATGGTGTAAGGACATACCTATCAATAATTACTCTAAACATAGATGGACTAAATGCTCTGATCAAAAGATAGGGTGTCTGAATGGATAAAAATATAAGACCCAACTATATGCTGCCTATAAGACCTAAAGTCACGCACAGACTGAAAGTGAAGGGATGCAAATGACAGTGAAAAAACAAGCTGGGGTAGCAATACTTATATCAGACAAAATAGACATTAAAACAAAGACTGTAACAAGAGACAAAGATGGGCATTATATAATGATAAAGGGATAAATCCAACAAAAGACTATAACAATTGTAAATAACAATGCAGCCAATACAGAAGCACCTTAACATATAAAACACATATTAATAGACATAAAGGGAGAAATTGACAGTAATAATAGTAGGGGACTTAACACCCTCTTATATCAGTGGATGGATCATTCAGACAAAAATCAATAAGCAAACAGTGGCTTTGAATGACATATTGGACCAGATGGACAAAACAGATATATATAGAACATTCCATCCAAAACCAGCAGAATACACATTTTTTTTTCAACTGCATATGGGACATTCTCCAGGATAGATCACATGTTAGGCCACAAAACAAGTCTCAATAAATTTAAGAAGACTGAATTCATATCAAGCATCTTTTCTGATCACAATGGTATGAAACTAGAAAGCAATCACAAGAAAAAAGCTGAAAAAACCCACAAACACACAGATGCTAAACCACACGTTACTAAACAATCAATGAGTCAATGAAGAAATCAAAGAGTAAATAAAAAAATACATGGAGACAAATGAAAATGGAAACAAATATTTCAAGATCTTTGGGATGGAACAAAAGCAATTCTAAGAGGAAAATTTACAATGATACAGGCCTACCTTAAGAAATAAGAAAAATCTCAAATAAACAATCTAATCTTACACCTAAAGGAACTAGAAAAAGAAAAATAAACAAAGCCAAAGTTAGTAGAAGGAAGGAAATAATAAAGATCAAAGTGGAAATAAATGAAATAGAAAGTAAAAAATAAATCAATGAAATTAAGAGCTGGTTTTTTGAAAAGATAAACAAAATTGACAAACCTTTAACCAGACTCATCAAGAAAAAAAGAGAGAAGACTCAAATAAATAAAATCAGAAATGAAAGAGAAGTTGTACCTGACCCCACAGAAATAAGAAATTATGGAAAATTATATGCCAATAAATTGGACAACTTAGAAGAAATGGATAAATTCCAGAAACACACAATCTTCTAAGACTGAATCAAGAAGAACTAGAAAATCTGAACAGTCCAATTACTAGTAATGAAATTGAATCACTAAAAACAAAACAAAACAAAACAAAAAACTCCCAACAAACAAAAGTCCAAGACCAGATGGCTTTACAGGTGAATTCTACCAAACATTTAAAGAAGAGTTAATAATTGTACTCCTCAAACTATTCCAAAAAAAAATAGAAGAGGAAGGAATGCTTTTGAATTCATTCTATAAGACCAGAATTACTCTGATACCAAAACCAGACCATGACACTACAAGAAAGGAAAGTTGCAGATCAACATCCCTGATGAACATAGACACAAAAAATCCTCAACAAAATATTAGCAAACTGAATTAAAAGATACATTAAAAAGATCATTTCCCACGATTGGTGGGATTCATTCCAGTGATGCAAGAATGGTTTGATATCTGCAAATCAATCAATGTGACACACCACACTAGCAAAATGAAATATAAAATTATATGGTCATTTCAATAGATGAAGAAAAAGTACTTGACAAAATTTAATGTCCATTCATGATAAAAACTCTCAACAAAGTGAGAATAGAAGAAACATGTCTCAACATAATAAAGGCCATATAGCTAAAGGCCACAGCTAACATTACATCCAGTGGTGAAAAGCTGGAAGTTTTCCCTTTAATATAAGGAAAAAAGACAAGGATGTATACTCTCATGATTTTTATTCAACATAATACTAGAAGTTTAACTACAGCAATTGGACAAGGAAAAAAAAGGCATTTAAACTGGTAAGAAAGAAGTAAAACTCACTATTTGCAGATGACATGATACTATATGTAGAAAACCGTAAAGACTCACCAAGACCTACTAGAACTAATAAGTGAATTCAGCAAAGTTGCAGGATACAAAGTAATATACAGAATTCTTTTGTATTTTTATATACTAATAATGAACAGAAAGAGAAATTTAAAAAACAATCTCATTTAAAATTGCATCAAAAACATAAAATACCTAGGAATAAACTTAACCAAGGAAGTGAAAGATCTGTATTCTGAAAACTGTAAGACACTAATGAAAGAAATAGAAGATGACACAAATAAATGGAAAGATATACCATCCTCATAGATAGGGAAAATTAATATTGTTAAATGTCCATATACCCAAAGCAATCTACAGATTCAAAACAATACCTATCAAAATTCTAGTGGCATACTTCACAGAACTTGAACAAATAATTCTAAAATTTATATGTAGCCACAAAAGACTCTGAATAGCCAAAGCAATCTTGAGAAAGTATAACAAAGCTGGAGGTATCATAACCCAATTTCAAACTACACCACAAAGCTATAGAAATAAAAACAGTATGGTATTGGCACAAAAACCAGACACATAGATCAATGGAACAGAATAGAGAGCCCAGAAATAAATCCAGCCTTACATGGTCAATTATTCTGTGATACAGAAGAGTATACAGTGGGGGAAAAGATAGTCTCTTCAATGAATGGTATTGGGAAAACTGGACAGCTATGTGAAAAACAGTCAAAGTGGACTGCTTTCTTATGCCATACACACAAACTCAAAATGGACTAACAACCTAAACGTATGACCTGAAAACAGAAAACTCTTAAAAGGAAACATAGGCAGTAACTCTTAAACATTGGGCTTAGCAATATTTTTCAGATATGTCTCCCCAGGTAAGAGCAATAAAAGCAAAAATAAGCAATTGAGACTACACCAAACTGAAAAGCTTTTGTACAGTTTGGTAAACTATCAACAAAATGAAAATTCATCCTACTGAATGGAAGAAGATATTTGCAAATGATATATCTGATGAAGGATCAATATTCAAAATATATAAAGAACTTAAATAATCAACACTAAAAACTGCAAACAATCCAATTAAAAAACGGGCAAAGGGGGCACCTGGGTGGCTCAGTTTGTTAAGCGACTGCCTTCGGCTCAGGTCATGATCCCGGAGTCCCGGGATCGAGTCCCACATCGGGCTCCCTGCTTGGCGGGGAGTCTGCTTCTCCCTCTGACCCTCTTCCCTCTCATGCTCTCTATCTCTCATTCTCTCTCTCTCAAATAAATAAATAAAAAATCTTTAAAAAAAAATGGGCAAAGGACCTGAGTAGACATTTTTCCAAAGAAGGCATATAGATGGCCAATAGACACATGCAAAGATGCTCAGCACCACTAATCATCAGGGAAATGCAAATCAAAACCACAATGAGGTATTACCTCACACCAGTCAGAATGGCTGGTATCAAAAAGACAAGAAATAACAAGTGTTGGAAAGGAATGTGGAGAAAAGGAAACACTTGTGCTCTGTTGGTGGGAATGTAAATTGGTGCAGCCACTGTGGAAAACAGTATGGAGGGTCTTCACAAAATTAAAAATAGAACTACCACATCATCCAGCAATTGCATTTCCAGGTATTTATCTAAAGAAAATGAACACACTAATTCAAAGAAATATATGCACTTCTGTTTATTGCAGCATTACACCTGACCCTTGAAGAACACAAGTTTGAAATGTGCAGGTCCTCTTATACGTGGGTCTTTTGTGATATAGTACAGTAGTATAAATGTATTTTCTCTTCCTTATGATTTTTAAAATAACATATTCTTTTCTCTAGCTTACTTTATTGTAAGAATATAGTATATAATGTGCAGAACATAAAAAACAGGTGTTAGTCAACAGTTTGTGTTATCAGTAAGGCTTCCGGTCAACAGTAGGCTATTTAGTAGTTAAATTTTTGAGAAGTCAGAAGTTAAATGTGGATTTTCAACTGTGTAGGGAGTCAGTGCCCTTAATCCCCATGCTGTTCCAGGGTCAACTGTATTTACAAGATATGAAAGCAACCTAGGCGTCCATCAATAGATGAATAAAGGTATGGTATATATACACAATGGAATATTAATAAGATCTAAAAAGGAATGAAATCTTGCCATGTATGACAATATGGGTAGACCTGGAGAGTATTATGCTAAGTGAAATAAGTCAGAGAAAGACAAATGTTTTCACTCACATGTGCAATCTTAAAAATAAAACAACCAACCAACCAACCTAGTAACAGACTCATAAATACAGAGAATGCACTGGTGGTTGCCAGAGGGGAGGAGTGTGGGGGGGTAGGCAGAATAAAGAAGGGGATGAAGAGGTACAAATTTCCAGTTGTAAAATAAATAAGTCACGGGGATGAAAAGTGCAGCACAGGGAAGTCACCACTATTGTAATAACTTCATGCGGTGATGGGGGGTAACCACGCTTATCATGGTGAACATTTTATAATGTATGGAAGTGTTGAATCACTATGTTGTACACTTAAAGCATCATAATATTGTATGTTGACTGTACTTCAATTAAAAATTTTAAAAAGTCACACTGTAGTAAGTGGTAAAGTCAGGAATGTAAACTGAGATGACTGTGAAGCCTGTGTTCTTCATCACCGTGCCACGTGGCCTTTCATTTTGTGCCTGGCATCATTGCCACATGTGGGTGAAGCTGCTAAGGCCCAGCGAGTTTAAACGAGTAGCTCAGGTTCAAACTGCCAGGATTTGTCAAAGTCAGATTTTCTGACTCTGACTTCAATACTCTTTCAACTTGAAATACCATAAATTAAAGCAAACACTAACTTGGTTATGGGGCAGACAGTCAATATTTTTAGAGTGTTTATAGAAAGGAAGTAATTTTGGCCTGGCAAAAGAGCAAACTAAAGGTAGTTTTACATTCCTATTTCAAAAAGAATCATTCAAATTGGGAAAATTCCCATGGTGCTGGATCACTCTGTGGGATATTCAGGGAGAGCAAACCCCTTCAGCTCCCACTCCAGCCCTTTTAAAAGCAAATTTTGTAGATTATCTCACTGGGCTTGTTGCCTTCTGAGTCTGTTGCACAAAATTGCTTGGTGTTTGGCAAGACTTGACTGGCAAGAAAGCATCTGTGTGGTTAGCCTTGTGTCTGACCCTCACTGGGAGGTTAAGGCCAGTTTTTATATCTGAACCCCCACATCCCGTCCACCTCCATTTTCCTTGGCATGATAGAAAGTGCAACCATGAGGAGAGGTGCCAAAGCGTGCCAGACCACACAGTGGTTAGGAAGGCTCTGGAGTCTCTCTTCCTGCATTCAACTCCCATGTCCATCATGCTCTGGTAAATGACCTTGGATTCTATGCCTTAGTTTTCTCATCTGTAAAATGGGTGTCTGTGTCAGTTTGGGCTGCTATAACAAAGTACCATAGACTGAGTGGCTTATAAAAAAATGAAATTTATTTCTTAGTTTTGGAGGGTGAAAGTCTAAGGTCAAGGTGCCAGCCTGATTAGGTACTGGTGAAAACACTCTTTGGAGTTGCAGACTGCTGACTTCTCATTGTATCCTCACATGGCAGAAAGAGGGAGAAAGCTCTTTGGTGTCCCTTTTATAAGGGCACTAATTCTACCCTCTACCCTCTACCCTCATGGCCTAATTAACTCCCCAAGGCCCTACCTCTTAATAACCACTACATGGGGGGTTAGGATTTCAACATACGAATTTTGGGGGATGCAAACATTCAGTCCACTGCAATGGGGAATAAGAATTTTGCCTTATGTAGATTGACAAGATAACGCATTCAAGGGCATAGACTTCGAAATGATTCACACTAAATGCTTGGTAGAATTTAGCTACAGTTATTAAAGAAAATGACTGAAGGACGGAATGTCTATGTAAAGAAGAGCAACACAGTCTTCTTGTTTGTTGAGAGTTGTCTGGTTATATTCTCACCAGTGCCTGCTAACTCTGAATTTAGATTAGCAATAGTGACTTGAAAGAACCAGTCAGCAATAAGATTTTGAAGAGAGAGGCCAAAGTCTAAGATGCAGAATTTGGCTTCAGAGTTCCTGAGAAGCAGCAGGATCCTTGGGTGGCATAGCTCATTAAAAGTGTAGTTATGACCACCCCTCCCTCATTCTTGGAAAAAGTCAACAGGTGGCTCTTGGGAAATGTTTCACAACAACCTGTTTTTAATTTTTTTTCTCACATTAATGTTTTTCTGCTCAGAATTAGAAAAAAATTCTGCTATAGTCATTTGATTTCACTGCAGGTTTTTTTTGGGGGGAGGGGTGGGGAGGTGGTTGTGTCGGGTTAGTTCATTCCATATTTTGCTAGTGGTGAGAAGCCAGCTTCTTTTCAAGGTGAAGGAAGGAAAGAATGAGACTCTGTGTCCACCACCTTCTCCTCCCAGTTATGTGGTCTCTCTCTCTTTTTAAATGTGGGCTCCACATCCAATGCAGGGCACAAACTCATGACCCTGAGATCAAGAGTCACATGCTCTACCACCTGAGCCAGTCAGGGACTCCATGTTGTCTCTCATTGCATGGGTACCCTGGAGGCATGGGGCTCCAGACCGTAAGCATCCAGAAAACAGGGTGCTCAGGGGGCCTGAGAAGCTGCAGGCAGGAAGGAGTAGGTCAAAGGCCGAAAAGGCTGGTGTGAGAGGCAGAGTGGAGGAAAGTGAGAGAGAGAGCCACAAGGTTTTATCTGAGATGTGGGGGGAAGGGTGGGCTACTGCCAGAAATGGACTGGCAGGAACAGCATGGTGAAGAATCTGCACTGGAGCTTCACTATGGGAACGTCCCTGAATCCCAACAGGTCTTCTCCTGGGTCCATTCCCATTCCACATCCATTTCTGGAGATGCAGGCCCAAGGGCCTCCTTGAATTTCCCATTGGCTGTTGAGCTTTAACAGCAGTTCAGAGTCTGAGTTCTTTCTTCTGTCTCCTTCCTAAGCTCATCATCAGGATTTGACCAGATCAGTTACTCCTGTTTTTCAAGTATATAAATAAAATTTAAATAAGCTTCCTGATGAAAGAGACTGGACTGGGGGACAGGATCTCTGGCATTGTCCCCAGTTTTGTGATCTTGCTGTCACAGTAGTGAAAGTTGTGGTACATCAACCAGATCCCCCTCTAAGGACATCCCATTTCCCTAACTGCTGGGAGTGGTGGCTGCTGATGGCAGCTGAATCCATCTGTAAGAATTACCCTTGGCCTAAGGCAGTGGTTCCTAATGGGGGCAATTTTGGACCCACTTAGTAATGTCAAGAGACATTTTTGTTTGTCACAACTGAACGGTGGGGTGCTACTGGCATCTAGTGGGTAGAGGCCAGAGATGCTGCTCTACATCCTTCAATGCACAGGATAGTGTCCTATAATAAAGAATCAACTAACCCAGAATGTCAATAGTGATTAGGTTGAGAAATGGTGCCCAAAGAGAGCCATTTTACCCCAGATAAATCCCATTCCCAGAAGCAGCCTGCAACCTATAACAGTTTTTTGGTGGGGTACATAGTTCTGGCCCCTTGCTTCATGCTTTAATTTAAGACCAATTCAAAAAGGCTATCCCAATTCAGAAAGGCTCCAGGGCTCTTCATGGGATTGGTTGAGGTCTTTGCTATGACTGCATCACAGTTTAATGTCTCTGCCCAGTCCTGTTGGTTTCCTCATGCTATAGACTATTTGGACCACACCCCCATTCTTATTTTGAAACCTAAAGCCCAATGTGATGGTATTAGGAGATGGGGCCTTTGGGAGGAGCTTAGGTTATGAGGGTAGAACCTTCATAAATGGGATTAGTGCTCATATAAAAGAGACCCCATCCCCCAGAGCTCCCTAGTCCCTTCCATCATGTGAGGACACAGCAGGCAATAGCTGTCTATGAATGAGGAAGTGGGCCCTTACCAGACACTGAATGTGCCAGCACCTTGGTCTTAGACTTCCTAGCCTCCAGAACCATGAGAAGTCTGCCGCTTATAAGACATAGTCTATGGTATTTGGTTATAGCAGCTCTGGGGTAAAATGGCTCTCTTTGGGCACAGACTAAGACCTGTCATAGGTGATGAGAAACACTTTCCCATAAACCTTCTGCACACCAATCTCTATCTCAGAGTCAGTTTTCCCAGGGTGCTCAAACCAAGACAATTGGTATCAAAAGCAATCCTCAGAAGCAGCCTGAATGTTGTACCGTTTTGCTACTTGTTAAAACTGAGGCAGATTTCATTTCATTATCAACTTCTCTTAGTAATGTTTGCAGAAAATTGCTAGTTGTATCCAGTGTCTCTTCTCCCATTGTCATATAATACAAATGTAATTAGGATATAGGTTGCCTATATGTTAGTTAAACTTGGTAGTATGGCCATATTCTGGCCAACGGGAGGTAAGTTGTTTTGATATGTGCAACTTCTGGGTTGGCCACTTATGGAAAAGGATGTCTTCCCCCTTCTATTTTCCCCTTTCTACTGGCTGGACTGCAGATGTAATGGTGGAGGTGGGAACAGTCATCATAAAAGCCTGATGTTGAGGGTGTCAAAGTAGCAAAATAAAAGACTTGCTCCTTGATGACTATGGTGTCACCATACAGACTATGGGCCAATTTTCAGGACTATTATGTGAGAAGCTTTTTTCTTGTTTAAGTTAACTATGTTTTGGAACTCTCTTTTATAGCAGCCAAACCAAAATGTAAGCTATGTACATCCTTAACATTAATAAAATGATGATAATAAAGGCCATACAAAGATGCCTTATTTTTGGTAATGAGTTTCACTAATCACATTTTAAATTTCCATTCTCAAGATCAACCACATAATTTTATGATTCATTCCCTATTGTCTACACAGTAGTTCCAACCTATAATAGAGAGTGGGGTTGAGAGTGAGGTTAAGTATATCAGAATCCCCTAAAGAATTGTTTCAAGAATGCACATACTCAGATCTCTCTTCTACAGAGATTATAATATGCTCTTGGGATGAGTATGTTTTGGGTTCGTGCTTTGAATACTTAGAATAGAGTATAAAACTGATGTGTTGGGGCACCTGGGTGCCACAGTCATTTAAGTGTCTGACTCTTGATCTCAGTTCATGTCTTGATCTCAGGGTGGTGAGTTCAAGCCCCATGTAAAAAAAAAAAAAGAAAAAAGAAAACCAAGGGGGGAAAAAAAACTGGTGTGTCATCTTGCCCTACATAGGAAGCACAGAGTAGAAACTCAGCAAATGTCTTTTGAATAAATGAAATTTCTGGGACTGTTGGCATACTACATGTTATGAAATTTTTTCTTTTTAAAAATTTTAAAGCTAACAGCCCCTCATGAGAACTCAGAAGGCAGGCCTATGTTCCAAGGCCCTAAGTATATAAAGCCTAGCAGATTTGTGAGTATCCAAGAGGTAAAGAAAAAGCTAGGTATAACATGCCATTTACTTTTAACAGATATATTTTTAAATGGCATTTGAAGTCTAAAATTCCTCAGTGAGATTCAGCTGTACTAAAATAGGGAGGTGATAGTGTTGGCAAACATTGTAGGTGTGTTACATAACCCTATCATTTTGGCCAAAGATTCATTGGGTACTTACATAAAATATTTATAGGTGGGTGACATTTGGCTAGGACTTTTAAGTAGCCTATAACTCTGCTGACTTTAACTTAGAGTAGAAGTATCAGTACATATTGATTAAATAGTTGTGTCTAGATATTCCAGATAGCTATATAAATCCAGATTGGGAAGTAATAAGCATCCTACCGTTACACAGAACTTATTTAGGCCTCTTGTTGAGCTCAGAGAATGAGATGGGGGCAGAGATCCTATGAGGGAAAGCAGGGTTGACCAGCCTTTTAGTATTTAAGAATGTGGAATGCTCAATGGGAAAGGTATCAGAGTTAAGAAATTCCATATTTTAAGTTGGGGTGCCTGGGTGGCTTGGTAGTTTGGGCCACCGACTTTTGGTTTCGGCTCTGGTTGTGATATCAGCGTGGTGCTATGGAGCCCGGCATAGGGCTCAGTGCTTAGCGGGGATTCTATCCCTATTCTTCTGCCTTCTCCCCGGCTTGCACTCTCTCTCTAAAATAAATAAAATCTTTTAAAAAATTCCATATTTTAGGGATAATGAGAGTAGTCTCATGGAGTTATCATTGAATGAGGTAACTCACTTAAAACACCTACCGTTTAATAGATGATCAATACATGGTGGTGGTTATTTCTTGTGGGTTCAAAAGACTTAAAATTTTGAAAACATTTGTCCTCGAGCGGTTTTTTTTTTTTATTAACATATATTATTTGTTTCAGGGGTACAAGTCTGTGATTCATCAGTTTTACACAATACACAGTGCTCACCACAACACATACCCTTCCCAATGTCCATCACCCAGCCACCCCATCCCTCCCACCCCCCTCCACTCCAGCAACCCTCAGTTTGTTTCCTGAGATTAAGAGTCTCTTATGGTTTGTCTCCCTCTCTGGTTTCATCTTGTTTCATTTTTTCCTCTCTTCCCCTATAATCCTCTGCCTTGTTTCTTTCATTGTTTTACCTGGTCAATTTCTGCCATGAAAAAGTACAATTTCTCTTATCATTGAGACATAAATATCCAATATCCAAAAGAAGCCTGAGCATTCTAAAAGCTTTTAATTTGCCCTTAGGTACTTTGCCTTTACTACTGGAAGCTTCCACCAGATGATTAGTGAGGTCTCATTGAATTATATTAAGCATAGTTAATATGTACAAGCTTGAATGCAACTGGGAATAAACACACTTATATGTTTAACAAAAAGCTGAGCAAGCTTAAATCAACCTCACCATGTATTCTGATTTTTTTAAAGATTTTCTTTCTTTCTTTCTTTGAGAGAGAGAGAATGAGAGATAGAGAGCACGAGAGGGAAGAGGGTCAGAGGGAGAAGCAGACTCCCTGCTGAGCAGGGAGCCCGATGTGGGACTCAATCCCGGGACTCCAGGATCATGACCTCAGCCAAAGGCAGTCACTTAACCAACTGAGCCACCCAGGCGCCCTTCACCATGTATTTTGAAATTGCAAAATTCAGAATATCATGTGGCCATTTAAATGAATAAAGTTGTAGGGGAGGAAAAAAGTCTTTTCCTCTACACTCTTAGGTTCAATAACTGAAGACTGCAAATTAAACTGACAAAAGCAGATTAACAGTAGAAAAAATACACAGAGATTATTTTTAATTTTATATGCACAGGGTCTCCACAGAAAAGAGGTGAAAACTGGAAGAGACAGTTAGACCTGGAGGTTTATGTACCATCTTATCAAAGAGCAATACATTGTGGAGAAGTGACTAGACAAAGGAAAAGAGGTTTGAGCTCCTTTGGGGGAAGTAAATTATGGGAAGGTAGATATAGGGGAAAAACTAATGGTAGCAAATGGTTATTTAGTAAGGTTTGTTTATGCAGATTCATCTCAGTGCCATTTCCCATCTCTGGTAGGGTTATCTCTGATAGGGTTATTCTCCTTTTGCTATGGGAGAGAGAGAGACATCTTCACAAGGGAAATTTATGTCACCTTTTAAAAATTTAATTAATTTGAGAGAGAGAGAGAGAGAAAGGGGAGAGATAGAAGGAGAGGGAGAGAGAGAAAATCTCAAGCAGACTTGACACTGAATGCAGAGCCTGCCATGCCTTGGGATCATGGCCTGAGCTGAAATCAGGAGTGGGCACTCAACCGACTGAGCCACCCATGTGCTCCCATGTCACTTTTACAAAGGGAAATTTATGACCTGCTTTTAGGCTGATAGGAGGAGGGCAGTGAGCTCATCCTGTATCTGCTATCCCAAAATTGCCTTCAATTCAAAATAATCCTTATTCTAAAGTGGCATATTTTGGGGTGGCATATTCTGATTCACTTCAAGGTATAATTTCTATGTATTGAAATGGAAAGATGTCCACAAAGTATTAAGTTAAAAAACAAATTATAAAACATATTTGTAGTATGTTCCTATTTTATGAAACTGTAATAAGTGTAATAAAATACATTATGCATAGAAAAACAATCAGAAGAGTACACAAACTTCATGGTGGTTCTCTGAGGACATTATGGGGGCTTCCACTTTGTACTAAAATATTTGAATGTTGTTGAATTTTTATAATGAAAAGATACTATTTTTGAAATTATGAAAACAAATAAATAAATGAAACATACAGAACAATCTATTTGAGGCAAATCTTGTAAAGCAGACAAGGTGATTAAGCACAAGTAGGGTTTTTTTTTTTTTTTTACTGACTTAAGTTAAACGAGCTCTTCTACCACTTGGTTTAGTGTTTCCAATATTTTGATTACCTCAGGCAACTTTTATGGCTTATTACCAGATTTTCTGTTTCAGTTTATCCTCAGCTTCTAGAATACAGGTGTTAAATATCACATTATTGCCCTTTTGGCTACTCTCCACATGAGTGGTCTCAAACTAGTGTTTAAGTTCTCTGTCTAAGCCATCTGCTTCCCACTCTCTGGGTTCTCCTCTCCCTACGGGTGGTTCTGAGAGGATTTTGAAGGAGTGTAAGTACCCTCTTTCTTGTGGAAATATGATTAATTCTTGGATTCTAGATTGCTGTTCTCAAGTGGTGCTCCCCAGAGCTCAAGGCAGTGTTGTAACTATCAAACTTTAGTGTGCATGGATATTGAGGATTTGTTAAAATGCAGAGTCCAGAGTTCTAGCTCCAGTGATTCTACTTTGGTAGGTAGGATGTGAGGCCCATGAATCTGCACGTTAGTCAAGTGTCTTAAGATGATTCTGTTCTGTCTCTGGGGTTCTATGCAGATGCTTCAAGCACTGTAGTCAGGGAGGGCTCCAGGGTCCATTTACTGTCAATCAAAATAGTTGACTTTATCTGTTTTGTAATTATGCATCTGGTAAAATTTTATTTGAGAAAATCTGTCTATCCATATCTACAGATCAAAATCTACCAAATATTCCCTTTTGTATTATGATTTGAAAAGTCTTCCCCAACCCATGATTCCAAAAATAAACAAGTAAACAAAAAAATCTCCCTTCAAATGCCTTTATATTCTTTTCTAGCTTTGTTATAGCTTCTTTTTTTTTACATTTGAAAGTATATCTAGAAAAAAAACTAAAAGTTTATCTAGAATTCCTTTTATTTTTTAAATTTTAAAAAAGATTTATTTGAGAGAGTGCGTGCACATAAGCCTGGGGGAGGGCCAGAGGGAGAGGAAGAAGCAGACTCCCTGCTTAGCAGGGAGCCAGACATGGAGCTCAGTCTCAGGATCCTGAGATCATGACCTGAGTGGAAGGCAGATGCTTAAATGACTGAGCCACCCAGGCACTCATATTTTTTAATTTTTAAATAGGCTCCACACTGAGTGGGGAGCCCATTGCAGGGCTTGAACTCACAACCCTTAGATTAAGACCTGATCGGAGATTAAGAGTCAGACACTTAATGGATTGAGCAACCCAGGCCCCCCTAGAGTTCCTTTAAAAAAAAAAATACAATATTAGGTATAAGGATTCATCGTCATTCTTATTCCAAATAATTTACCAATTATATTAGGAGGACTTATTGAATAATCTATTTTTCCATATTTTGAAATGCAGCCTTTATTATATACCACATACCAACATGGGTCTATTTCTGGGTGTCTTATTCCCTTAATATAGCTGCTATTCTTCTACGGCTGTCATTCTTTCTTAATTATAGCAGAGTTTATTATCCAGTAGAGCAGATTGTCTCTTATTACTCTTTGAATATTTTTCATATGTTGACTTATATTTAAAGGAATAGTTTTTGTTTGGTTCTAAAAAACTCTGAAATCTTAATTGTAATTTCATTCAATTTATAAATTAATGTGGTGGCATTTAGTTTTGAGTAACCCCTTCCAGGAATATGGTATGGTTTTCAATGTAATCAATCTTCTCTTATGTCACTCAATTAAGTTTTGTTATTCCCTTCTTACAGGATCTGTACATTTCTTGTCCAATGTATAGTACAGAAGCAGCACAGGAACATGGTAAAGCATGAAGTCAGATGCCTGCATTCAAAGCCTGTCTCCTTTTTACCAGTTACAGACTTTGAGAAAGTTGCTTACCCTTGCTTGTCTCAGTTTTCTTCTCTGTAAAATGGGGAGGATATTAATAGCACCTACCTCACAGAATTGCTTAATAAATAATACATAATGCAAAGCACTTAAAACATTTCTGGCATTAGGGGAGCCTGGGTGGCTCAGTTGGTTAAGCGACTGCTTTCGGCCCAGGTCATGATCCTGGAGTCCCGGGATCGAGTCCCACATCAGGCTCCCTGCTCGGCGGGGAGTCTGCTTCTCCCTCTGACCCTCTTCCCTCTCGTGCTCTCTGTCTCTCATTCTCTCTCTCTCAAATAAATAAATAAAATCTTTAAAAAAAAAAACAAAAACATTTCTGGCATTAGATGTACTATAAATTTTCAAGTTAAGTGCTCTTTCTATAGGTGTAGTGTGTTATCTGGAAGTTATTTATGTAGTGACCATAAGTGTATAGAACACAAGTGAAGACCTTAAAATGAGAAACATGTAAGCTTATAAAATAGTTGGGTCAAAGAATAATTCAGATGACATCCATTTATGATAAAAACTTTCAAGAAAGTGGGTGTAGAAAGACTATATACCTTAACATGATAAAGGTCATATATGACAAGCCCACAGCTAACATCATACTCAATGGTGAAAAGGTGAAAGCTTTTCCTCTAAGAGTAGAAACAAGACTCTCACCACTTTTATTCAACATCATACTGAAAGTCTAGCCAGAGCCATAAAGCAAGAAAAAGAAAAAACAAAGGTATCCAAATCAGAGAGGAAGGAAAACTGTCACGATTTGAAGTTGACGTGATACAGAAAACCCTAAGGAAACCACCAAAAACTTGTTAGAATAAATGAATTTGGTAAAGTTGTAGAGTACAAAATCAGTATACAGAAATCTGTGGTATTTCTATACACTAATATTGAAATATCAGAAAGAGAAATTAAGAAAATAATCTTTTACAATTTCACCAAAAAGAATACCTAGGAATAAACTTAACCAAGGAGGTAAAAGACCTGTATATTGAAAGCTACAAAACATTAATGAATATAATAAGACACAAATATATGGATATTCTGTGCTCATGGACTAGAATTAATATTGTTAAAATGTCCATACTACCCAAAGCAGTGTACAGATTCTATGCAATACCTATCACAATTCTAATGGCATATGAACTAGAATAAGTAATTCTAAAATTTGTTTCAGATCACAGAAGACCCTGATAGCCAAAGCAATCCTAAGAATAAGGAACAAAATTACAGGTATCATGATCCCTGATTTCAAACTACACTATAAAGCTATATAGTGATAAAAATGGCATGGTATTGGTATAAAAATAGACATATAGATCAGTAGAACAGAATAGAGAGCCCAGAAATAAACCCACACATATATGGACAATTAATCTATGACAAAGTCACCAAGAACATATAATGGAGAAAGGACAGTCTCTTAAAAAATGAAGTTGGGAAAATTGGACAGCCACATGCAAAGGAATGAAACTAAACCACTATCTCACACTATACACATAAATTAACTCAAAATAGGTTAGAGACTTGAATGTAAGACCTGAAACCATAAAATTCCTAGAAGAAAACATAGGCAGTAAACTTCTTGACATCAGTCTTGGTGATGTCCTTATGGATCTGAATCCAAAGGCAAGGGAAACAACAAAAATAAACAAATGGGACCATATTAAGCTAAAAAGCCTCTTCTGCACAACAAAGGAACCATCAACAAAACAAAGAAGTAACCTGCTGAATTGGAGACGATATTTTCAAACCATATATCTGATAAAGGATTAATGTCCACAATATATAAAGAATGCATACAACTCCACAACAACAAAAATAAACAATCCAATCAAAAAATGGGCAGAAGATCTGAATAGATATTTTCCCAAAGAAGACCTACAGATGGCCAACAGGCACATGAGAAGACGAGGAACATCACTCATTATCAGGGAAATGCAAATCAAAACCATAATGAGATATCACCTCATACCTGTCAGAATGGCTATTATCAAAAAGACAAAAAAACAGCAAGTTTTGGAGAGAATGTGGAGGAAAGGGAACCCTCAGATACTTGGTGAGGTTGTAAGTTGGTTGCAGCCACTATGGAAAACAGTATGGTGATTCCTCAAAGAATTAAGAATAGAACTACCATACGATCCAGCTATTCCATTTCAGGGTATTTATCTGAAGAATATGAAAACACTACTTTGAAAAGATGTGCACCACTATGTTTACTGTAACATTACTTACAGTAGTCAAGATATGGAAACAACCTAAGTGTTCAATGATAGATGAATGGATAAAGAAGATGTGATATATTTATACAATAGAACACTACTCAGGCATAAAAAATAATGGAATTTTGACATTTGTGACAACATGGATGGGCCTTAAGCGTATGATGCTAAGTGAACTGTCAGAGAAAGACAGCAATGATTTCATGCATATGTGGAATGTAAACAAACAAAAAATGAACAAAATAAAACAAAAACAAACTTATAGACAAAGAGAATAGATTAGTGATTACCAGAGGAGAAGGGGGTTGAGTGAAATGGGTGAAGGGGGTCAACTGTATGGTAGTGAATGGTAACTGGATTTGTGGTGGGAATCACTTTGTAGTGTATATAGATGTTGAATTATAAAGCTGTACAACCTCAGATGTATATAATAAAAAAATTAACGATTCTTGTCTGAGTGATATAAAATTTGGAAATACTTAGTGGTCATGGTTGTACAACATTGTGAATATAATTAATGCCACTGAATTATACACTTAAAAATAGTTAAAATAGAAAATTTTATGTTACATACATTTTACCACAATAAAAAAATAAAAAAAAAAGGATGCTAAGAAAAAAAAGAGTAAGTCAGAGGCAATCATTTAAAGCACTGAGGATTTGCTGGTACTTACAAGGCAGAATAGCCTCTGTAAAGGCTGTCTCCTTGAACAAAGGCAAAGTCAGGGTTTCTAAAAGCTAAATGCTCAATATTTCACAAGAGAAAGGGATCAATTGATTTAGGCAAGTCTAGTTCAGGATTGGTTAGTACGCAATGGAACAGGCTGATTACCGCCTATTATGTTGTGGTTTCTCCAGGAATTATGTGTTCCCACCAAAGCTCATCCTCTTTATTCAGGCTTTTACCAGAACTAATTTAGACATTCTTTAGTCACTTGCTAGTCTGTGCTCCATTGAATAAATGATTATTATCACATATTTAATTGTGACTTTTATTTTTGCAGTTTTAACCCAACAGACTCTGAACTACTCACCACTAAACCTTGTCTTATTCACCTTTGTCTCTGAGATGTCTTGACCAGATTCTAGCACATACTGAGAACCCAACAAATGTTCCAGTGAATAATATTCCAGCCTGTACAAAAATTGGGGTTGGGGGGGTGCTTTGAAAGTCACAGTACATTGACCATTGGAAATTAAGTGATCCTAGTTCATTCAACTTCTGTGGGTTTCTGTTTCCTCATCTTAAAAGGAAGACTTTGGGCCATATCCTTGGTTTTCAACTCTAGTCGCACATTAGACTCACCTGTAGGACTTAATCTTCACTGCCCAGGCCCCACCCCATACCGATTGGATCAGAATCTCTGGTACTGGCATTTAAAAAACCCTGCCTGTAATTCTATTATACAGCCACACTGAGATCAGCAGGGCAGGGTTGGGCTATCACATTTATGAGTATGAGGAACATCTGATAACCTTCAAGTGAGGGAGAAGCAAATTAAAAATCTCTAGTCATCTGGGATCCTCTTGTGTAGTAGCAAATATTCATACCTACTTTGGTAGTCCGTGAGAGGACATCGTTTTTCCATGTAATTGAGGATGTAATTGCTGTCCATACTTGATCTTAGCCAAAAGGGCAAGAAGCGATTGTAATTGCTGTCCGTAATCTGATTCAGTAAGTAGAGAATTGGTCAGTACCTTTTAGTAAGATTTACACAAAAATGCATACAAAATTTTAAAAGATTTGATGCTTAACAGGATAAATTAGTTGTCTGGCAAAGCCACTTATATGGAATACTTCACGCTTCATGGTTGCCTGGTCATTGAGCCTTACTGTGGTCACTTTCACATTTAAGTCTTCTGGTATGTTAGGAGGCTTTGGGATTTCTTGTTAAAGGATGGAGATTAAAATCAAACCAAACCAAAAACAAACAAAGTCTTCCTCGCCACCACGACGACCTCCTTTCTCCGTGGCTCCATTTCTCTGCCCCTTCACAGAAAAACATCTCACCTGGGATTTCTCCTGCCCCTATTTTCCACTCACTGTTTTACTCACTCTCATCTGGCTTCTTTCCCGTCACGAGATGGAAGCTGCACTTGCAAGATCATTACCAATGACCTCCAAACTAGCTGATACCTTTTATCAGCTCACCTGATCTTTCAGCAACTTTCTCTGTGACACTCTCTTCTGGTTTTCCTCCTCCTGCTGGCTGCTCTCCTGTCTCTTTTGCTGGCTTCTCCTTCTCAGCCCGATGACTAAAATGTTGGAGTGCTTTGGGGGCACCACCCTTGATATTGGTTCTGTGAATTTTTGTTAGAAATAGAAGCTGAATATCCTGACTTGCCCTACCGCACAGCAATTCAGTGGCTTAGCAGTGGTATAATTTTATTGCAATTTTTCAAATTGCAACTCAAGTTTTTCTGAACCAGAAGGATTATCTTTATTGTGAGAGAACACTGAATGGTGCTGGAAATTTTGTTGCAGACACAATGTTTCTTAGTTAATTAAACCTACCATGACAATACAAAACAGTGCTTGTATGTGAAACTTGTATGCAGAAATCATTTCAATGACGATGTTGTTTGGATCATAACTAATGTGAAGCTCAAATATACTTTCTATGCTGCCGAAGTTAAAAAGCAAGATCTCCGTTTCTCTCGCAAACTAGCAGCATGTATATTTTCTAAACTCAAACTCAAGTGCAAAGGAAATTTCTATGTTATGAAATCTCTCTAAACTGCAATTGAGCTTCCACCTAACTTCGATTGGAAGTGATTCATCTGCAATGCAATGACATGCCAAAAGGCAAATACCAAGAGAAGAATCTAATAGAATTCCATAAATGCTTTCGGAGTGATTAATATGCTCAATGAAAATCATGTGCTTGTGGACTGATGTCAGTATTTGTCAGTATCTATCTTTGTGAAAGACACTTTCAAAGACGAAATACATAAAACCTCACTCTAGATCAGCATTAACCCGAACATTTAAACCAATTTTATTAGAAACAAAATTTGAACCCCAGTTAAGCCAAATGTTATCCTTGTCCAAATAAATCTGTTCTTCTTATTAGTAGACCTGTATTACAAAAATTATTCTCAATTATATTTTGAATTTCATTAATAAAAAATTGTGGAACTTTTCCCTTTCTTGTTATATTAGTACCTATATAATATCCCTGGTTCTGCCTCTTGATCCTTTATAGAAAACGTTGCTGAGCCCTGGTCTAACCCACCATCATTATCATCATGGACAACTCAAAAGATTCCAGGCTATGGATGACCTGGCTTCTGTCAACTTCTTCAACCATCCTTGCCCTCTCTTCTTTGAACTTATCAGTCTTCCCACCCTCAGGAGTTTTATACTTGCTGCATCTTTTGCTTGGAATGCCTTTAAAGGTTTAGCCTTGTGGAACTGAGCCCTTCATTGATGGGGTCTGTGCTAAAGCAGGCCCTTAGTCCCATCACTGCTGAGCTGGGGAGACCCACACATTCAGAGTCAGCAGCCCTTAGTGCCATCACTGCTGAGCTGGGGAGACCCACACATTCAGAGTCAGCAGCCCTTAGTGCCATCACTGCTGAGCTGGGGAGACCCACACATTCAGTGTCAGCAGTGCTGTGTGTGTGGTAGGAGTGTGAGAGGTAGGGAAAACACAATGTTTTTCCTAGACAAGATTTGGCACAACCTACCAATTAAGCATTGAAAGATGATTATTTTCACACTCTTTTCTGATTTTGAGATGGCTAGATATTTGTGAGTGTAGTTATGCCCTCTTGTTCACCAGCGTGGAGTTGCAAACACCTCACTCTTATGTTTGTTCTCCAAAGTACAGCAAGTTAATGTTTCCCTAATCAGTAAGAACCTTAGCCAGTCTCCCCGTGGGGTCCGCCTCCGTGGATATGAAAAAGGCCCCCGGCACGCTTATTGGTGTCTTACCTTCAGTCCTGATTGTCCTTTGGGTTTGCTGATGGAGCAGGTTCTTAGATTTGTACTGCAAGATGAAAAGGCTAGACCTTTGTTATTGCCAGGCGAGGACTAGAAGCAAGGGCAGCACCTGGGAGCTTGCTAGAAATGCAGTCTTGTATGCCACCCTAGACTTAATTAGAACCTATTTAACAAGGTTGCCAGGTGAATCTTGCATCACATCCAGGCCTGGATGCTGGTTGATCTGGAAGGTGGTTCCAGCTGGTTGCTATTGCTGCCACCATCACCTCTGAGGATCCGCCAGAGACTTCTGCCTCGTGCAGCCTAGCTGACTCCTGATGGTGAATACTGCACCACCATCCAGTTCAGAATCTGGGACAGGGCCACACCTCTCCCTAATCTAAGTCATTCCATGGGTGGAATGTAGCTCAGTAGAGTCCAAATGGCAAACTTCAGCAAAACCCGTTAATTTGGGGATTATAGAAAGTCATAGAACATAATGCCACTCTCTTGGGCTTCCTGGGACAGTTCAACACCTAACACGGAACAAGCTCTAGGCACTAACCTGCCCCAGATTCCTGATCAAACCAACTCCTGGACGCAGTGAGAGAGGAAGAAAGTTTCTTCCTGACTTCATTCTTAGGACTGCTTGTCAGAGCTCTCATTTCCTGACCTAGTATTGACCCTTCTCTAGGATGATTGACAGTGGGAACATCCATTCCCTTCAGGGGAAACCCCACCCCCACCCACAGGGGTGTGGTCTGACATATAATAGTTTGACATAAGCGCATTCCCTTAAGTTCAGGTTATTTGGTCTTAAATAACACCACATGTGGGATATCAACAGCCCTGGCAAATTTCTTTCCCATTTCTTCTCATCAAGGTTCTGAAACTTGGTTGTCTAAACTCATCCTGGGCTACCTGGTTATATACGAATTCACTTGACATGTTTAAAGCTTGCTGAGAACTTACTTAAGTATCCAAGGAAGAAAAGTTGTGATTAAGGAGAACTAGCTGAGATATGATTAATATAAGTGTGGTGAAATTTTCTCCGGATTTTTCTAAACAAAAAGTGTTAGAAAGTATTAGCAAGAGGACCTGCTGCTTTTGAATTACATATACCCTGACTCTAAAAGAGATTGGTTATTGCTGATCTATCTGAACAGAGCTTCTACAATGACTTTGGATTGCTCATTGCTGTCTTGGAAACCCTACTGAATGGCAATTTTTAGCTTTTCTTTTCCATTTTAGAGCTTTTGTATGAGCTTTAAAAATAACCCAGTTATGCTGGCTGGAAGGCAGTTTTTCTGCGAAAGATTTTCTAGGGGTTGGAAAGCAGAAAGAACAATGAATAGAAAACACTTGCTGTTTATTGAATTTAATAAACATGCTTTATTTGTATAAGCTGAAGGGCATTTTCACATGTATTGTTTCAGTTTATCATTTTATCAGCCCTGGGATTACTAGAGAACATCCCATTTTAAGAATTTGGAAAACTGGAGCCCAGAGAAGTTAAGTGGCTGCAAAGTAGTAAAATCAGGTCTCAAACTCATCTTTTGACTCTAAATTCAATTGTCTATCTCTGGTTTAAAAATGTTTGAGTGCAAGTGAAGGATGGAAAGAGAGCGGGTGATGTGCCTGAGCTGCCTGCAGGATCAACAGAAGCACCAGTTCACTACAATAGATCATTTTTTTCTCTGTCTTTATAAGATGCTGAGAGAATGATCTAGACCAGAGCTCCACCCAAACCTCTTTTCTTTTTCCCCACTTGCTCTTTCTCTTCTTTTTCCCTCTCTCATTTATTCCTCAAATAATAGCTTTCTTTCCACTTCACTCCCACTGGTTTAACTTGATTTTTAAAGGACTTTACTAGTAACATCCCAGAATGACTCAGTGTGGAGGAAACTGCAGCAGATGGAGAGAAGGAAGTGGAGGAGGGGGTGTGGAAGGAAGGGGTTGCTGAGGGCCAGGGCAGGTGTGGAGAGCAGCTTAGTGCAGACACGAATTTCTACGTCCAGACTGGTATTCTGAGATATTCCCTGCTGCTCTGGAATCTCTGTAAACACAGGGATTTGTCTGGAATGACTTTACAGCTCAGCAGGAAGCTCGCTAAGTGCCAGGACTCTCAAACTGTGAATGCTGCTCACAAATCAAGGGAGGAGGTGCTCTGAGCCTGGCATGTGCTTTCTGCCTGGGCCTGCCAGTACCCATTGAAGCTGGGAGAGGGCCACGAAGGCTTGTGCATGCGCGATTCCGTTCGAGGGCTGAAAGTAACCTCGCAAAGGCATCCACTACATCTTTGTTGCCGTTATGGTGAGTCACACCTAAAATGTCTCAGGAAGCCATTAAAAAACAGCCCAGTTCATACGATTTTTTTCAGGGTAGGAACATTCACGATTTTACTCAATACTTTTTATTTTCAAAAATCTTTTTTTTTACGAGAAGAAGCTACATCTTTCCTGCTGCAATTGAATTCTATTCCCTCTTTTTCTTCCTTAATGGTAGAGTGTTTTCTGAGAGCCACGGGTAGTGTTTCTGTCTCATGCAGTGCTTGAGACCTCATGGCTTTTGAGGGAGAGAAGCTATTGAGAGGGCAAAAGAAGGAAAATGTGGATGACTGGTGACTCTGGGAAGTGACATGCAGAGACTTACACTGTAGTCCGCGTCCTTGCAAAGAAGGGCACTGGAAAGAGTTTGGGAACCAGGGTCAAACCATCAGGAAGCACTGTGGTACTGGGGAAAGGAAAGGGAAAGCCATGCTGGACTTTCTGCCATCCAACAATGCCCCT
The DNA here is from genome assembly GCF_009762305.2 of Zalophus californianus. Classification (NCBI taxonomy): domain Eukaryota; kingdom Metazoa; phylum Chordata; class Mammalia; order Carnivora; family Otariidae; genus Zalophus; species Zalophus californianus. Next base: position 45,327,998 of record NC_045600.1, on the reverse strand, counting down.
AACTTACTAGCTTTTAACTTACTAGCAAGTTACTTAACCTCTTTAAACTAAGTTTTTTTTTTCTTCTTCTTTTGTAAAATGGAGGTAATGAGGTAAAGCTGAGCCCAGTGCCTGGACAATGGATCAATACACGTTGGATATATTATTATGATTGTTGCACGTTTTCAAGTAAATTTACATCATGAGTCTCTTGGGGGTTCTACATATTGGAAATCAAATAGAACAATCAGTTCTATTTTATTATTTTTATTGATTTGCCATCAGACCCAGTATTTAAGTTGATACATAGACATCGATTGCTTAATGTTAAAAATATGTTTGTTAGCACAAGCAATAGTATAACTGTAAAGGTAAAATAACAAAAGAATGACAAATCATCTATGATCCTGTTACTCTGAGAGAGCAACTGTGTTCATTTCTCTGTTATCTCTGCCAGTCCTTACCCATCCATATATAAACACATTATTTATATAGAGGTATATTCAGGGTGGATCGGTTTTTGCATTTTGCTATTTTTCAATAATATTAAACCAGTTAAGATATTAAACAGTCAGATGAATAGTATGCCGGTTAAAAATTACAGTTATCCTCTCTCATCCTTCCAAGGAGCCAGAACCATTGGGCAGTGTGCTCTTTCTAGGTGACAGCTTGGCAGGCAAGCTGTCTAGATGTTTTGCATCCCATTGTTTTCCTACAAAAAGGGCAGTGGAAGGACAAAAGCTCATGGATAGATTGTAGATGTATTAAACTAGAGAAAAGTTAATCCAGTTCTGCTCTTATGGATTCTATTTATGTCTTTCTTTCATTCATTTAAAATATGTTGAGTTTCTTCAACGTGCTGTGTGCCAGATACTGGGATACATCCAAGCAAAAGGAAACCACAGATGTGCCTTCCCAAAGCTGCAGACTAGAAGATGAGACGGATGATGAGGAGCCATGTAAGGGCCACAATAGGGTGCAACGTCTAACTGAGGCTTGGAGCTGGGGAGGGGAAAGGTGGAGGGGGGAGGTATCCCGGAAGATATTCTAAGCTCTGAAGGATGAATAAGAGTTAGCCAGGTGAAGCGGGGAGAGGGGCTAATGTCTCTTCCTTTGGTAGCAGAAAGAAAATTTATTTTTCCAGAAAACTGAGTCTAGTTTTTTTTTTTTTTTTCTATTTATTTAGGCAAACCTGAACCTCAGGTAAGGCCATGAGAACAACGAGTGCAAAGGCCCACTATCAGCACACTGGTTTGGGGAGCTGAATATAGAGGACTCTGGCTGTAGGAAGAGTATGAGAGTGAAAGCGGTCCGTATTAAGGAATTTGATCAGTGGGGAGCCACTGAAATGTTTTAAGGAGGGGACTGACAGGGCATCTGGGTGGCTCAGTCATTTAAATGGCTGCCTTTGGCTCAGGTCATAATATCCTGGTCCTGGGATTGAGCCCTGGGTTGGGCTTCCCGCTTAGCAGGGGGGCCTGCTTCCCTGCTTCTCCCTCTCCCTCTGCTCCTCTCCTTTCCCACCCCTGCTCATGCCTGCATGGGCTCTCTCTCTCTCAAATAAATAAAATCTTTTTTTTTTTTTTTAAAAAGGCGGGACTGACATGATCTATATACTTTAGGAAAACCACTTACACTATAGCATAGAGAATCGAGGATGAAGGCAAGACTGGTTGCATGGAGACCAGTATGTTGCCACTGGGGTGATCTAGGTAAGAAGCGATGGGTAACAATAGCACAGATGGAGAGAAATGAATCAAATCAAAAGATATTAAGATGATAGAAAGGCTAGAATTTGGTGTATGAGAGTGAGAAGTTAAGAGTGATGCCCAGAGTTCTATTCCATAACTCTATGTGCTTGAAAATGAATTTTCATCTAAAATTATTTTGTCTTTAAGAGCAATTTTTGTCATGTTATCTAGTCAAATATTCTATCATGACAGAGAAGACACCATGCGCAGGAGAAGGAGTACTTACCTAGAGGCTAGGTACATGCCCCCCCCTGCCGTGTGATCCTGACCAATCATTTTATCTCCTTGCAGGGAGTGTGAACAGCTACAATATAGGACAACATGATTATGAACTGGGCTGGGCCTTTGAGTTATGGCACATATACAGAATAAACACATTTCCATGGCACTTAGGGTAAACTGCTGAGGCTCTTGTAGCCGGAAGAAACTGGCCCAGGGTTCTCTTTGCTCTAGGTTTTGCCTCATTAGACCAGGGAGTGAGGAGTTGCCATCCCTCCAACAAATTCAGGGCAGAAGAACAAACACCTTTTGGGAGGCTTGGGCAGGGTAGTTAAACTTTTGATTCAGATCATCTGGACTAGTGTCCTATTCCACCATTTACTAGCTGTGTGACTCCGAGAGAATGATTTTATCATTCCAAGCCTCAATTTTCTCATCTGTAAAATGGGACTAATAAGAGTACCATCCAACAGGGTTGTTGTGAAGATTAAATAAGAGAATGTATATAAATACTTTATTAGAGCTCTTGAATACAGAGTAAGTGCTCAATATATGTTAGCCATGACTTTTAAAAATATAATCTTTCCTTTAAAGTGTACAATTCAGTGATTTTTAAAGTAAATGTACAGAGCTGGGCAAACATCACCACCATCCAAATTTGGAATATTTTCATCACTAAAAAAGAAGTGCCCATTTATAGTTATACTCTGTTCCCACTCAACCCCAGGCAACCACAAATCTACTTTCTGTTTCTGTAAATTTATTTTTTCTGAACATTTTATATAAATAAAGTTGTATAGTATGCAGCCTTTTGTGTCTGGCTTCTTTCATTGAGTAAGTTTTGGAGGTTCTTCCATCTTGTAGCATAGATCAGTACTTTTGTTTCTTTTCATTGTTGGATAAATAGTCCACTGTATGGGCATACTACATGTTGTCTCTCCATTCACCAGTTGCTGAAAATTGGGCTGTTTGCACTTTTTGGCTATATTAATGATGCAGCCATGTGCATCCATGTACAAGTCTTTGTGTGGCCATATTAACATAATCTTCTAGTTCTAAAAGTCAAAAATTCTAAGAAACATTGAACATGTCAGGAGGATGACTATTGAAATAGGCCCTGGTTCTTATCCTTGGGCAATATCTATTTTTGCCAGGATGTTCTGAAGAAACACATTTATTTATAGCCGACAAAGAAGTTTAACTTCAATTAACAAAGAAAAAAGAAAAAAACTTCATTTAAATAAAAGATTTAGTCAAAAGCTGGTCAGGGATTTGGTTTGTTATTCTTGAATTTTAACTAAAATTTCAAGAAGAGTTAGACTAGGCTGCCAATCCAAGGCCGCCATGCTGCACAACTGCAGGGGGCATCCTTTCATTGGAGTTGTGTGTCCAGGGGGCGCCACTCACATGGAACTCCATGGGGGTCGTGCTGCCTGGAGGTGTGGGGCATAGGTGGACATATTGCTGGTTCTGAGTCTAGGTAGTCTCTACTCTGGCCCTGTTTATAGGGCCTGTTCTGTTTGTGGAGGGCAGCGCCAAGTCAGAAATGGAGTTGAGGCCCAGGAGGCCATTTTGCAGACTCGTGTAGCTCCAGTCTCTGGGGAGTCCTGTGAGGTGGGGCTTGTTTGAAGCCAAGGAAATCTCGGACTAGAGTTGCGCATGGTGCCTTTGAATGGTTGATGGGGCAGACCAAAACCTCTGACAGACTCAGCTGAAGCAGTCTCCCGCACATCCTCCTGCCTAAAGGGATCTTGAGCTCGATGGCCTCAGGCTATTTGAGACCTTGAAGATTTGTTCTTGCTGTGGAATTCTATCCCTTTGTTTAGACAAGAATGGGTTAGAGCTGTGGGTAAAATTCGGGGGTGAAGGAAGCCAACCGGGACATACATCTTACTGGGACATGTGCTTAGTCCCATCTTTCCCCTCAGAGCATTGGGCTGCACCCTCTCAACAGAGAGTTGTGGAAAATTAGAGACGTTCTGTGGAAAGACCAAGTTAATGTTCGAGTCTCAGAATCTGATCTTAGGTCAAATATCTCTTGCTTTTGCCAGTAAAAAGAGCCCAGATGTTTTTCTATTTACTTAGGCAAACTCTTGAAACACAAGTTAGTGATATAAAACTTTACATTTGCAATGTTAAGAACCCATATTTGGAAAGTCACAAGCATAAAATATATGCTGTGAAATGGGAGGTCAGGATGGTGAACTCATTTTAGAACCAAAGTTTTGACTCAAGAATTTTGATGGGGTCTTCACATTGGTTGAGCTTCTTGGTCCTAATATCATTGAGAGAATTAAATCATGGTATTAAAACACTGAAACACTAATGCTTTGTTTTTATTGGCAAGAACTAAAATGATCTAATACTAATGCCATGAAACATCAGTCACTTTTTTCCTGATGAATAAGATGAACTTTGGCTGCTTATGATAGTAAATTTAATAATGTCAGTGATTTGAACTGTTTCAATTCTAAATGTGCAGAAATGTGTTTTACTGCATCTCTTTCTCTCTTTCCCTCCCTCTCTGGTACTACTACTGTCAGGAAGTTTTGTGGCAAATAAGTCCAAATACATAGATTAGAGCATATCATTCACATGTGCCACGTGTATGCCAAAGTATGAGTACCCACAGCCAGGCTCTCTCTCACAGGTGGTCTGAATTTGCTTCTAGCTGGTCCTGTAAGCAGATTCAATATTTCATAAGCACTGCTCCATCTCATGCCTCCATTATTGACACCACATGGAAGTCAGGAAATTGGTTCTTTCTGGGAACTGTTTGCAGAAATATGCAGCCTGTCAGCCCCTTTCTCATGGGTGCATTAACAGAGCGGCTCACCATTACAAGTAACGAACCTTCTCCAGATGTGTGTAGCAACTCAGCTCCAACTTTATCTTCAGTCCCGAAGATGGACTTGACAAGATGGATTATTTGTGGCTGTATTGTAATAACTTTGTGAAATCAGAATTCCCAACGATTGTAATGGAGGGTGAGGAATCAGCAGCAGAGGGACAGAGAATTTTTCCTTGCAGTAAACAATACAAAAGGACAATAACAATAAAAAGAGCAAATCAGCTGTGGCATTTTCCTGCCTTGGACACCATCTCTTCCAGACCGTTCTAATTCTCTCCCTTTTATGATTCTGTTTATGTTACACACATTAAAGTTAAGTCATGTCTTTAATAAGATGGAAACTGGAAGTGAGATTTGGAAATGACTGAATCGGGCTTCTTAACTTTTTTTTTCTCTTGGAGAGCTCAAAAACAACTGACAGAAAGGGATATACCAAAGAAAACAATTTTAATTGTCGGCTTCCATGGAAAATTCAATCCAGTCTTTCATTCATTCCCTGCCCAGTGCAGTGCCAGCACACTTCTCTCTATATGGCTAGGGGCTTAATTTAGATGACAAATTTCTGAAGATATAACTAAGTTTCTAGAAGAAAGATTCTAACTACAAATGATGCATAGACTCTTTCTCTGTCGCAAAAGACAGATTTTTCGAGGATCAAGTAATTGGGGATAACTTTCTTTTGCATTTTATTAGCAGTGATGATTTCAAGTGAGTATTCTCTTAAAACAAGGTTGTATTTAAATCTTCTTGTAAATTACAAGTCCCCTGAATTGATAGTTATAAAACTGGGTCCCTTTGGGAGTTATTTGTCCATCTCCAAGGTTGGCACTCTTATTTGTTTGATGTGGATGTTCTAGATAAAATTCCTCAAGTCCAGCTGTTATGATTTAGCTTAATGTTTGTACGGAGGGATTTCCTTTGTCATCAAAGAGATGGAATCAAAACAGAATTAGTCATTCTTGCATCTTCTATTTATAGCCCAGCTATTATTCAGATGCATTGTTGAAGAATGATGTAGACAAAAATTTTTCTTTCTTTCTTTTTTTTTGTAAACAAAACTTTTTACACTCTGTGGATTTAACTTGGTTGCTAACCTAGACAGCACTTAACAAAAATATTACCACTTAAATGAAAAATTACCCAAGTCATACCATTTCCATTTTCAAATTTAATGTTTGTCAGTACAAAGTATGTGGGATGACCGGAAGTCATGGATGACTTACATGGAAGTGACAGGAGTAGAAAAGGTCAATCTGCAAAGTTGTTTTTATGGGTTGCTCATGCTGAATAGTCCAAATCATGAGAGTATCTTAACAGAATTCTACTCTATTTAGTTTGATGCCAACATCAAAGCTAGTCCCCAAATTTAGTGAGAGTCATGATTTAAAACATTTTTATTTAGGGGAAATTTTAATAAGTTAATTTGCTTTTTTTGGAGGTAGTGAGGTGGGGTAGAGGTCTTAGGGGTCTGTATTGGGACAATGGAGCACTTAGGTAAATATAACCAGGTTACATAACCTGGTTGTAAGAATTCCCTGGGACACTGAGTTTTCTTGTTTCCATTTTTTCTTGATAGAGAGCTGACTTGAGAGGGATCTAGAATAGCTTACTGGGTATAGAGGTAAGAACCAAGAGTACCAGCTTTTCACTGATCTGATCTATATGGTAATTAGATGTGTATCATTAAATAAGATGAAGTATGGGAAAAGTGCCTTGTAAATTTTCAAATACTCTGCTATTTTTTATTATGACAGCATCTGAAGCAGTCTCTGTTATACAATAGCTGTCAAATCAGTGTTTGCTGAGTTATATTAAATCAAATCAAAGAGTAGTTGGACAATAAATCAAAAATACAAGTAGGTTGAAGAAGTTGACAATTAATGTTCTCCATCTAAAATTTCTCTATTAGTAGTGTTGAATCAGCAGCGGGCTTATTTTCACTGGCAATAGCATGGAAAAAAATTTGCTAGATACAAGAACAGTGTATTCCAGTAAGGTGGTCCTGAAATTTTATTTTTATTTTTAAGCATGTTGGCAAACAGTCAAATTCACAGTCAATTAATGAATGGCTGCCAGGTGTTGCATTTATCACTCCTGGTGATTATAGGGTAAATATGTCTTTGTTTCCTACGTGTGCTAAACTTGCATTAGGAGGCCCATTATTTTAAGGAGCTATTGAAGTTGCCTCTGGGGGGATCAGAAAATCATGTGAATCCAGTCTATAAACATGAGAATTCTGAGCTACAGACCAAAATCAGCCTCCATACAACTGTTCAGACATCTGGCCCAATCCTAGACAGCGGAGCTTCTTGATGTGTCGTTGGTGGGGATTCGATATTTGGTCCCCAGAGTATGGATTAAAGCTTCAAGACAAAAATTCTCAGGCTCCGAGTCTCCCCAAGAAGGTTTCCCCCTCTCCCACGACCAATCCCTCCAACTATTACATAGCTAATTGGGAGGAGGAGAGTAGGGGGTTAGAGAGACCTACATCATCTTGTCCAGAGGATAAGAGTCTGGGCAGGAGGAACTTCTTAAGGAGAGCTCACCCTATGTGACTGGTGTGGAGTACGTCATTCCTCATGAGATGGTAGGCTAGAATTAGAGGGGATGTGTTAGTGATAGCTAAGGCTCAAAGGTAGTCCATGGGAAGAGCATATGGCAGCCAGTAGTAGCACCAGCGAGGGCTTTATCAACCGCATACAGAGGGAGACCCAAGAGGAACAGTGGACCCAGGCCTAGGGGATACTGTGGGAAGTAAGTCCATGCCAGCCATCCAGGCCTTGGGACAGTTAGGGCAGTGTCATGTGGCCTGCTGTCATTAGCCACAGCAGAATGTCTCTGAGGCTGCCCAAAACATATCCAAGGAGTTCTCAGAAACACTGGGGAGGCTCTAATTTGGTGAGGTTAACAGCAGAGATCTCTGGGAAGCAACATATACTTACAGTTAGAAGCCAGCACCTTTGTCAAGGAGGGCCTGTCTGGAGGTCTGGAGGACTGGAGGAATATTGACAGAGTCCAGGTCCCTGTGGAGAGGTGCCTGGTTCAGGTTAGGTCAGCTATAGGCATCTGATCAAGAATATGGCTCAGAGCAGGAAGAACTGATATGCAATATGTGAACAGGGGAAGAGAGCAGAGTCATATAGATTGGGTAGTGTTTTAGCAGGGCCTGGTAAGGAGACTATAGTCAGCAGACTTTTGTGGGCCCTAGTGGTTCCCTTCGGGGACATAGGCTATCATAGTGGCAATAGCAAAGCTAATCCTAGGCCTTATGTACTGGTGGGGCCTGCTGATAGACCACCATGCTTGGGAGTTAGAACTGGCTCAGGGTCTAGTTGGGGCTGAATATGCAGATTAAATCTTTAACACCTTTAGTTGGATGGAGTTAGGGCAGGTGCTCTCTCCTTGGAGGCAATAAAATGTTTTGTGATACAGAAGAGCTAGTGTTAATGTGGAAAGCATTAGATTATTATCAAAGGCATATTGTGATATTTCTGGGTGGCTGTTATACAAAGAGAAGTATGATAGTGTACCAGAATAAATCATGGGATATTTATTTCGAGAAACATATGCTCTGAGCCAAAAATTAGAACACATACTATGACAAATATTCATTCACTTCCATAAAGGGATAAGGATAATTGGATAAGATACCTGCATTCAGGATTGTTTAGGAAAATAGGAGACCATATGGTCACCAGGCTATGCCTTGCAGAAGGGCTTATCTAGAATAGGAGGGAGAGGGTTTGCACATAGGAAAGTAATAGAGGCTGCATGGGATAGGTGCTTACGAGAGGAGTTTAGGAAAGGGAGAGAGCTCGTCCAGTGGAGGTAATCAGGGAAGACTTCATAAAGGTGGCAGCACATAATTGCCTCTTGGTAGATGTAAAGGTTTTAAAAAGGGGGCTATAGATACGATGGCCTTTCAGGTGAAGGCACCAGGTGAACAGAACCAAGTTTGGAAGCAAAACCTGTAGGGAGTACCATTGTTGGTATACAATTCTTTTGGGAAAATAAGATAAGGTAAGACTATAAAGGTGGATTCCACTGTCTTGTGGATCATGTTGAATGGGAGATTTGGTGCTCTACCCTGGGCTGGGAATATAAAAATGGAAAAAGTCAGGAATGAAGACATATGTTTGGAAGATGCACATTAAATAGAAATTAATGTGGTTAGAAGTCATCCATGAAAATAGGTGAGATAAAGCATGTTCAGAAAGAGAAGAGAACTAAGGACCAAATCTTAGATTTCTTGGGGTATAGGGAGATTCTGAAGATTTATTTAACTTAGGAGGAAACTCTGGGTGATTCGGCAATAAGACAGCTAAGAGAGGGAGGCGCCTGGGTGGCTCAGTCATTAAGCGTCTGCCTTTGGCTCAGGTCATGATCCCAGGGTCCTGGGATCGAGCCCCGCATCAGGCTCCCTGTTCCGTGGGAAGCCTGCTTCTCCCTCTCCCACTCCCCCTGCTTGTGTTCCCTGTCTCGCTGTCTCTCTCTCTGTCAAATAAATAAATAAAATCTTAAAAAAAAAAAAAAAAAGACAGCTAAGAGAGGAGCGAGTATCAAAACAGAATACTGCTGAGAGGCCAGGGAAAACAGAAATGGAGAGACCATTGGAGTTGCTTTTTCAGTCCTCTGTAACCTCAGGAATGCCGGTGAGCATTTCAGGTGAGCAGGGTTAGGGATAAGGGTAAGGATGGAATTCCTGTACAAAGGATTACACCAGTGGTTCTCAAAGTACAGTTCCTAGACCAGCAGTGTCAGCATCACCGGGGAACTTATTTCTGCAAATTCTTGGGCCCCACCCTCGACCAACTGAATCAGAAACTCTGAAAATGGGCCTAGCAATCTGTTTTATCAGGCCCTCCGGGTGATTCTAATGGCTGCTAACCTTTGAGAACCACTGTGTTATAGGAATGCATGGTGAGACTTTTGAGCCCTAGACCCCCAAGTGTTAAATCTATTTATTGAAGGATCTCTAGCCCTAGGGTACACTATTCTCATAGGCTTCCTTATTTATCAGGGCAAACATAGACCACGTATTCATTAGGATGGTATGACTTGAGGGAAAAATGTCAGCTTTGCAGCTTGTTAGTTTGTATGTTTCTGTTCATATGCATTGAGTCACTGGAGGCTTTTGGGGTCATTTTCCCTCCGGACCATTTTAGGGGGGGAGTTGTGTTGAAACCTTAAGCCAGGGATGGCAAACAGATTTTATATTTTGTGCTATGTGTGCTTAAGAATGATTATTGGGAATTCCATATTAGCAATGTCTGCCATAGGCACAGCAGGAAAGGAGTAGGGGCAAATGTGTCATATATCTACCATCGCTGCCATAAGCTTTTATCAGGATCCCCAGGACATGGGATACTTTTGGAGGAAACAGAAGCCTAGAGAAAGGAGAAAGGTGCTGAGGAGGTGCTGGTATCTGGGAAAGGATCTCACAATTTTTCTGAAGGCCCACCATGTTGGCTTCTAATATATGTTCCTGACACCCAACACCAACATGAATACCCACACCTTGGAAAGGTTCTAGGAAATGTAAGAAACTTTGGGGTTTAAGAAAAGGGAGGAAAAACCTGCTCTTGCTCATTAGAAATTTGAGAAATTGTATAGAGTCTGCCATTCTCTTCTGGAATCTACTTCTGGCCTTTTGTTTTGCTGTGGTATAGACATAGCATCTAAATGAGACTGTGGCCAGGAACGATAGTAACTGTCCTTCTGCAGGTCCTCTGGGCTCCCCAAGACATGGCAGAACAGCCCTGTACCCAGGAAGTTTTGTGTATTCATTCCCTTACATAAACAGTTAAATTGGCTCACTGAGTGGTATTCCTTCATAGACAGCCTGCTTTCCTACTTAGAATCCTAGTAAGGGAGTTAAGTTATTATATATATTTTTAGCCCTGTGGTAGCATACTGACCATTTTAAAGCAAAAATCTTAGAGAATACCATGAAGAGTAATTAACTATGACACCTGGCATAAAGAAGAACTAAATACTGTTATATAAAACATAAAATTTAGGTGTCCTTTGAGTTAGATATGAACAAATGTTTTTCCTATTCAAACCTAAAAATCTGAATCAGTGACAAGTCTTTGGGTTTATATGGAAGATAATCCACTCAACTGGCAGTATAAATAATGAATCTGGGATGTAGCTGGGAAAAGCATGGAATTGGAGGACAGGAAAAGTATGTTTTAGTTTTTTTAGTGTTACTTTCATGTTCTTGGGCAAGTCCCTTCATCTCTCTTGGTCTCGGTATCTGGATCTAGAAAGTGAAGGGAGTGAGCAAAGTACTCTGTGAGGTCCCTTCTAGTTCTAGGATGTTAGTGACATATCTGGGTTTGTTATTTATTTGATCTGAACATGCCACTGTCCTGGGCCCAATGGATTGTTTCTAGTCTTGAGACTAGTTCTACTTTCTCTTTTTGCCAGGGAATGTTTATTCTCTGGGTCTAATTACCTGAGTCAATGTCTGATTCCATATTCCCCTAAACACTGCTCTGTGAAATTCTACCTGTTGGGACAGCAAATACAAAGTCTTTGTGGTATAATTTAAAATAAAATTAAAAGTCCCATTCATTTCAAAGGGTCATCTCGAATGCTTGAAATTTCTTTTATTTACTTCTTTGGCTTATGGCATTCAAATCTTGCCTGTACATTAATTTATATCACTTTGAGGCCATACTGTTTGAAAGGTAATTTCTGTTCTTAGGAGCTTACAATAAAAAAAGACACGATCTGAAAGGAGTCGCATGATGGTAACACCTCCAGAGTTATTTTTCAGCAAAGGAATGACCACTGAAGGCAAAATCTTAAATGAAAGTAAACAAGTATGGTAGGAGATGGATTCCATTCTGGGATTCTGGCTTTGCATCTGTGGTTGGGACCTAAATGAATTATACACATATACTTTTTCCAATGCTGTGGGAAGTAAAGAAAAATCTGAATTCCCATCTGAAAAGAAATAGAGTCTTCTTTCTTCCATATGTAACTCAAATTAATTTTTCTCTCTTTCAAGTGGAGATGCTACCAAGCATGCTCTAGTGAATATGTAAGGTACACTCATGGAGAAAATATCCAATAATTTATGTGTTACAGTGCTCAGGCACCCATTATTCCTTTAGATGTGCCAAATGTACCAATGTTGCCCACATAGTATTTCTTTGCTTAGGGCATCTTCATCTGTAGGGCAAGGATAAGTTTCAGCCGTAGAAACATTACATTCTTAATTAGTGGAATTCAAATGAGTGAGATGTTAGTGTATTTTGCTCATAAAAATCCGTACATAGAAATCAGTGCAAAATGCTTAGCCATCAACAGTCTTGATAGGGTGCATGTGTGAATCTTATATTCTACTAGTAGTCACTGTGTACCAGTACTTAAACACCGTTGGAACCCAAGAGCTATTGAACGTTTTAGAGAACATCGTTGGAAAAATTAGATAGAGAATATCTTATACTTTCAGCTAGATTTTTGAGCATACAAAATGATCAGACTTAGGTTTGTGCTAGGGAATTTGCCGAGATATTGGGAGGCATATAGGCTATAGATTTGCCCCAGGGCTTCGGAAATAGCCAGAGTACACTAGTAGGACTCTGAAAGAACTTGTGCACTTGTAAACTTGGCAGGCCTGTAGCTGTGAATGGTTGAGCCACACCAGATGAACTGTTGAGAATGTTGAGAGAGCCAGGGAAAGAACTTGCTTATTTCTGCTGCCTGAAAGAAGGAAAAAATAATCCAAAAGACAGACATCCAACAGGATGGTGGTTCAGTACTTGGAAAGCAGTGAGACTGAAAACCACCTGTGGTTGGTAATGGAAAGCAAACATCTTTTTTTTTTTTTTTTTAAAGTACTATTTTGGGCTTTATACCTCAAGTGAAATGCCAGGGGCACAGGGGCGGACAGTTGCTTATGTGACATCAAGGGTGAGTCCTTGTGACTCATACAGTTCAGGGTCCCCATGAATTAGAAAGAGTGAATGTACTGGACTCAATTCAAAGAACAGAAATTCAAAAGCATAATAGCTGGCTTAAGAAGACAGATTAAGAGGCCTAAATATGTTTGGCTTGGATGAAGAATGAAAAAAGGGGATATAATAGCCTTTTGCAGGTCCTTGAGGAGCTGAAACTCAAACTAAATAAGGAGAGGAATTGTTTGGGGGTGGTGTACAGAGGCAAGCTATGGCTGACATGATGAAATTGAGAAAAGGAAAACTCAGCCTGAATGTCAGGAAAATATTTCTTATACAAGTTCTATAAATCTGCCAAGGGAAGTAGTAGAAATCTTGTTATTTGAAATCACTTTACCTAGATTGGAGAAACCACTCATATTTTTTAGTCCTCTCCAACTTCACCTTTTCTCTATCTGAAAATCTATGATTCCTTTGTTCCTACCAGTATTTTCAAGTTCTCTATATTAAGTGTTCCCTGTGAGAATCTTGAAGGTATTTTATATCTATTCTTCATTTTAAAATAAATAACAAGAGTTAGAGTCACTGGAAAAAAATTATTAGGATGCTTATTACATTTTTTCTCCTTTAAGAGTTCATTCCTTACATTGCTTTGTTCAAGCTTATTTGGTTACAGACTTTGTTTTTACATTTCAAATGGAATGCAACAAGAGTAATTTTGATTGGATACTTCAAAGCACTTAAAAATAAAATGGAATTATATCAGGAATCAATAACAAAAGGGAACTTAGAAAATGCACCAATATGTGGAAATTAAACAACATATTCCTAAGTAATCGATGAACTAAAAAAGAAATCTCAAGAGAAATTAGAAAATAATTTGAGATGAATTAAAATGAAAACAATACGGCAAAATTTATAGGAAGCAGCTAACACAGTGCTTAGGGAAAATTTATACCTAGAAATACCACCTGCGTGGCTCAGTTGGTTGAGCATCCAACTCTTGATCTTGGCTCAGGTTTTGATCTGAGGGTCATGAGTTCAAGACCTGCATGAGCAAGCCACGCACAGCATGGAGCCTACTTAGAAAAAAAAAAAAGAAGAGAAGATGAAGAAGAAAGATCTCAAGTCAAAAACCTAACTTCTCTCTTAAGAAATTGGAAAAAGAAAAGTAAACTAAACCTAAAGCAAGTGGAAGGAAGCAAATAATAAAGATTTGAAAGGAAAGAAGTAAAATAGAGAATGGAAAAACAGTAGAAAAACAAGGAAGCCAAAAGTTGGACCTCCAAAAAGATCTACAAAATCGATAAAAATTTAGATAGATGGACTAAGAAAAAAAAGAGAGAAGATTCAAATTGCAAAAATTACAGGAACAAAAATCAGGAATAAAAGAGGTAAATCACTACTGACCTTACAAAAATGACGAGGAGTACAGGGAATACTATGAACTACTGAATACCAACAAATTAGGTCATTGAGATGAAATGGACAAATTCCCTGACACAAATTACTGAAACCGCCTCAAGAAGAAATAGAAATTTGAATAAACTTATTATAAGTAAAGAGATTGAATTAGTAATAGAACAACTTCCCACAAAGAAAAGCCCAGAACCAGATGACTACACTGGCGAATTCTACCAAACATTTAAAGAATAATTAACACCCATCATTCACAAACACTTCCAAAAACTAGAAGAGAAAGGAACACTTCCTAACTCATTCTCTGAGATAGGCATTTGAGAACAAACCAGATAAAATTACCACAAGAAAAGAAAACTACTTATGAATATAGACGCAAAAGGCCAGGAACAGGACAGGAATGTCCACTCTCATCACTTCTACTTAACATTGTACTGGAGGGTAATTAAGCAAGAAAGAGAAATAAAAGATATCCAGATGATAAAAGAATGGTAAAACTATTTCTATTTGTAGACATTATGGTCTTGTATATAGAAAATCCTAAGGAATCAACTTAAAAAGAAAAAAAAAAAGACTAGCAGAAATAAACTAAGTTTAACAAAGTTGCAGGATATAAGATCAACATACAAAAACCAATTGTATTTCTATACATTAATAATAAACATTCTAAAAATAAGAGTAAGAAAATAATTTAATTTATAACAGCATCAAAAGAATAAAATACTTAGGTATAAATTTAACAAAAAGGTGCAAACTTTGTCCACTGAAAACTATAAAACATGTTGAAAGAAATTAAAGAAGATCTAAATAAATGGAAAACCATCCCATAATCAGGGATTAGAATACTCAATATTGTCAAGATGACAATACTTCCCTAAATGGGCTACAGATTCAATGGAATCCATGTAAAAAGTTCAGCTAGGTCTTTTTTTTAAAAAAGAAATTGATAAGCTGAGGGCACCTGGGTGGCTCAGTTGGTTAAGCGACTGCCTTCAGCTCAGGTCATGATCCTGGAGTCCCGGGATCGAGTACCGCATCAGGCTCCTTGCTCAGCAGGGAGTCTGCTTCTCCCTCTGACCTTCTTCCCTCTCATGCTCTCTATCTCTCATTCTCTCTCTCAAATAAATAAAATCTTTGGAAAAAAAAAGAAATTGATAAGCTGGTTCTCTTGCACTTCCAAATGGAAGTGCAAGAGACCCAGAACAGCCAAAACAATCTTGAAAAAGAGCAGAGTTAGAGAGTTAGAGAACTCACAATTCATAATTTCAAAACTTACTACAAAGTATAGTAATTTAGACAGTGTGGTACTGGTATAAGGATAGACACATATGGAATTGGGAGTTTAGAAATACGCCCTTACATTTACGGTCACTTGATCCTTGACAAGGTGCCAAGACAATTTGATAGGGAAAAAAAACCCAGTTTTAAAATATGACACAAAGAGCACAAGCAACTGAAGAAGAAGAAGAAATAAATGGACAAATTAAACTACATTAAGGTTAAAAATGTTTTTGTTACAAACAATACCATCAAGAAAATTAAGACATCCCACAGAATGGGAGAAAATATTTATAATATATAAAGAAACACTGGGGTATTGTAATTGCTTGTTTACTTATTAGTATCCCTGGCTGGACTGTGGCTCTAGAGGCCGTTATAATACTAACACCTACAACAGGTCTGATATGGTATGGATCGTCATTAGATAATTGTCAAATAAGTGAATAAATGACGTGAGAACAGGAAGAGTAAACAATGACTCAAGACTTCAAGCTTAGGGAACAAGAAGGTAATGGAAAAAATGGGTAGGGGCATCTATTTGGGGGAGAAAATGATAAACACCCACAGGCTAATTTCAGACAACAGGTGGGTACTCTAAGGCGGTACCCAGCCCTCCATGCCCCCTGTTTAGCACTGACTCCGATGTGGAAAATGGCCCAGCCCTGCTTACATTACCTATGCACTCCCAAGGACTCAGATGTATGTTTTCCCCAAAGACAACATATAATTTTGAGAATTGTGATCATTTTTTCCGTGTTCTTTTGAAGGCTGTAAAATAATTTTAGATGCAATAGTAATTCTAGGTCCTTGCTTACTCTTGACCTTTGAAATTTGATTCAAAACATCACACACCTCCCAGCCCAGATGTTGGCGAGTTAATGATATATTTCTGCAGGAAAGAACTTGGTCCTGTTTGCATAAGGAGCTGGAAATCTTTGGTAATGCTATCTTACCTCGATTTTCTTTTTTGAGGATAAAACTGAAATATAGTTTTGTCAGTATAAAGGCAAAAGATAAAGAATTAGGAAAAATAATGAAGCTTCCTAGTGTTTATGGTATGGAGCATTGTCATGCAATTGGCGTGAGAACTCTTCAAACCCATAGTGACTCTTCTAGCCCAAGAATAAAGAGGATAATTTCCAGCTAAGTGCATTCAAAACCTTTTTTGTAGAGCTTGAGTTCCTTTTACCCATTTCCTACCTCCAGTCTTCATCCTCGGTTTCTAAACAGCAGGATTCACATAGAAATAATTACTAAACCTGCCCCGCCAATCACTCTTAAAAACGCTTTAGTTTTTTAACTGGCAAAATCAACTTTAAGAATAATGTATTTATGGGTAAGCAGTCAACAAATCTAGCCAATGCCATTTGGTAGTTCTCACAGTATACTGTGAGTCATAGTGATTTGTGTATATTTCTTGAGATTCCCTACTGGGTGGTAAGCATCTTGAGGATGTGGGACAAATATCCTTCTTGGCCCCTAATGCGATGTTTTACATTAACTAAGTGCTTTGTAAGTATCTGTGGTATGGATAAATTAATCTGTAGCGCCTTTCTGGTGCTGGTTAGCTGGTTAGTGTGCAGTGCTGAGCATGTACGGCTCAATGAACACTAGTGAATCAAATATAATGACATTGCCTCCTAACACCTCCCTAATATTTATTTTTCTGGGGAAGGACAGCTAATCATGCCCTGGAGAGTCCTAGGCACCTTCTTCTTGTCTCCTTAGGGAGGCATGTTGTCTTCTGGCATGGACAATTCTGGGCCTGGAAGCATAATTAGTTTCTCTGAGTAGGTGGAGAATTTGGTTTGTTTGTTTATTTATTTATTTATTGAGTAAAGTGATAGAAGTTTTATTAAACGAGGATACAGAAAAAGCTCTCAGGAGTGAGAGGGGTCCTGACAGGATTGCCCGAGAACCTGGTTTAGAGAGGTTGTGAGACCATACCTGAGCTTCTATGACACACTGGTGGCACAATGGAGACCAGAAACCTTCCTAAACCAAATAGCTGACTTCTTGGAAGCCATTACAAACAGCCAGCTTTTTAATGAGCAGACATTTTCTTATGTGAAACTTGGCCTTGATCTTTTTTTTTTTTCAGTTTTCTAAATTCGAAGATTTTTTTTCCTGTCTTTTTTTCCTTTCACTGGCTTTATATGAGGACCTCTGCTTAGAAACCCTCTGTTCTTTTTAATCATAGTTTTCCAGTAAGGTTTCTTCATTCTGGGGAATCCAAAAACCCACACTGTGCTCTATTTAGTCCTCCTGTCATCTCTCCCTTACCTTGCTCAGTGTAAAACTGCAATTGCTGGGCTGTTTCATAGGGGTGATTGAAGATACCACTCTTGCTTTCCATAATAGCCTAATGCTTTCTCCTCCACTGTGATCCTTTACGTATGGCTCCTTCAAACTCATAGAAGACCTTGCTGATTCTAAACTATATTTCTTTGTGTGTGTGTGTGTGTGTGTGTGTGTGTGTGTGTGTGTGTGTTCTCAGTAATGACCTTCTTTTGACTGGAAACTATTAAGGGAAAGGCCCCCCTCCCTGATTATGCATCAGTGTTTATAATAGGCTCACAATATCATCATACTCCAGGTTCTCTCTATAGCAACGTAGTGATAAGACACATTGGCACATTGGTATAATCACTGCCCTAAACTGAAAATATGTTCATGTAATATGTTCTTGCATTCTGTTTCCCAGAAAGTGCCCAACAGCAGCCAGCACAACAGCCAGCACCTGCAGTGACTGGCAAGGTGTGCTCGGCAGCCTTGCCAGCCAGATGCCAAGTTCTATTCTGTTCCAATAATAGCGTCTGGGTGGCAAGCTGGCTTTCTGCGGACATATAAATCTGCCACAGGCCTTTGGAGTGTTCCTGGAAGCCTGGACTGGAGCTGGCTGCTAACCACTCCCCTCCAGGGAAGGGAGGGGACTACCTCAGCCCCTTCCCTGGGAAGTAGTAACTGTGTGGTAGAATTCTCTTTTAGGGTCAAATGCCTGCTCTTTTTGCCAACTGCTGTGTCTACCTGGACCACCTTGGTTCTTCTCTTGGTGCAGAAATGTCCTCCAAATCAGAGCCGATGCTTCCCTATCTCTGCCTTGTGCTGGGAACAGTTGAGCCCGAGTCCACCAGCCAAGTGGCTTGGGGAAGGCAGATGGCTCTACTTCATTTTTGGTATAGAATGTGGGAAAGGTCTAAACTGGGCCCTGTGAATGCCAAATCAGCATGAACAGTCTAAGTTTTTCATTTGGGGTGATTTTTCATGCTTGGTAGATACACAAAAGACGTGTTCCTATTAAGTTCCTTTGCAAGCAGGCACTTGTCCAGGCGAGAAGTTCCCCATTAAATAGATGGTAAATGAGGCTGTCTCATAATTTCTATCACTGTTAAACTTTATGTTGGGAGATTGGGCAGAAAATAATAGGAAGTCTAGTTCTTTGGTAGAGAAGTATAAAGCTTTGGGGCAAGTGGCCAGAGTTTGAATCCTGTTTCTATACTTATGAGAAATAATATAGATAATAATAATCATGTTATAATACATTAAAAATATACATAATAATCATAGAATATATAAATAATGTAGATAATCAGAATCTTTGAGAGCACTATATTTGAAGATCAAATGTAAAAATGCATGAAATGCACTTAACACAGCACCTAACAGAAAATCAATACTATTCGGTTCTTTAAGACTATTTTTTTCTGGCTCCTTTGCAAGTCCTCAGAATGGATCTGTGTCCACATTCTTCAGTGTTACTGGCAGTGAGCAGGGATGGCAGAAGAGTCTTAAGTAAGTTGGTTTGAGGTTGAACTGCCTTGCTTGAGTGGCTGCATAGGCCCATCTTACTATTGTGTAACTTAAATTTTTCAGCTTCGACCTCGATGACAGGTTTGTGTAACATGCTGCAAGTCCCCCTGTAATTATGGTTAGATGAAAAGAATATATGGGATAATGATATGACTTTTCCCCACCCCTTGCTCAACACTGTGGTATAGAAGGAAGAGGCCTCTTGAGAAAGCACTCTCAGAATGGCAAGAGCATGTGTGTTGGTTTGTCTCAGAGCACAACATTCTTGGATTCCGCTCCTGGTGGACTTGGTCAGGCCTCTTCGGCTGAGGTTCATTATAGGAGACGGTTAGAATTCAGTGCTGTGTGAGCAAGTGCGATTCATGGCCACTGAAGATTTTGCAGAAATGTTAATGTTTGTGGAGTCCTCTAAAGTTCATATTTTCCGTGCATCTGGAAATTCCAGTTACTAAAACTGAATTGTCACTCTTTATAATTTCCATTCTTTATTTGGTAGCTAGTCTGGGACTGCTCTTAATTAAGGACTCATGCCTTCCTTCCAAATTTCTCCTTCACCAATCTTCATTTGCCTACCAAACTGAGGAGCTTCCTGGATTTTTTGTTGAAATCTGAGAGTTTAAGTATCTGTACATTCTCTATCACAGTGGTGAGCCAGCCACCATTTATTTTCCTTTCAGCCACTTCATCAGCGATACTTGTAAGGACAACTGAAGCCCACATTAGAACTTCTCAATTAATGTGCACACAATTCACTTGGGGTCTTTGTTAAATTGCTGATTCTGGTTTAGGGGGTCTGGTGTTGGCCTGAGAGTTTGCATTTCTAACAAGCTTCCAGGTGATTACCATGCTACTGGAATGTAGATTAAGAGCTCATGTATAACTTCATCTCAAGGTATACACAAAGTTCTGTAGGGATTCAATTCTCCAAACATTTAGAGAGACTTTCAGCAAATCTAGCTATTTTTTTCCTCTGAATCCTCAGGTGGAAGTTTCAGATCATTTTATCCTTTCGGCAATACTAAACACTGGAGATTTATGAAGCCCTACTTTAGCTCTATTTCCTTTGATTGGTTTATCTTATGTTAATATTTATCATCCACTTAGAATTTCAGTCCTTGTATATGTAGCTGTTGCTGCGACAAGCAAGATACATATAAATAGAAATGTATAGTCAGCTGCAGTGACTCTCTTGGGGCTGTTTTGCTTTTGCTGGCCTTTGGATTTTGAGTTTCCTTGTGTCGATTTCACCATCAGATTCATGGCCTTGTCAAACTCAGTGATATGTACCACCTATCAAGACACCATTGGGGTGTCTGCTATTGGCACTATTGGCACTTTCCCGGATAACTCTAACCTGCATGAAAATTGCTCTTAATCTTTTTTGTCATCAGCTCCAATGTTTAATAGGCACACAAAAACCAGCTAGGATTTCTTTGGCCATCTTGTGTGATGGAAAAATGAACAAACAAACCCCAACAACATAGTTAAAAACATCTCCCCACTTCCTTTTGAAAACTAGGAATACATCTAAGACCACACAGGAGATGGAAATTTAGGATATACCTATTTGGAATTGAATGAAGTCATCTACAGTTTAGCAAACATCAAGTCTTTTGGTTAGAAGTGCAAAACATTGGCCATGCTTTCCTGACTCTTCCCCCTTTCCTGGTTGTCTATTCATAATTCCCACTTCATAAGTACTTTATTAGAGTATCTAAAATTAATAACTCAAGCAATTAAAAGTAGTTTACTAAATTATTAAGCTGTTTGAGATCTTTCTTTTTTCCTATTGTAGGTAGGTGTTTATTGCTATAAACTTCCCTTTCAGAACTGAGTTTCTGCATTCCATGTTTTGGTAAGCATGGTTGGGTTTCCACTTCTGTTTGTTTTAAGACATTTTTTTATTTCCCTTTTCATTTCTTATTTGACCCATTTGTTGTTCAGGAATGTGTTGTTTAATTCCCACATATTTATGAAATTTCCAGTTTTCTTCCTGTTATTGATTTCTAGTTTCATATAATTGTGGCCAGAAAAGATACTTGGTATTCTTCCAGTCTTTTAAAATTTTCTCAGACTTGTTTTGTGTCCTAGCATATGATCTATCCTGGAGAATGTTCCGTGTGCACTTGAGAAGAATGTGTATTCTGCTGCTATTGAATGGAATGTTCACAGTATATTTGTTAGGTCCATTTGGTAGAAAGTATAATTCAGGGGCGCCTGGGTGGCTCAGTCAGTTAAGCATCTGCCTTCAACTCAGGTCATGATTCCAGGGTCCTGGGACTGTGCCCCACGTAGGGCTCCCTGCTCAGTGGGGAGCCTACTTCTCCCCCTCTCTCTGCCACCATGCTCTCTCTCTCTATCTCAAATAAGCAAAATCTTGAAAAAAAAAAAAAAAGAAAGAATAATTCAAGTTCAATATTTCCTAATGGATTTTCTGTCTGGATGATCTAGCCATTGTCGAAGGTGGGACACTGGATATCCTCTACTATTATTGTATTGTTGCCTGTTTCTCCCTTCGGATTTGTTGGCATTTGCCTAATATTTTTAGGTGTTTCAGTGTTGGCTGCGTACATATTATGAATGTTACATCCTCTTGATAAATTGACCCTTTTATCATTATATTACTTTCTTTGTCTCTTGTTACAGTTTTTTACTTAAAGTCTATTTTGTCAAGTGTAAGTACAGCCAACCCTAGCTACTTCTGCTCTCAAATGTTTCCATTTGCGTCCCTTTACTTTGAGCCTATGTGTGCTCTTAGAGCTGAAGTGAGTCTCTTATAGAGAGCATATAGTTGGGTCTGGTGGTTTTTATTTTTTTTTTTTTAATCCATTCAGCCATTCTATGCCTTTTGATTGGAGAATTTAATTCCTTTACATTTAAAGTAATTATTGATATGTAGGGACTTACTAATGGCATCTTGTTTTCTTGCTGTTTTATAGTTCATTGTTCCTTTCTTCCTCTCTTGCTGTATTCCTTTGTGAATCAATGATTTTCTGTAGTGGTATGCTTTGATTCCCTTTTCTTTATCCTTCATGTATCTACCGTAAGTGTTTGTTTTGTGGTCACCAGAGGCTTAGGTAAAACGTAGATATAATAGTCTATTTTAAGCTAATAACTTTGGTCACATGCAAAAACTCTATCTTTTCAGTCCCCTGCCCATTTTATGGTTTTGATGCCACAATTTACATATTTTTATATTTTTTATCCATTAACAAATTATTGTAGCTATAGTTATTTTTAATAATTTTGACTTTTCACCTCTATTTTGGACTTAGGTAATTAATACACCATTATATCAGAGTGTTTGAATTTGACTATATATCCACCAGTTATTTTATATTTTCATGTGTTTTCATCTTACTAATTAGTGTCCTTTTATTTCAGCTTAAAGAACTCCTTTCAGTATTTCTTGGGAGGCAAGTCTAGTGCTGATTAACTTCCTCAGCTTTTGATCACTTGGGAAAGTCTTTATCTCTCCTTCATTTCTGAAGGACAATTTTGCTGGGTAAAGCATTCTTGGTTGGCAGTTATTTTCGTTCGTCCCTTTTCACATATCATCCCACTCTCTCCTGGCCTGCAAGGTTTCTGCTGAGAAAACTACTAATAGCCTACAAGGTTCCCTTGCATGTGAAGAATTTCTTTTTTTCTCTTGCTGCTTTTAAAATTCTCTCTTTGTCTTTGATTTTAGACAGTTTTATTATAATGTGTCTTGGAGAAGATTTCTTTGTATTGAATCTGTTTAGGGGTTTATGAGCTTCATAAACTTGGGTGTCTAAATTTTTCTCCAGATTTCTGGACTCAAATTTCCAAGATTCTGACTTAGTAGGTTTGAGGATGGCAATTGTCAGTTGTCTTTGCTGATTCCTCTTCCTCTCTCTGTCTTCTAAAGATTAGAATGTCCCCAGGCTCATGTTTTTTCTTTTCCAGCTATGCTCATTCCCTAGGTGATTTTATCTAGGCTTAGAGATTTAAACACCATGTCCACACCGATGATTTCTCTATTTCTATCTCCAGCCTGCTCCTTTCCCTGAACTCCAGATTAATGCATCAACCACCTATCCAATATCTCAAACTTAATATGTCTTGATTCCCTTCCAAACCTGTTTTTTTTTTTTTTTTTCCCCTATAGTGTTTCCCATCTCAGAAAATGTAGCTACATGCTTCCAGTAGCTCAGGTCAAATGCCTTTCTCTCTTACGCCTCACATAATATCTGCCAGCAAATTCTCAACTTTCAAAATATATCCCAAATCTTATTATTCTTCGTCATGGCCACTTCTCTATCCTGGGCAAAGTCACTATCATATCTCTCCTGGATTATGGCAATAGTCTCATAATTGATCTCTCTGCTGCTCCGTTCACCACCAGCCTTCTGACCTCCTCTCCCATTACCCTCTCCCTTACTCCTTCCACTCCTGCCATATCAGTTCCTAGCTCTTCCTGAAAACTACACCAAGTATGTCCCACCCAGGGCTTTCACACCAGCTGATCCCTCTGGTCGGAAGGCTCTCTCTTGAGATATTTGCACATCACATTCTCTCACTTCCTTTAAGTCTTTGCTTAAAAGTGATCTAGCAGAGGCAGTCCTGACCAACCCATATAGAATAGTGGTAACACTACAGCCTGACTTTATTTTCTCTCCACAGTATTCATTCCCACCTGAGAGGTTTTACATTTTTATTTGTTTATTGTCTGGATTCTCCCATCAGAGTATAAGCTTTAGGAAAGAATGACTTTTTTATGCCATCACTGAATAGGCACTCAATGAATATTTGTAGAATGAATGAAAGAAAGAGAACTATATTTCCCACCAATAATTTTCTTTTTTTTTTTTTTTTTTTAATTTTTTATTGTTATGTTAATCACCATATATTACATCATTAGTTTTTGGTGCAGTGTTCCATGATTCATTCTTTGTTCATAACACCCAGTGCTCCATGCAGAACGTGCCCTCCTCAATACCCATCACCAGGCTAACCCATCCCCCCACCCCCCTCCCCTCTAGAACCCTCAGTTTGTTTTTCAGAGTCCATCATCTCTCATGGTTCGTTTCCCCCTCTGACATACTCCCCTTTTCTTCCTCTCCTGTTATCTTCTTTTTCTTTTTTCTTAAAATATGTTGCGTTATTTGTTTCAGAAGTACAGATCTGTGATTCAACAGTCTTGCACAATTCACAGCGCTCACCGTAGCACATACCCTCCCCAATGTCTATCACCCAGCCACCCCATCCCTCCCACCCCCAACCACTCCAGTAACACTCAGTTTCTTTCCTGAGATTAAGAATTCCTCATATCAGTGAGGTCATGTGATACATGTCTTTCTCTGATTGACTTATTTCACTCAGCATAACACCCTCCAGTTCCATCCACGTCGTTGCAAATGGCAAGATCTCATTCCTTTTGATGGCTGCATAATATTCCATTGTGTATATATACCACATCTTCTTTATCCATTCATCTGTCGATGGGCATCTTGGCTCTTTCCACAGTTTGGCTATGGTGGACATTGCTGCTATAAACATTGGGGTACACGTACCCCTTCGGGTCCCTACATTTGTATCTTTGTCCCAGCAATAATTTTCTAAGTGTCATATTTCCAATTAGAAATTTATTGCAGTCAGACACCATATCTTGCTCATTTCTGTGTCTTATACTGTTGTACCAGGCATCCAATAAGCATTGTTGAGTGAATGAATAATTGTAGTGTAGAGGAAATACCACAGACTTTAGAGAAAGGGAGCTAGGCTCAAATTCTGGCTTGGCCTTGGATTCATCATGTGACTTAAGCTAAGTTATTAAGTCTTCCTGAGTCATAACTTCTTCACAAAGAGATAAAATTTTGATTTTCACATGGTTATTCCAAGGGTTATATGAGATAACATATTTAAATTCATAATGTAGGGACTTCACCATATTAGGAACTCAATATATTGACGTTGATGTTCCTCATCCTGACCAATACTAACCAATCCTAACCTCTTCTTTCCTCTTCATTATATTTATTTTCCACTTCACAGATTCTTTAAAATCAATGGAAGGTACTAATCCAAGCTTTGGTAACTGAGCTCCTCACTGCTCCAGTTTCCTGCAGCCTAGATTAATAGAAATCCTAGATTTATCCCAAAGACTCAAGTAAAGAGAATAAATGACCACAATTCACACTTTGGAGGAGCTTAAAAAAAAAAAAAGCTAGAATATATTCAGAATCCACCTACTACCACCTCTACCTTTATCTCTCCCCTAGATTAATGCAACTGGTTTCCTTGTTTTTGCCACTGTGCTAACTCCACTCTAACGACAATGCGCTTCTTGCTGTTCCTGGAGCATATTATCATGCATAGTCCATCCCTAGGACCTTTGCACATGCTATTTCCTCTGAATGGAATGCTCTTTCCTAAAGTATTTGTAACATTCACACTCTCACTTCAGATATTTGCTCAAAAACATCACCCTTACAAAAAGGTCTTCCTTGGACCCCTTTTTGTCAATTTCAGTGCTTCCATCCTAGGAAAACACATGACTTTTCCCTACTTTATTATTTTTTCCATAACATCATGTCATCGTTGGACAAACTATGTCACCCCAGATTAGAACATAAGCTCCATGAGGATGGGGATTTTTGCTTGTTTTGTTTTCCCCCTTACTCCCAGTGCCTGGCACATAGTAGGTGATTTAAAAATGTTTCCTACATGAGTTGATGAATGAATAAATGAATGAAAAAGGGAAGAGAGGTGGATGGGAGTGGCCTGGGTGTCCAGGTGGGAATGTGAATTGGAAGGAAGAGGGGCAGATTTAGAATCCAACATCTGCTTTTGTGTCCTCAGGCTTGGCTGGCTCAGAGGTGGCTCAGCTCCTGTCACCTGGCCCACTGACAGCTGACACCATAACAAAGCAATGTTCTGGAATGAGTCAGGTTCTGGAATGCTAGAAGGCCTCCACATGTCAGGATGACCTTAAAAGAGGGGATCCATTGTCCCTTGTTACAGATTCTCCCCAAGTGATTAACTCAAGGCCAAAGACCCTGGGTATTGTCCCCAGCTCTCAAGGAACAGATATGAAAAATGGTGGGTTTCAAGAAACATCTCACTGGTAAAGCAGGGTTGACTTCTTTGTTTTCTGTCTTTCTGGATTATGCTTTGCTGGCTTGAAGGAGGCAATTGGCTGTGTAGGTTAAAAATGTTCCTTTAAGTGTCTACTATATGTCAGAGAGAGAAGAAAATAATTAATTAAGCAAAGTAGAACTTGGAAGGTGATTTGACTGTAGTTAGTGATCAACTTTAACCTTAGTGTTTTCATTATGCTCAGGAAGCACACTTCTCTGGGTCACTTTGTCTTGTGGTGGCTCACTCCTCTTACCTAACCCCAACGGATATGGGCAGTTGGCTTACATCAGTATTGTTGGGCTGCTTCCTTCCTTTGGAGAGTGGGCTGGACTCTGCTCTCAGAGGTGCCTCTGGGGGTGAGAAAGATGAATCAGATTGCAAGCAAAACCAGAGAGAGAGATGGGGTGGAGTTGGGGAAGAGTCAATTCCTAATTTAAACTGACCTTCCCTTACCCTGAAAGAAAGTCTTGTGTGGTTTTTTGGAGTGAGTAGCAGCTAAATCCCCCCTGAAATTTTAGGCCCCATTGGGCAGTCTCTCCCTCTCTGGGCCCAGCCTCTGCTAGAAACCTCCTTCTTGGTTCAGCTCTCATTGAATGGACACTAGGAACACTACCTCCCACTATTGATCCCCCAGCCCAAGGAGTGGTGGCATCTTCCTGCTTTTGCTTATCTTGGGGGAGTCTTGCCATTCTTTGTTTGGATTTTCAGCTATTCCATCATCTATGTAACCAGTTCTTTGTACTTTTATTTGAAAGATACAAAATGGGTTTTGTTTTCTTGACTGCACTCTTGCTGGTCTGCTCAGTTCAAACTCTTTTTAAATTTTGTAAAGACAGGACTACTTGTCACATTGTTTTTGAGTTTTTAAAAAATGTAGAAAGCTGAAAATATTTACTTCGATCTATCTATCTATCATCTATCTATCTATCATCTATCTATCTATCATCTATCTATCTATCTATCTATCTATCTATCTATCTATCTATCTATCTACTTTTACCATCATGTCTTTTTAAAAAATATTTTTATACCACTCACTGGGTTTCCTGAATATGGGCACTGGGACATTGATTTTCTGTTGTAGGTTGAAAAACTGCTCTAGTAGTTTTGTGAATGGTTTTGTACTTAATTTCCCACTGTATCATCAAATGTCTGCTGCCAACCAGAGATACAGGTTTTTAAAATTGCACTTAACTTCTCTGAGCATCAATTTCTTCATTTATAGAAAAAGAAAGTTGTATTTGACGGGTCATTTAAAAACTTTAGCCTCAAAACTCATTTTTAAAGTATAATCTGAACCTGAACTTCAACATATAAAGTAGGAAATCCTAAGCTTACCTCCCTGACCTCAAGAAGACCTCACCTTGTCTCTTACAGCAGGCCTGAGTTACCATTACTCAACCCTGGAGTATAAAGTGATTGAATAAAGAGTGGTCAGATTCTGCTCTGACCACTTTTGATTTTATGCTTCCTGAAGGAGTCTAGTGATTTTATTTTTCAGTTTTAAAGCTAAGATATAAAAAAATGAACACTTTTAAGTCTGATTTTTACCTACCTTAGTTAATATACTTATCTCATCTTAATGAAAACATTTTTTAGCCCAATTTTACTTATCTTTGCTTATCTTACTCTGAAGGAGAAAAACCCATGTTTCCTTGGAAAAGCTAAGGTCTTGTTGGAAAAAAGTGCCAATAGAAAAGTCTCGAATTAAAAGAAATAAAATTAGATCTGCACTCCTAAGAGGATATTCAAATTTCCTAAATGCAATATCCCACAGACATAGTCAGGGCCTGCCTGACTCCCTAGCCCTCGCACTCCTCCTCATGCTAAGACAACATCTTAGCCTTACTCTGCTCTCTCTTAGACTCTGGATAAATCCTATCCTGGGTGGGACTTTCAGGGGCTCTAGCTCAATACTCCCATGTCTTTTTTTTTTTTTTAAGATTTTATTTATTTATTTGACAGAGAGGGACACAGTGAGAGAGGGAACACAAGCAGGGGGAGTGGGAGAGGGAGAAGCAGGCTTCCCACAGAGCAGGGAGCCCGATGTGGGGCTCGATCTCAGGACCCTGGGATCATGACCTGAGCCGAAGGCAGACGCTTAACGACTGAGCCGCCCAGGCGCCCCAATACTCCTATGTCTTAAACTCAAGTCATTGTTGCTGGAACTCTGCCTTTGGCTTTGCTCCCGGTTTAGTATGTCCCAGACACCAAGCTCCCCTTAAGCTCAATATTGAAGAAAAATCCACCTGTTTCCCTGTGCCTGGTTTCCAGTCCTGATTACCTGCTGAGAGTCCCAGCCCCACCAGGGCTGCTTTCCAATTCCTCCCAGGACTGGGCACTGCTTCCTGCTCAAAGCCCTCTTTAATGCTGATTACTTTCAATCAGAATCTTAAAATATGTCCCATTTCAGGACATTGCTGTGCACCATACACCTGCCAGGGCACCCTGTTAGATCTTACTGACAAGGCCCCCTCATGGACTTCTTTCTTAAAGAAATCAGTTGTCTGTTATCCTTTTGGGTACCCTGAATATTCTGCCAGTCTGGGCTCCCTCTCAGTCCCCAAAGGTGATCTGTTTTTTCATTACCTTTCCTGGATCTAGATCCTATCCCATTATGGTTGCTATAGTTCTACCTCAGTTAAGCTTTCCATGCCTAATCTGGGTCAGAAGCTAATACTGGTTACAGAAGACCTTTTGCCTATCACAAAATGCAAATCCTTTCTGGTTCCACATAATCTCTTTCCACATTATCATGCTTCTGTTGAGCACATAATTATTGAATGCTAGGTGCTAGAGTACATGGAGAATAATGAATAAGTGGCCTTTGGGAACTCATAATCTAGTGTGGAAGAGATTTTAAACAAATAATTTTAATGCATTATGATGACGATGTAAGTTGCTCTCAGAGCACAGAATAAAGAAGTACAAATACTGAGGGGTGACAGTAGAGGTGGGGGAAGAGATAATTTCAGGGACCCTGGAGCTGAGCCTTTAAGGATTAATAGAAGCTCATCACTGGTGGATACCAGGGAGGAAAATCCAAGCAGAGACATCAAGCCATGTTTGAGGAAGGTTGAGTTAATGGGTATGGCTGTAGCACCAAAGAAATGAAGGTGAAAAGTTACAAGATGAAGGCCAAGGGGTTTAGGCTATATTGTTCAGCAACTGAAGCTAGAGGGGAGTCTGAAGTAGGAGATTATCACAATTGGATTTGCATTTTAGGAAGAATCTTTGGAGGAGGTATTGATTGGAAGGAGGTGAGACTGAAGGTAAGAAGACCAGTAGAGAGGCTTTAGTACAATAGTTGAAGCAAGAAATGATAAGAGCTTCAACTAAGACAGTATCAGTGAGATGGACTGGAGTGAAAGTGTTTATGAAGTAGAATAGACAGGATCGATGATCAGTTGGAAAGAGCGGTGGTGAAGAAGAGGGAGCTGCTGAGGTTAACTCTCAGAAACCTGGGAGCTATGGAGGGTAACTCTTGAGTTTGTACTTTGAGAGTTGGCTAAGAATGCGGATAGCTTTCCCTAAGATGGGGACAGCAAGGGGAGGTAATGTTGGACATGTTATGTGAGAAGTGTCTGGAGGATGCCAAGTAGAGATGTTCCACAGGCAGTCCACAGTCTGAAAATCACATCCAGCTCAAGGAAGACTTCTTGGTTTCAGATTAATTTGGAAACCATAAATATATACAGGATGACCATAAATTCTGAAAACATAGATAATAATATTTTGTCATGTATTATAATATAGTATCAATAAATCATTTCTTATGTATTCACCTATGCTTCCAGACTTTATGACCATCCTGTAGAAATTTGTTAGAGCCAGATAGAATACGGATTAGCCAGATAGAATATATAATGTAAGAAGAGAAAGGGATTAGACCTGGAGTCCTGGGAACAATATTTATGGGGCAAAGGAGACTGAGAAGAAACAGAGAGGAGGTGAGATTTAAAGCACTGAGAAAGCCCAAGAGGAGAGTGCTACTTCACTGAGATGGAAGGGAAAGTGGTGAGATGAGTAAGAATGTGCAGATGTCAGCCCAACTCACCATCAAACTCCTTTAAACAATTTCCCCCAGTGGCCAAAAGTATTACTTTCTCTAGAACAGTGGTTCTTAACTTTTATAGGGTAACGTGTTCTTTGAGAATCTGATGGAGGCCACGGACCCTCTTCCACTCATGAGTAGCAGGAATGGAATGCAGTGTAAGAGGGTTACAGATCTTCTGAAGCCCAACACCCAGGAATCTCACGTTAAGACTCCTGGTATTTTGTAAACCTGCTTTTAAATACTCACAGGGACGGTCTTAGTTTCCCTGCATTTTGGGGAAAAAGTGGTTTATTTCCTTCTGAGAAAGCAGAAGAAAAAGAATAAATGTTTTGCAGTAGCATTACATCATTAAGCTTATCAAAACCCAAATGATTTTTTTTCTCCCATTAGAGGGAATGTTTTCTTTCTTTCTTTTATCCCTGTTATCTCTTTCTAAACAGCTTAAAAATTTTTCTTAGCTGAAATTGACGTTAGCTTTATTTGCATAGTTGTTGATTGTTGTTACCATAAATTGCTTCAGCTTATAAGTCTCAGCCACAGAGTTTTTCAGAAAATTTTAAAATCATATTCCTTCTAGAGAACATTTGGAATCATACTTTCAGCAGATATAATGCAGTTTCCTTAAATTGCTACTTTTCATTCGATACTGTGATCATATCTTCTTTTAAATATTCCTTCATTCCGGCTTCCTTGACACCTTGCCTTCCCTCTCTGTATCTGTCCTCTTTGTAATTGTTTTTACATTTGTTTTTAATGTAATTAAACATTTAATTTACAATTTACAATAGTTTTTACATTCTCTCTGTTGACTTATTTGCACAGATGAGGGCATCTTTGAAGGCTCTGTTCTTAATTCCTTGCTTTTGTTTATTTTTTACCCACTCCTTTTCATTCAGTGAAAGAAGTATTTATTGAGTGTGGACTATGTTTAGTGCACTTATTCTCATAATTGCAAAAATCCTCTCTTTCCGAAGATTTATGCTTCCAAATTGTGCCTCTAGCTCTGACATGATACAATGACATAATTCCCATGGCTGCCACCATGTCACTTTGAGGTCTCCCAGCTCTGCTTCCCCTTGTAACTGGCTTTCTTACAATTTGATTTTTCCATGCCAACCAGCAGCCTCGTCAAATTTCAGCTTCTCAGCCTAGAACTTTGGAATGTTTTCCATCTTTGATCATACCGAAAGTAAAAAACAAAATAAGACTACAAATCCTCTGACAAAATGCTGCTGAAAACTCTGCAATCCTGTTAAGTTCACAAAATATAATATTGTTTTCAAACTTATTGATCTTTATGCTACCTTGTAATTTTTCGTGATTCTTCTCTTTCATTATTTTCTTTTTTCTTTCTTTTCTTCTTTCTTCTTTTTTGAATCTTGTATTTTAGATTCTTCTGTGTCATTATGCTGTGTTGTAGGGTCTCACATTGCTCTCCCTTATGTGCTTTTGTACATTACATGCTTTTGCACATACCATATATGGGGACTATGTCCAATAGATGTCAATCGTCCTATTATTTTGCATGTATTTCACATGTTGATAATTTAATATCAGACATTGAAATCCTCCCTCCATTCAATATCCAGATTTTTTTTAAATCCAACTATTCTGGATATCATCTGGTTAAACTTGGAAAATTTCAGATGGGAAAATGGAAAAGGTCAGTGATATCTAGCTGTAGACTTCCTTGTCTTGTCCTAAATTTTAGTTTTTATGTCAACTCAATTTTTCTTGCTCCTTGGTTTTATGATTCTTACTCTTGGATCATGGCAAAGTTGACATCAGAATCATAATCTGGACCTTTCACACCACACTGAGATATACTGACAGAAGGCATATACACTATGAATGTCCTATTTAGCATATTATGAATTTGAAATCCTAAGAAGGGCAACTTTATGAAAGGTGACAAATGGGGTAGCGGTGAGTCTGGGTCTATCACTTAGTTTGGCTTTTCACTGAAACTTTTTTTTCCATGAGGGTATTTATCATAATAGACATATGTTTTTAATGTATCAATCAGGAGGGTGTGTGGTCTTGCTTATTCTTGATTAAAAAGCCTATGTCAAATAAAAATTATTTCAAAGTTCCCATAATAATTGGAGCAATAAGATGGTAAGGGGTAATTAAAGGATGTGGCTTTCTTTCAGAAACAAAATGAATCTGGTGACCACATGTACTCTCCTCCTCTTCCTTAATGAGTGTGATGAAAGATGTCAGGGTAAGAAACTATGGCAATTGGAGATACACCAACTTCATGCTAACATGTCAGATGCAAGTCCAGATTCCCACATTGACTACGATCAAGATTTTGCACCTGGTAACACTGTTGCTAACCAGCAATGTGCACATTTCATACTGTGATGATGCCTAACCATTGTGGCATTGGTAGTGCAGATGTCGGTACCCTCCCCCCAACAAACTCCCCCACCCCCACACATCTTTTAAATGGGAAATCTAGTTGCTAGCTCTTCCCATTTTGAACTCTTGGACTACAAACCATAAATTACCCAGGTTATTGCTCATGAATTATGGCCATTTAAGGACTTTCTATTTCAGCTGGTTTGACTTGGAAAACTCAGACCACTGAGAATGGGAAATTATCCTGGGGACAAACTGTTTTTACTACACACAGGGCTGTTTTCTTCTTTGTGCAAGAATCTTGTTGAGTATATTGGCCAGCATGGAAAAAAAATTCCAATCCTTTTGGTCAGTACTGAACGATTTGACCCCAAGTCTTTGTGTCTTTTGAGAGTTGTCCAATGGGTCCATCATAGCACATTAAACATCTGCTTTTCTGTTCTATTTTATGCTTTATTGGTCAATTCCCATTAGTTTAAATAGTTCCTCTGCCTTTAATAGGACTGTCTATGTGGATTAATAGTCATGAACACAGTGATATGGTGATAAGGACCATCTTCTATTTAGAATTTGGCTAATTTCAATTGTACTTGAAAAATGTGCTCTGAGACCTACTTTAAGGGAAAAAATAAGAAAGAATGTGATAATCTACCTATTATCTTACTCACTGAGAAAATTAGATATGTAAATAAAAAAGTAACTCAAGAAAAATATGTCATGTTCTATGTGTGGTATAGGAAGTAAATGCTATGAGAACAGCAAGAGTAGGTTATAAGCAGTAAGTTTGTATTCTTCCTGAGATCTTTACAGGAAAGGTTGATGGAAAACTGCCACTGCATAAGTGGGGAAAGAATTAGGGGAACCTTAGCTTCCTCTTTAGAATAGAACACTTTGCCTCTAACTAGTTGCTTATGAGGCTACTCAACTACCATGCTTCTGGTTAATTATTCTGCTAATTGGCTAGAACACACTTTTAACTAGGTTTTAACATTTATTTAATCTAAGAAACTTTAAAAATCACCCAAGCAGTCACTGAGACCAGCATATGCTTTTATTTGAGATGTTTCAAGATTAATTATCTGACTCATGAGAGAATAAATATGAGTATTTTTAGTGGGAATTAAGGACTGTGTTCTAAGACTTTAGATGTTGCCTCTTTCATAAATCATGCCTCATTGTACTATTTTGAGTAGAAAACATCTTGATTCTTCTCTTAGATGTGTGAAGATGAAGGACGAATGGTCATGCTGTTGGAGTGGGAAAGTAGATGTAGCTCAGACTCCAATTTTAGATCTTGGTATGAATTCATGTGTTGTTGGACGAGTTACTTAAACTCTTAAAAAAATACTTTATTTTGGGGAGCCTGGGTGGGTCAGTTGGTTAAGCCTCTGACTCTTGGTTTCAGCTCAGGTCATGATCTCAGGGTCATGGGATAGAGCCCCACCTTGGGCTCCGCTTTCCCAGGGGAGTCTACTTGTCTCTCTCCCTCCCCCTCTGCACCTCCCTCTACTCTCTTCTGTATGCATGCTCATGTGTGCGCATTCTCTCTCTCTCCTCTCAAATCAATAAATAAAGTCTTTAAAAAGATTTTGTTTTATTTTTTGAAAAAGATTTTATTTATTGACTTGGGAGAGAGAGTGAGA
The DNA here is from genome assembly GCF_009762305.2 of Zalophus californianus. Classification (NCBI taxonomy): domain Eukaryota; kingdom Metazoa; phylum Chordata; class Mammalia; order Carnivora; family Otariidae; genus Zalophus; species Zalophus californianus. The sequence continues at coordinate 45,293,613 of NC_045600.1, read as the reverse complement.
ACCCAAACTGGGGGAGGGGCAGAGGGAGAGAACTTCAAGCAGACTACACAATGAGCATGGGGACCCCCTCGTGGGGGTCCATCTCAAGACCCTGAGATCATGACCTGAGCCAAAATCAAGAGTTGGCTGCTCAACCAACTGAGCCACCCAGGCACCTTGAGTTACTTAAACTCTTTTTTTTTTTTAAGATTTTATTTATTTGACAGAGAGAGAGAGAGACAGAGAGGGAACACAAGCAGGGGGAGTGGGAGAGGGAGAAGCAGTCTTCCCATGGAGCAGGGAGCCTGATATGGGGCTCGATCCCAGGACCCCAGGATCACGACCCGAGCTGAAGGCAGACGCTTAATGACTGAACCACCCAGGCACCCCAAGTTACTTAAACTCTTAAATTCAGTTTTCCCATTGGTAGAGATAATGTATTACTTTGCAGAGATTAAAATATTAATGTATATTATTGTTTGGAAAATAGGAGATGCTCCAAGAACTGTAGCTATTATTATAACAGCAACAATAACAATAATAAGTAACACAGAGTGCTCACTATGTTTTAGGTGCTGTTCTAAGACTTTTACATGTGTTATCTCATTTAATCCTTACAACAATGTTATAGGATACCCACTAACTCCATTTTATAAATAAGGCATAAAGACTTTAAAATATCTTTCCTCTGAGTTATTTGTCCCATAGTGAAGCATAGTATCAAAGACACAATGCTATACTTACTCCAAAGATTTGCTTTGGAAGCAGTGTAATGAAACATTTTAGAAAATAGCACCTATAAACAGGAATTGGAAACTCAAGAAAATTCTCAGTTCTTTCCTTTTGCTCAGTTAATCAATTTTCAATACATGCCCATTGAGAAGGCTGGTATTTTAACATTTGTGGACGTGATTCAACCTCAATTGCAATATTCCATTGGTGAACTTTTTCTACAAAGTAAACTATTTGTCTTTGTAAAAACCTAACAATACTGGGAACTAATTGTTACTAAAGAATTTGTTTAGAATTTTGAGGAGAGACAAATAGGGTGACTATTGACTGGTATTACAATTTGAAAATGATTTTAGATTTTTATGCTCATTATTATACACAAATGACATTTAAACTTCTGGGCCAGTGCTCTTATCTGCTTCTTTTGTTACTTAAAAAAATATAAAATAAAACAAGACAAAACAAAGCAACCTGGTTGAGCAGTGAAATCATAAGATCATTAAGTAGTTGCATTTTGTTTGTTTGTTTTTGTTTTGTTTTCTGTTGAAAGAACAGAATTAAAAACACATTTAAAAGTCAGGCCATTCTGCATTTGGCAAGGAGCTACTTTAATTAGGTAATTATCACAGTTTCTTTCTGTTCTTCAGAATCAATTTATAGCCTGAAGCATTTAAAATTTCTTACCATAAAATTTAGGTAGGTTCTATTTTTGGGAAGAGTTTGAGAAGGATTGGTAATAATTCTTCTTTAAATGTTTGGTAGAATTCACCAGTGAAGTGAAGTCATCTGGTCCTGGACTTTTGTTTGCCGGGAGGTTTTTGATTACTGATTCAATCTTCTTGCTAATAATCCCTTTGCTTGGGAAAGTTAAGACAACAATTCCATTTATAATTGTATCAAAAAGAATAAAATACCCAGGAATAAATTTAACAAAGGAATAAAAGACCTATATATTGAAAACTATAAGATATTAATGAAAGAAATTGAAGAAGACACAAATAAATGGAAAGATATCCCATGCTCATGGATTGGAAGAATTAATAGTTATTAAATGTATTAAAATGTCCATACTACCCAAAGCAATCTACAGATTCAATGCAGTCCCTATCAAAACTCCAATGACATTTTTCACAGAAATAGAACAAACTATACTAAATTTGTATTGAACCATAAAAGATCCTGATAGCCAAAGCAATCTTGAGAAAGAACAAAGCTGGGGTTATCATGCTCCCTGATTTCAAAATATATTACAAATCTATAGTAATTAAGACAGTACGGTACTGGCACAAAAACAGATAAGTAGATCAATGGAACAAAATAGATAGCCTGGAAATAAACCCATGCATATATAGTCAATTATTTTGACAAAGGAGCCAAGAATATACAATGAAGAAAAGATGGTCACTTTAATAAATGGTGTTGGGAAAATTAGACAGCCACACGCAAACGAATGAAACTGGACCACTACCTTACATCACACACAAATGGATTAAAGATGTGAACATAGACCTGAAACCATAAAACTCTTGAAAAAAAAAAAAAACATAGTTAGTAAGCTACTTGACATGGGTCATGATTTGCAAATCATATATCTGATAGGAGGCTAACATCCAGAGTATATAAAGAACTCACACAACTGAATAGCAGAAAAACAAGCAATCTAATTCAAAATGGGCAGGTCTGAATAGACATTTTTCCAAAGAAGACATACAAACAGCCAAAAGATGCTCAACATCATTAATCATATATGTATGGTGGAATATTATGCAGCCATAAAGAAGAATAAAATCTTGCCATTTGTGATACTATTGTTGGAACTTGAGGGCATTATACTAAATGAATTAAGTCAGACACAGAAAGACAAATACTGTGTGATCTCTCTTACATGTGGAATCTAAAACAAAATAAAACCAAGCTCATAGGGCGCCTGGGTGGCTCAGTTGGTTAAGCGACTGACTTCGGCTCGGGTCATGATCCTGGAGTCCCGGGATCGAGTCCCGCATCAGGCTCCCTGCTCAGCGGGGAGTCTGCTTCTCCCTCTGACCCTCTTCCCTCTCGTGCTATCTCTCATTCTCTCTCTCTCAAAAAAAAAAAAAAAAAACGAAGCTCATAAAAACAAAACAAAACAAAATATTTAAAAGACCATTCTACATTTGGCAAGGAGCTACTTTAATTAGGTAATGATCACAGTTTCTTCTTGTTCTTCAGAATCAATTTACAGCCCAAAACATTTAAAATTTCTTACCATAAAATTTAGATAGGTTACTATAACTTCTACAGTTTTATAGTAACTAAGCACAAAAGTATTATGAGAAGATAACAGAAAAGGATAATGACAGCCCAAAGAAGAGATTTGTCTAAAAATCTACTGACAAGTTAGGTATACTTTCATAAAATTCATTGGTAATTGTAGTGAGTTTTTATTATTAATAATAATGTGCACATTTTTAACACCTAAGCAATTTAAAAGTCTCACTGGAAGTGAAGAGAATGAAAGGTTTGATCTAATATTTCCTGAACAGTCTGGGTAATATAACCATGGAAACTAATATTGTATTACAATAATGTTAATAAACTAAGTTAACAAAATAATTTGTTTCTGATATGTAGGGTACTAATGATAGTTTGTAATATTTGGTCCTTCATTTCCTTGCTTTGACAGATCAGAAGTTTAATGATCTTAAATGGGTTATTTCATTTGTAATTTGGGGGATTTTAAGAACCCCTTGTTACATTGTTTCTTGGGAATTGGAAGGCTAGGCTGAGAGAACTCATCTGTCTTGTTAATTACAAATGTACTGAGACTGGAAGAAGGGTTGCAGAGGCCAACTCCTTGAAGAAGGATCTATCATACCAATGTTGTGCTGACATTTCAGCTAATGAATTTTACTGCAGAAGAAAAGGCTCAGGTAGTATGATCTTGACTTTTTTGAGGGGAACCCTCTCGATTCCACAAAAGCTTGTGTGAGTCTAATGTAAATGCTCTTGCCACTCATAAATTTTTGAAGAAAAAAAGAACAGCCATACACTAGATTATTATCTGAACTTAAATACGTAATAGACAAGTTCTGTATATCTATATGCAGGCAAGATCTACTTACTTATCTCACTACTCTCAGATTTTATGTTTCAAATTATTCAAAGTTTTTTTTTTTTTTTAAGTAATCTCTATGCCCAACATGGGGCTTGAATTCATGACCCTGAGATCAAGAGTCGCATGTTCTACCAACTGAACCAGCCAGGTGCCCCCAAATTAGTCAGGGTTTTTAATTTTATTTTTAAACCAGCTTTAGTGAGGTATAATCACATAGAGTGAAATTCCTCCTTTTTAGGTATACAGTTCAGTGAGTTTTGACAAATGAATACAGTTGTGTAACCACCACCACAATGAAGATACAGAACATTTCTATCACCCCATTAAGTTCCCTAATACCCCTTTGTAGTCAATCTCCTCCTCCTACCCCCAGACCTTAGCAACTGCTGATTTTATCTCTCTTCCTATAGGTTTCCCTTTTCCAAAATAAATCTTACATAAATAAAATTTTGCAATGTGGGAGGCTTTTTCGTTTTCATCATGAAAGCTAATACCGTCCCTGCTCCTTCTGCCTGTGTTATGCTCATATTCATTTTTTTGACTCTTTTTGTTTTGGGTGCTAAGAGAGCACAGGAAAGGCAATGAAAAAGAGATTAAAAACAAAAAGGATTGTTATATGGGAGTTAAGACTGATATCAATATGAGAAATGAGTAAATGAAACAAATTTCCACCTGTTGATCTGAAGTATAATCTGGAGCAACTTTAAATTCTGGAAGGGCTAGTGACTTGATGAAAACTATGAGAGGATGACTGTCCTTCCAGCACCACACACAGGGTTTCAGGGCATAGACGTCTGTGGAGATGTGTGAAGATGTGCAGCACTTATGTGGCCACTGCTGTTTCCCTCTCCCTCTGTAGACATGAACAATCAGTCAGGACTCTGATCCCAGGTAGAGCCTCAGATCCTTCTCAAGGCAACATTCTTGAACTTAGAATTTGTTGATCAGGATTGACAAAAGAGATGAAACCTATTGCCATTTCAGGTGCTTATGTTTAAGTACATAACTGTTATTAATGAAGCCTCATTGGGTGAGGTTTTTATTTTTTATTTTATTATTATTTTTTGCAGATCTTAGAGACACTGAGGTTGTTTTTTTTTAATTTTTATTTATTTATTTGACAGAGAGAGACACAGCGAGAGAGGGAACACAAGAAGGGGGAGTGGGAGAGGGAGAAGCAGACTCCCCGTGGAGCAGGGAGCCCGATGAGGGGCTTGATCCCAGGACCCTGGGACCATGACCTGAGCCGAAGGCAGACGCTTAATGACTGAGCCACCCAGGTGCCCCGAGATACTGAGGTTTTTGAATTTATTTGGTAGCAAGATCCTGAGCAGGATCTTAGTAGAGACCAAGCTTTCCAAGGGTGTTATTTGAAGTATAACATTATTTCCCCAAATATTTTACAAACTTTGCAAACTTAGAGGATAAATTTAGCAAATCCTGTAATTTTTGTTTCTTATTATTTATGTTTTTTTCACAGTCATTAAACATTCATTTCTTAAAAGGTTAACACATTCCATTACTCTACAGAATTTATATTTGTACCAAAACAATGTTTCAGAGCAATTCAAGATTAAATTAATGTGACAGGTCCTATTTATCAATATGGCAGTCCAACTGCTGGAAGACAAAGGATGATTTACACCCCATGTGTGTGTGTGTGTGTGTGTGTGTGTGCGCGCACGCGTGTGCACGCATACACATCTTGCATAAACTTGTGGGCTTTGCCTTGGTATTTCTTTCAAACTGGAGGATTCCTGATAAAATAATCTTCTAAATACCTCAACATATGGTTTAAATCATCAAAGAGAAAAAACACTTGTAAAAGCACATAGAGGGCACCCAAAAACACGTACATCTTACCAGTTAACTCCCTTTGTAGTCAATGTAAACCATGAAAGACAGTTATTTTGAGTCAAATTCCAACACATGTGTATTTTCAAAGTATCTTGCTAGCTTGAATTATGGGAGGTGCTCCAAGTAAAGACAACATGGGAAATGCATTATACTTACACTTTGTGCTTATAATTAGGATATTTTCTGACAAAAGGTCAAAACCATTTTGAATGCCTGTGTTGTTAATGGATTTTGTGTGTCCTAAGAGTTGGTAAGAAGGAATAAGAGAGGCCAATCATTTCAGATACTTACATGTTCCTATTGCATGTCAGTGACCTGGAATTGCACACAATAATAAGAATAAATTGTAATTAAATCCAAAATGCAGTAGATGACAAAGATGTTAGTACTTTTAAGACTTTTGTAGTAAAAACTACAAAGAGGCCTTACAGGTGATCTAAGAGGACTTGACTTGCCAAGTCTCTTCCTAAACACTCCAAGCAGCTATTTCTAGCTGCAGCGTCAGCACTGACCTGAGAGTCAAAAGGTATACACATTTTACAAATGTGTACACCAAGCAGCAGAGTGGGTGTGGCAGCTGTTTAAAGTCACCCAATTAGTTAGACTTGTTACTAGAACCCATGTCTGAAGACTTGTAGTTCTATGTCTTTAGGCATTTACTTATCTTTGGTGTTTTTGTTTTATTAAGAAAACTTCACACTTGAAAGTTCTATCGGCATTGGAAAAGTGCATAATGTTGATGATGCTCCTCCCTGGGCTGGTGAGAAGAGCTAAGAGGTGGTGAAGAAACTTGTATCCATGACTTCTGTGGGGAGCTGACGCACAGGGGCATGGAATGGGGATGACTTTGCTAAGGTCAGAGCCAGGGAGGTTGGAGAAGCCAGGTGACTTCTTTCTCTGAATTTATCACCGCTCACTTGGAGTCTAGTCATGCAATGGCCAACCTCCTATTACCTGACATTGTTGATAAATGTGATTTTCTTTTTTAATGTGTGTTGTCTTGTTTATGCAGCACAGCAAGGATGGCCACTGCAGAGCCAAAAGACTGGTGTGGGAGAACCATGAGACCTTCCTTGACATTCTCAGAATTGGTGGATGAGCTCTGTGAATCCGGAAGGGGGGTGGGGCGGAACAGATCCAGGGAGAGATTATCTCGATGCTGTTATTGTGATAATGTTTTCATATGCCTATTTCCTCTTTGTCCATCTGGCAAACCTCTATTCATCCTTCAAGACTGAGCACTAATGGGTTTTCTTTGAATCTCCCCAAGTCTACCTTCCCCCCTTCTCCCTCCTTTGTGCTCTATATTTCAAAGATATATTTGAAATGAGGTGTTTGGGCTGGATGATTTCTGAGATCATTTCCACTGTTCAATACTTCTAGTCCTTTTGACTCTCAGGTCAGTGCTGACGCTGCAGCTAGAAATAGCTGCTTGGAGCGTTTAGGAAGAGACTTGGCAAGTCAAGCCCTCTTAGCTTTCCTGGTCCTACAGCACAGAAAGAACATGGAAGGGATGTGATGTTCTTGCCCACCTTGAGGAGATGCAAAAGTTTTGAGAGTGGAAGAGCTAGGAGAAGGAGATCATAAACGGCAGAGGCTTCCAGCTGGAGTCCAAGACAGGGACCAAAGAGCACCAGGCTGTTGCTCAAAGAACGATGTGGAATCAGCTTCACCTCCAGGCACAAGATGAGTTACTCCACTTTGTGAAGATCCACAGCCCTGAGGTCCCTCCTCCCAGCCCCCCACAAAGTTATGTAACTTTTGTCCAGACACAATCTTGAGAGACGAGGATGGAGAAAGGCATCCTGAGAAAAAATACTCAGCCCTGCTAGAGAGTTTGAACTTTGAATTAAATGAATATTTAATCTCCTATCAGCTGCATTAGACCAAAAGAGGCTGGGATAGCTTTAACTGACAAATATGTTTTTTTTCCTCTTGCCATCATTGGGCGTATGAATTTGAGGGGAAAATGAGATTCATTGGCGATAATAAAGATAATTCCTTTTTAAAAGTATATCTAAACATGAGGTAAACTTAAGCTTTCCATCCTCCTTCCCTACCACCGTCAGCCCCAAAGGATGTTTTATTATTATTTTTTTCCCCAAAGAATGTTTTAGAAAAAGATTTAATGAACAAAAAATATGATCAATAAGCCTAGACCTTCAGATAACATAAGGAGAGAGTTTCACAAAGTCTTGGAAACTGTCTTTGGGTGTCTTGAGTGTCTAGCGTGTCCTCTGCTCTAGCCCTCTTGGCTTGGGAACCCTTTCTTGGTATGCTCTCCAGGCTTGAGTCCCAAGAGCAGAGGGCCTCGCACATCCCCCGAGCCTCTGCCTCTTCCACAAACATGCCATTAATTGGGGACACGGAACATGCCCTTCTCTGGGGACACTTCCATGCTCTTTGGTCCTTTGCAATTTCATGGTGACAAACTTTATTATCTAACACTTGAAACCAAAATTCTCTTGGTTGCTTTGTGCAGGAAAACATTTAATAAACCTCAGGGTAAATAATGAGAAGTGTGGGTTAGCTGTAGACCAGGCAACAAAGCAGATAGATGGCTGGTTCTGTACTTGAACTGAATGGGGCTGTGGCTGAGGAGATGGGGTAAGGGGTAAGGAGAAGGAGAAGCAGGTTGGAAGGATGAAGAACAACTTTAAAGAACAACATTTTGTGTTTATAGACCTCCACACTCACAAAGCCTTTTGTGAGTGTTTTTGCTTTTGCTTATTTGTTTGGTGTAGAAATCATAAAAAGTGGCTGATACCCTTATCCAGATTGGATGATGAGAAGATGATCCAAAACTGGAAGGAATTCTGCAGGTGACCTTGGAAATATAAGGAATCCAGGAATTCACAGAAGTTTGGGGGATGGCATTGGGCTTTCCACAAATGATGGAAAGGGGGCTTTAAGACAACCTTATCTAGATTTTAGACCAACATCTGGATTACATTAATTGAAAGTCTTGGCCAAACCTAATACCTCTCCCTCCTGTCTCTTCCCCAATCTCAGTGAGCTCTTATTTCACAGGCATTTTAAGTTTTCATTCCTTAGGTGGAGCTGTTTTCTATTCTCTTCAGAAAACACGGAAGGAAGGAGGAGGGCCCATATTCTCTATTTAGGTTTCTCATTCCCAGGGTGGAGCCACTGGTTGGTTCAAAGAAGGATACATGAGAAACAGAAAATTATCCACACAGGTCCCTATCAAAATCACATTTTATTGATTTGGAAGTGAAGATATTATGTGTGCAAATATTGAAAGAATTCTCTAATTGAGGGGTTGAGAGGTGTGATTTTAAATCTGGCTGTCCTTTCCTCGTTAAATATGTGTGTGTGCTGAACACCCTCACCAATTGCTCGGTGCCCAGATCACTGCAGATTTGACTTTTTCTGCAACAAAATACAGTTGTTTCTGTGACTCTTGTAAGCCCCTGAAACTAGTATGTTGCATTCCACAAATCTTTCACTATGTTACACTGCATCCAGTGTTCTTTAGTGACACTGTGCTACAGTAAGGATTTCTTTTATTTAAAAAAGAGAAATCCAAAATTTAGATACTTTAGGAAAATGAGAAACTTTTTTTGACTCATATAACTGGTCCTGGGGTACAGTCCTACCTCAGGTATGGCTGGACCCAAGAACTCAAATTACATTGATTTTGAATTAGTTTGTCATATATTTAGAGCTGACATGAAAATATAATTAAAAATCCTTTCAAATTATTCTCTCTCTCTGCCTTTCTCTCCCATTTACGTATGTATATATCTTCCTATTTTCCCACCATCTCCCTATCTACAATTTGTCTATTGCATACGAATAGATCTCTCTCTCTCTCTCTCTCTCTCTCTCTCTCGCTGGATGGAATTAGGAGTCTGCTCACCGATCTGTGAATCAGAGAGTTGGCCCAGCTGTTTTAGAATCTGATCTAAATTAACTCCCACTAAAATGCATTAGATACTGATGCTGGTATACACAGGTGCTAGTAAAAAGTTGTCCTCCCAGGAGTTGTGCAACAACAGCAAATAACCAAGGAAAGAGAAGATGAGACACACAGAGCATTTTATTAGTCAAATGAAGCTTTGTGTCTTCTGGCTTTGTAAATGAATTTCTCATGGCAGATAAAGAAAATCTGTCACTTAAATAACCAAAGCAGATAGCATAAGCAAAATCACTCATCCAGCTGGTCTGAAATCTGAGGCTTAGAGCCTGCCTGTTTTGGTTTTAATTTCCAAGAGATACAAGTTTAAAATGTTAAAAATTTCATCTGGCTAACATTCCGGGAGAAGGCAGCCCCAAACGGAGCTTTCACTATAATCCCTTCCTTTTGACTTTTAATTGTAGCAGATATGATACACACAAATGTTTAAAGCATGTGTGTACAATTTAAAATAAACAGTAGTGTATCCAACACCTAGATAAAGACATAGAATATTTCTAATAACTTAGAAGCTTACTATGTGTCCCTTGCCAAAAACATCTCTCACTTTCTTTGTCAAGAGGTAACTGCTGTGTTCTACTTTGTGTTAATTATTCTCTTGTTTTTCTTTGTTGTTTTAGCACCTATTTAAGCATCTCTAAACAATATATCATTCAATTTTGCCTATATATGAGCTTTAAATAAGGTGAAATAATACTAATTTATGAGGCTGCTGGTAGGTGTAATTTCTTCATTTTTCATTTCAGTATAGTAGTCCATTGTCTAAAAACACAATATATATATGTATTGTGATGGGCATTTGAGACAAGCTGTTGTGAATATTCTTGTCTCCTGATGTATATGTTCAAGTGTTTCTCTAGGAGTTGCTGAGTCACAGAATGTATATTTTACCTCTAGCAATGTACCTTTACTAGGTAATGCCATCCTATTCTCTCATGCAGTTGTTTGGTATTAACCAACTTAAAAATATTTGCCAACCTGGTGTATGTGGAATGGTGTTTTATTGTAGTTTTAATTTGCTTTTGCCTGATTTCTAATGAGGTTGACATTTTCTCTCTCTCTCTCTACAAATTTTCTTTCTTTGTTAAGTGTTTATGAAGCACTTGGGTTTCCTCTTCCTGTTCATGTATTTGACTCATTTTTCTATTTAGTTGTCTTTGTAGGGTTCCTTCATGCAGTTAAAAGACTAGCCTTTTGTCAGTTATATGCGCTATACATGTCTTCTCCCAATATGTGGCTCATCTTTTTACCCTTTTTATGGTGGTTTTGGATGAATAAAAAAATTAATTTCATAATAGTCAAATTTATCATTTTCTCCTATATATTTATATACTTTGTGTTTTGCTTAAGAAATATTTCTCTAACCTGAGGTCATAAAGAATTTCTCCTTATTATCTTAAAAAGTTTTCAGTTTTTCTAATCATATTTAAGACTTTAATCCACCTAGAATAGATATTTGAGTTGTGAGGGGTAAATAACCAAATCAATTTTTTCCTATATGATAGCCAATATAGTCCATCTTTTCTTCACTGATCTGCCATGTTTAAACATAAATGGAATTTTCATTATTTTAATAAGGTTTCATTGGTCATTCTTCTGTCTTCATTAGTATGACTTTATGTTGTCTTGATATCTGATAATATAAGATCACCTACCTTGTTATTATTCAGGAGTGTCTTAGTTGTTTTTGTTTATTTCGTCCTTTGTTCTTCCATATACTTTTTTTCCCCAGATTTATTTATTTATCTTAGAGAGAGTGCATGAATGGAGGGGGGGCAGAAGGAGAAAATCTCAAGCAGACACCCTGCTGACTAGGGAGCCCAATGCAGGGCTTGATCCCATAACCCTGAGATCATGACCTGAGCCAAAATCAAGTTGGCCACTTAACTGTCTGAAACTCCCAGGCAGTCCTCTTCCATATACTTTTTATTTTTATTTTAAAGATTTTATTTATTTATTTTAGAGAGAGGGAGAGACAGTGTGCATAAGCAGGGGGAGGGGCAGATGGGGAGTGAGAGGGGCAAGCAGATTCCTCGCTGAGCGTGGAATCACATGGGGGGCTCAATCTCATGATCCCAAGATCATGACCTGCGCCAAAACCAAGAGTCAGATGCCTAACTGATTGTGCCACCCAGGTGCACCTCATATATTTTTAAAAATAAGCTTCTCAAGTTTCATGAAAAACATTATTGAGAATTTGATTGACATTTCATTGAAAATAGGAATACATTTGGCAATCACTGAAATCTCTATCATATGTTTTATCTGTCTAATCATTTAATGTCTTGCAGTTTTACCAATAAAAGAGCATCTTTTGTTGCATGTATCCCTAAATATTTAATATTTTTGTGTTTTGTAGCTATTATGCATGGTGGCTTTTTAAAATTTACATTTTCTAATTGATTGTTGCATTGTATAAAAATGCAATTGATGGGGCACCTGGGTGGCTCAGTCGTTAAGCATCTGCCTTCGGCTCAGGTCATGATCCTAGGGTCCTGGTATCGAGCCCCACATCGGGCTCCCTGCTTTGCGGGAAGCCTGTTTCTCCTTCTCCCACTCCCCCTGCTTGTGTTCCTTTTCTCGCTGTGGCTCTCTCTGTCAAATAAATAAATAAAATCTTTAAAAAAAATGCAATTGATTTTTTTTATATTGTTTTCTAAAACTTAGCCATCTTACCAAACTCAACATTTCTAATATATTTATTTAATTTATAATGTAAAAACATTATATAAATACCATAGTATTAAATATTTTTTTGCCCACCTTTGTTTTTTAATTGGAGTGTTTAGTACATTTCCACATATTGTGATTATGGATATATTTGGGTTTATTTCTAACCTTATCATGTTCTGTATTTGCATTAACTTTTCTGTTCTTTTTCTCTCTTTCTCCCTCTCTCTTTCTCTTTCTCTGGCCTCTTTTGCATTGAGGCTTTTCTCCCATCTCCTTTGCACTCCCTTCATACTTAACAGTGGTAAAGTTAATTGGCTTTACCTTCCTTCAAAATAAAGGCAGATATTCTCAGAATTAACCATTTTTGAATCAACTTTCTTAGGTACATAATGGGTCCTTTCAATATATCTATTTGTATTTTCTCTTATTTTTAGAAAGCATTATTTTTTCTTGTTTAGGGTCTCCAATTATACATACGTTAGATCTTATTTGCTAGTCTTCTATTTAACCACTTTCTCTCTGATTATTTTTATTTCTCTCTCTCTTTATGTCATTTTTATTATTTTTTTTGTTTTCCTGCCTTTCTTCATTTGAAAATATTCTCCTTTAGGCACCTTACAATTTATTCTCCATTCCTATTTCTTTTTTTCTTTTTCTTCAACTTTTTTCTCACATTCAATGAACTCTTGTTCCTCTTCCTCCCTTTTTTGTCCATTTCTATGAACAGTTTTCAGATTTCTGGTACTAAGTAGATTTTAGTTACAAATAAATGCTTGAGAATATTTAGTTCCATTTAGAGTGTTGTGTTATGATTTTCTTCTGCTTTGTAGTTTTTTTGTGGAGGATTCTCATCAGGTGGAATGTTCTGATTTGCATGTTCTGTTTTCTTACTACAGCAGCTTGAATAGATTTGTTTTTATTTCTCCTATTTATAGATATCTCACAGAGTTCCTAGTTCAAGAACATCTGTCAATACAGTGAAATGCAATTTTTTAAATGGACAACATTGTGAACTTTTGTCATGCTTTGTGATTCTTTTATTTATACAAAATCATTACTTTTCTCCTCTTCTTATTCCTTCACTTCCACATCTCAGAAGGGTACTTCCTCCCTATCTTTTTTCTTCCAGAAGTAATGCTTCTTCAAGACTGCTACCCTCCAGTTTTGCTGAATTTTTATGTAACTGGTGCCATGGTCCACCAAGTTCCAGGTTTGTGTTTCCTAGTTTAGAGCTTAGTGTTGGACTTTCTCTTTCTGGGAGGGATTTTGTCTTTGGTTTATCGATGTCCTCTGTTCATCTCTTCCTTTTCCCAGAGAGCATATTAAGACTACTTTCCACTGCTTTCCATTCCAGTTGGCCTGTAGTGACAGCAGGAAATCTAATATTTGATTTGGAATTTAGTATTCCAAATTCCAAAATAGTATTCCAGATAATTTTGTTGGAATTTAGTACTTATTTCTCTTCTTGTGAATAATTTGAAGTATTCTCTGTCTCCTGGGTCATGTGTGGTTTATTTGTTCCCCTTTTTGATCTTATGATTTTGGAGAGAGTGTGTGCCAAGATTTAGATTCAGGTAGCTGCCATTAACCTAATGTCAATCGGAATTTTTGTGCACATCTTACAGTGAAAAAAGTCTCTCATATTTATGAACACCCATATAGAAAGTTAGTCAAAGACAAGTTAAGGGGGAAAAAAAGCAATGGCCAATAAATATATGAAAAATAGTCAATTTCACTAATAGTTAAACACAGAAATAAAAACTATATCATTTGCTCACTCTCAGAGTGAAAAAAGTATTAAAAATAATATCTACTCTTGATACAGGAGTAGGGAAATTGACAGTCTCATATACTGTGAATGGTAGTGTAAGTAGGCACAATCTTTTTAGAGGGCAGTTTTTCATACATGCAAAAAATATTCCTTTATCTAGTTATTTCACTTCTATTTTTTTTTTGGAAAGGAAATAATTATCAAGTAACTAATGATATGTCAGTTATTTATCAGATAACATTTTTGATTTATAAAAATCTGTTATCAACTTAAATAATCATCTACAAAGTCTTGTCTAACATTTAAAATGATGTGAATCTGTGTTTGTTGTCATGAAAATAAATTTCTATGATTTTAGTTTTAACTAAAGAAAGTGTAACTACAAAATAACATTATATATTAATTTTGCATTTAAGTAAATGTTTGCAAATTCACTCACAAATACACACACATACATAAACAAAAAAAAAGTCTGGAAGGAAATATACCAAAATTGGACTGTGGCTATCTTGGCATGGTGGGATTATGTGTTATTTTTATTTTCTTCTTCAAAATACCTTTCTAAATCATTTTCTTATTAAAAAACATTTGACATGTATTACTCTTGCATAAAAAATTTTTTTAATTAAAAAATTATGCTGAATGTCCTGAGACCAGCACCAAATTATGCTGATCCAATTCAAGAACAATTTCTGAGGCAAGGATATCTATACCCCATTTAGCTTTGAAATTATTAAATGGATCCTTAAGGCAACTTCTTGACTCTAATAAATCCCAGAAGACTCTTGACACATTTAGGATTTAGGATTAGTAGTATGTCTTCTTTTCTTTCCGCATTCCCATTTTTCTAATTATGTGAGCCAATTTGTTGACTACAAATATTGTTAGAGAGTGGCTACAAGCATAGCAGTATAATTTATCAACACTAGTATTTCTGGAATGTAGCAGAAATAACACAGTGCTTACTTGATAGTAAAAAAATACCTCCCCAAAGAACTATCATCTGCTGTGATTGTTTACAAGCTTAGATCTCTCTTCTTCCAGTTTAAAAAACACAAAACAACCAGTCAACACTAATAAAAATAACTTTGTTCTTCAACTAGCACATAGCAAAATGGAGGGTGATATTACACCATCACAGTTCACTTCTCCATTCTGCCTAGTGGTTTCTTTCCCGTCTCATGGTGCACTAGAATTGGGAGGCCTTTTTCAGTCTAGCTGCCCTAATGTGGTGTGAGACTTGGGACAAAGCACTTATCTTCTCTGGGTTATTATTATTATTTTTTTAAAGTAGGCTCCATGCCCAGCATGGAGTCCAATGTGGGGCTTGAACTCACGACCCTGAGATCAAGACCTGAGCTGAGATCAAGAGTTGGATGCTAACCAACTGAGCCACCCAGGCTCCCTGCTTATTTTTTTTTATGAAGCAATGTAGCAATATATAGGAGGTTGATGAGTAGATCTTTTAGATTTCCTAAAAACTCTAATATTCTGTGAGTCAGTGAATTGCTTCTGCTTACCAACATAAATTCTGTAGTCTAGGCAGTTACACATGTTTGATTTTGATTTTCTTTACTTCATCTTGATTTTGACTTAAGGCTGGTAAGCATAAATCATTTTTAAATTACTTCTCAATGCATCCTCACTTAGTAGAGTACCTTAAAATTTGAAAATATGCTTTCAAAATACGTTTCAAATTTATTTTAGGACAGTTTTCATATTTGCAAAAGAAAATTTCCTTTGTTAAGTAGGAGCAACTACAGAATACGTTGATTTCTTGCTCTGATAATACTTGCCAAGGTGTAGTGTGTGGGCACATCCTAGTGTCTGTAATTTACCACTACGGGAGGGGGACGCAAGAAGCAGAAGTTAGATTTCATGGCAAGGCAGGACCTTTTTAAGAAATATATCCCAATTATCAGGCTGGAAAGAACATAATTTCTTTGGGCATAAGTAAAAAAATATGTCTTTATTTATTGATTCTAGTTATTGTTATGTAAAAGTATTTGCAAAACATTTTGTGTTCCCTTTAATTATTCCAGTTGCTCCCCTGTGTACCTTAGAGAAATCATCTGACCTCATGAGTTTTGTTTTAGTTATCTTTTAACAATACTTGGGACAAGATGATCTAAGTACCTTCTTGCACTAAAATTCTTATTTATATGTCAAAAACTAATGATATTGGTAAGAATGAATTTATAGCTTTGTTCTTATTGAATATGTCCATTGTAGGAGAATTAGAAAGCAGAGATAAGGAAAGAGAGAAAATGCATCTGTAATTCTGCCAACCAATGATAACCATTGTTAATGTTTTGGGTAACTATGACAGTTTACATGATTTTATACATATGAATTGCAAAAATGAAAATGTTTGTAATTTTAATTCTATCTGCCTCCTGAAAGGAAACATGAAACTGAATACTTTCACTTATATTATTGTATTTTTTTGAGTTATAATAGACAGTAAAATCCACCTTTTTAGTGTACCGTTTGGAAAAAGGATATAGTTATGTAACAACCACAGAAATCAAGATGTAGAGCATCTCTATCAGCCCCAAAAGTTCTGTCGTGTCCTCCTTTTGTCATCAACTCATCCCTGACCCCCAGATCCTGGCAACAACCCATCTTCTCTTTGTCCCTATAGCTTCCCCTTTTTCCAGAATGCCACAGAGTATGTAGTCTTTTGAGTCTAGCTTCTTGCACTCAGCACAATGCATTCACCCATGTTGCTGTATGTACCAGTACTTGATTCTTTTTATTGCTGAGTATTGTTCCATTGTTTGGATGTACCATACCTTGTTGATCCATTTACCAGTAAAATGACATGTAAGTTGTTTCCAGTTTTTGGTGATTATGAATAAATCCATTACTATAAACATTTGCATTCAGATTTTGATTTGAACATGTTTTCATTTCTTTTGTACTTAAGAGAGGGTTGCCCAATCATATGGTAAGTGCATGTGTAACTTTCTAAAAAACTACCAAAGTGTTTTCCAAAGTGGGTGAACCATTTTTCATGTCTAGGAGCAATGTATGAAAGTTCTAATTGCTCTGCATCTATGTCAGCAGATGGTATTGTCAGGTTTTTGTTTTTGTTTGTTTTAAGCCAAGCTAATGGATATATATCTCATCATGGTTCAAATTTACATTTACCTAATGACTAATGATGTTGGGCATCTTTGAATGGGCTTCTTTGGCATCTGTCTATCTTCTTTGGTGAAGCGTTTAAATCTTTTGCTTATTTTTTAATTGGGTTGTTTGTTTTCTTATTATTGCATTTTGAGAGTCCTTTATATGTTTTGGATTCAAGCCCTTTATCGATACATGTGTTAGAAATATTTTTACCAGTCTGTGGCTTACTTTTTAATTTTTTATAGTGTTTTTTGTTGAGCAGAAGTTTTAGTTTTAATGAAGTTCAACTTATCAGCTTCTTCTTTTGTGTGTCATGCTTTTTGTAACATTTCTAAGAAATCATTGCCTAACCCAAGTTCTCAAGATTTTTTCCTACATTTTCTTCCAGAGGTTTATAGTTTTAGTCTGTAGTTCATTTTAGGTTAATTTTTACATATGGTATGAAGTATGAGTCAAGGTGCATTCTTTTGTATATAGATGTCCAATTGTTTCCATACTATTTGTTGAAATGACTATCCTTTCCCCATTGAGTTGCCTTTGCAACGTTCCATTTTGGTGAATAACATAAACTAGTAATTTGCGTATATTGCCAAAGCTAGTTCACAGGCTTCTATGGCTGGATCTGTTTTATGTGTCCCATGTGTAACTGAAAAGACAAACTATGTTTGAAGAGAATCAGTACCTCTTAGAGCAGGTTAATTTTAACATTTTTCTCTAGTGTATCAACAGATTCTACTCTCTTTTGTGAGCAGATCTGCTTAGAAGTCCTGGTCTCCATTAGGAAAACACACACACACACACACACACACGTGCGCACGCACACACGTGCGCACACACACACATACACTTTACCTTTGGGTTCATTTACTTTAGAGTTTTTCATAATTTTAAAACCAAACTAGACGAAATTCCTAATTTATGAATCTTTGGAATTTAGAATGCATTTTTACATAGGAATAGTGTTTGTTAATGTTGGTTATATACCCAGGCTATTCCATAAATATTTGATTCATCCATCATGAAGAAGAGATACCATACATTTTAATAGAGAAGAACCAGCAAGCAGATGGAGGTCGTGGAGATTTTAATGGGAACCTATTTGAAATATTTTAGGTATTACAGACAATGGTTCTATAGTAGAACTATTTAGCTTAGAGTGTATGGCTTTCTTTTTTTTTAATATAATAACATGATTATTTTATGCATTACCTAGGAGGGCATTGAAATGATATTCATTAAATACCCACTATGCACAGACAGGTATTATTGCTTTTCTTAAGTTATTTTAATTAATTTTATTCCTGTAACAACTCAAAGTAGGCAATTTATTTCCATTTTACAGATTTGAAAACTGAGATTTTAGAGAGGTTATGTAATTTGCTCAAGATCTCATCATTAATAAGTGGTGGATCTGGAATTCAAATTCAGTTCTGTCTTACTCCAGAGACCACTATACCCTGATGATTAAGTTGACCTCTTGGCTAGTAAAATAAATGAGTGGGAGAGGTATTTTCCCTCAGAGAGAGAATGAGAAGAAAGGGAGTTAATTGAGATGAATGGATATGAGTGGAAAGATTATTTAAGGTAGAACTGAATGACTTGGGAGTGATCATTTAAAAGAGGTGAATATGTTCTGCCAAAATAATCCTTGAAGAGGAAAATAGGATCTAGGGCACAGGAAAGGGACAAGAAATACATGGATTCCTCTTTGTGACCACTAGGTGACACCATTGACAGAAAACACCTTGGTTGCTATCTGGAGGTGGTGGTAATGGGGGTTGCGGTGGGGAGTATGAGACAGGGAAATGGGGAGAAGGATTCTGAAGAATGTTGTAGGAGGAAGTGGCAGTCCATCTCTATAAAGGACACTTGAGGCAGTCAGAAGTCATGTCAATCACGTGGAAAATACTGTATTGAGAAAGGAGTATAGCATAGGACCTGTTCAGGTGTCACTTTTAATCCAAATGTGTATCGCTGATATTTTTGACAAACACCAAGTCAGGAGCCAGTGCAAGTGTAGGGGTTAAGAGCACAGAATCTGGAGTTCAGCCTTCTAGGTCTGGAGCCTGACTCTGCCACTACTGGCTGTGTTATATTACACAAGTGACTTAATGGTTCTGAGCCTCAGTTTCCTTCTTTGTTAAATGGGTATAACAATATCTACCTCAAATAGATGCTGTGAAGATTAAATGAAATAATAACGTAAAGCACTTGGAATAGTGCTTTCCTCGGAGTTCTTGTTAAATGCTATCACTGTTGACACTGTTGCTATTAGATGGAATCTCTGAAAAAAATGACAGCTCAATTAAAATCAAAAGTGAATGAGTCAACGCAGTTCAAAAACAGGAAGGGAGGCTTTTTAGTTAAGATATAGAATTTTTTCTTTACCTTTGTGGTGTGTAAACAAAATGTTTGTGCTTAAATTAGCACTGCATTTTAGCCTCCTAGATGTCTTTTAATTTCTTAACAAAAGATAAAAAGTTGTACTCTTGAATATTTTGCTAAGAAACCACACAAATACTGGAATATTCATGGTCAATTCTACGCAAAATTTCAAGATGAAATTCATCTTTGATGCCTTCTCAGCTCTCACTTCCATCCATTTTAGTGCTCCTCATTCCCTCTCTCCTCCCCTCAACTCCCCTTCCCTGATGTTCCCTTATCTTCTCCCCAAGTTTCCAATGATCTGATTCTGCTCTTTAGCTACCCTGTACAAAACACCAGGAACGCTTTTCCTCTCATGCCTTCCCAATCCCAAGTTTTCAAAATTACTTCTTCATTCTCCCCATTCACCAAAAAGTTCCCATTCAGTCAATCCCTCTACCTTCGGGTATCAAAAGTTGGATTTGACTAATTCATAATAAATTGAGAATGAATGAATATTCTTACCATCCCCAGGAATGTTTGCATTTTGTAAACACCTTGTTAAAAGCAATAAATCTGCATTTCAAGTCATATGAGAAAGCTAACTGAAGAATTCTGAGCACTGTGAAGGAGAGTTTAGGAGTGGAAGGGTCTCCCTGAATCACAGCATTTAGGTGGCCACCAAGGAAATATAGATGGCTGAAAATCACCAGAAACTCAGAGATTTTAATTTATTCAATACATTCACATATTTTCAACTTCTTACCAACATTGCTTGTACTTAGAAAAATGAATTCTCTTTACTCTCTTTTTATTTCTCCATTTTACCGTTTTGTAACACTATTAGCATGGCAGAGGCTCCAGATTACTTTCCAGTGGCCATTTTCCTTCCCTTCCAAAGTAATAAAACCCCTAATCTTATGGCCACCAGAATAAAGGTCACATTCCCCAGCTTTGTGTGCAGCCGGGAGTGGCCACGCATTTACATTTTGGACAACAGGAGGCAAGCAAGAATGTCATTTGCAACGTAAGGAAATATCCTTAAAGGAGAGGGCCTACTTAATCCCCTTCCCTTTTCTCCTTGAAGTTGTCTGGAAGACAGACAAAGAGACTAGAGCTCTAGATACCATCTTAGACAAGGCCACTGAAGTCCATTTCCTAGGGGTGACACAACAGAAAGTGGGAAGGAGCCTGGATCACTAATGAATTATCTAATTACTATACCAGCTTTGGATTTGGGATCTCTGGAACTCTGTGTGTTTAATAGAACTGGATGTATTTAAGGTACTGTTAATTTGTGTTTTTGTCACATACGGGTGAGTTCAATTCTAGCCACATGTGGCTAGTAGAAAGTTATAGTTGAATTAAATGACCAGCTCATGAATGGTTGCAAATCCATAAAAGTATAACTCAAATTCACTAAGACAATTTTTGTAGTTAATATCTGTAATACACAGCCTAAATCTCTCAGCAGGGGGATCTCTGACTCTGATGATCTACACTAGAGACAGGCACAGTTCAAGAGAACTTTCTGCAGTGATGGAATGTTCTGTATTTGGGTTATCTCTAGGGAAGCCACTAGTCAAAAATGACTATGGAGCTCTTGAAATGGTGCTTTTGTGACTGAGAAACAGAATTTTAAATTTTTTTTATTTGTAATTAATTTAAACTTGAGTAACTACACATGGCTTATGGCTACTTAACTGAACAGAAAAGCTCTCAGAGTTTGACGCATACTCAACACATCCACAGTTTTCCTGGATTTGAGCTACACGTTAAACCAAAAGACTGGATCCCGAAAATGATCAATGTGTTGGTGAAGCCTGTTACAGCTAATTGAAGCTACTGCTTAGAAAAGTAGAGTGAGCATCAAAGGGAGCTTAAAACATCCCTTACCCCTACAATAAGAATGCTCAGCGGGGAGTCTGCTTCTCCCTCTGACCCTCCCCCCTCTCGTGCTCTCTCTCTCTCTCTCCCTCTCATTCTCTCTCTCAAATAAATAAATAAATAAAATCTTTAAATAAAAAAAAAGAGTATGCCCCAATACATTTAAATGCATCACACTACATGGTGGAATCTTAAAACATGAAAGGTTGAAATACAGATTTGTTTCTTTTGGTAGCAGCCCTGAGAAACCATAGGTGGTGGGGGGTAGATTTGTCCCTCCCCCACTCCCCCAAAGTTGACCCTTGACCTTGTGCTATTGTCTCAGTGACTCCACTGATTTCCAGGCTTATTCCCTCATTTCTGGTGAATAAGGTCTCTTTCCTGTTACCAGGTGTTCACTGAGATTACCCGGCTCTGCCTACAGGTGGCACAGTGTGAGCATGGCTCTTTATTCTGGAGCTCTTTCATTCCAGTCTCTTTCCATTCTTTGTAAAACTGTAAATGGCTAAAACAAATACTCTTTGCTGGTGGCTTCACTGTCACGTGTTCTATCAACAGCCCTCACAGGCAGGGCTGTTATTAGCAAGGTTGACCCTGCTTTTTTTCTAACTCTGCACTACAAGATTTCTAACAGCTGGTAATGGGAAGCCGGGTGTTTTGGTGTTTGCATGTGTATCAGGGAACCTGCCTTTAAAGAGGGCTTTCAGATTTAGAAAACAATGCTAAAATTCCAAAAAAGTCCAAGATCTTCATTAAGAGACCACACCCATATCAGTTGTCCCCCCTTGTCTGTGGAGGATATATTTCCACATCCACAGTGGATGCCAGAAACCACAGATAGTACCGAACCCTATAGATACATTTTTTTTCTATATACACCATATCTATGATAAAGTTTCATTTATAAATTAGGCACAGTGAGAGATTAACAACAATAATAAAATAGAACAATGATCATGATTATAATTATAATAAAAGGTGAATGTGCTCTCTCTCTCTCTCAAAATATCTTATGGTCCTGTACTCACCCTTCTTGTGATGATGTGAGAGGATAAAAGACCTACATGATGAGATGGAGTGAGGTGAGTGATGTGTCAGCATTGTGACGTGGCGTTAGGCTACTGCTAACCGTCTAATGATTAGTGAGGAGAATCATCTGCTTCTCGACCGTGGTTGATCCTGGGTAACTGAAACCTCAGAAAGCAGAAGTGCGGATGAGAAGGGACTACTGTGTGTGTCCACACATACATACACACACACAGAGTTTGTGTTGGATGTCTTAATGTTCTAAGCAAATGGATTTTCTGGCTTATTAATTATTCAGTGGAGGGGTCTCCCTGACTTTTTGCTTGGATTCTAGAGATTAATGCCAGACAGAGAATGGGGAAGTGTATGAGTGGCTCTTGCTACTTTCTAAAAGCAAAAAAAATATATGCATTGATCTTTTTTCTTATGCATATCTTTTCCCATCCAATCCAAGGATTGACTGTACAGCTGAGGGCAGGTTGTCTTTGTGACCGCAGGTGAGGTACCACTGGAAAATTTCTCTTCCTTATGTGGGCTCTGAGGGTTTTGTTGCCATCCAGATTTAGATGTGTGACTCAACACATCACGTTCTAGGTGTGTGACTTTTGGCAATTGTTTAACTTCTTGGTTTACTCATCTTCAGAATGTGGGTAATAATAGCTCCTGCAGCATAGGGTCATTATGTGATTTAAGTGTGATAATGTAATTTAATGTGATTAGTATTTTCTGTGCAACATTGGAAGTGTTCAATAAAGATACAGGTATTATTAGTATACTGTTTCAAATTAGTGAACAAATATATTGTCATTCTTTTTACTGAAAAGCATTAGAGTGCCCAATTACACATATTCTATTCTAATCATGCATAGTTACTGATGTAGACCCATAAAAATAAAAAATATGTAATATGAGCTACATTTATATGTACTGTAATTCAAGTCAGGTTTTTGTTGAGGTGGGAAATGTTGGGGCATGCTCAATTAGAAAATCACTTCACAGAAGAAAGTCGAGGCTGAAGTGTCAAAGAGGAATTCATGATTTTGAACGAAGACAAACCAGGTCAAATGCATTGTTAAGTACTAAGAATGTGCAATAATTCATTTCCCCTGGAATATTAAATAAAATCCAGCTTAACTGAATAAGGACATGCAAAAATCTGAAATCATCCACCTAAATAGGGTGAGAGAAAAACTTGCCCAGAAAAGGAATTAGTGTCACCCTGGGCCCTGGAAAGCAGGGGACAGTGGAGGTAGAACTCTCAACTGCACAAAGTGTCAGAGTAGGTTGAGGGACAGTCTGGCTGTAGAATGAGTAAAAGGAACTGAAGATCAAGAAATCTAGCACAGGAAGATCCCAAATAAATATTGGTTAAATGAAAAAGTTTTGGTTGCTTACTACTAGATTAATATTAATCAAAACTACCATGCCCCTCCCAAACAATGGCTTAAATAAGGTAAAAACTTATTCTTTCTCTCATGTAAATGAAGTCTTGAGGTAGAGAATTCATGGATACTTCAGTGGCTCCTCGAAGTTAGAGATCCAGTTTCTTTCCAGCTTACTCTCTACCATCCCTAAGAAGTGGCCTTTGTCCTTATGGTCCAAGATGGTGGCTAGAGTGCTAGTCCTCATAACCATGTTCCAGATGGCAAGATGGAGGAAAGGGAGAAGCAGCACCAGAAATTTCCTTTAATTTTCCTTTATCTGTCACATAAGAGTTGTGCTTACATCTTACTGGTTGGAACTTAGGCACATGTCCACACTTAGCTCTAAGGGAGGCTAGGCAGTGAGATCTTTAATTCTGTCAAGCACAATCTGGAGTTCCGTTATTAGAGAAAAGGAGGAGAATGAATATTAGACCTGGCAACTAGCAATCTGTACCAGTATCCATTCACTTTCATCCTATGTCCTAACAGAACCTAGATTTTCGTTTAGAAAATTACCTCTCCTCCGTGGTGTGTTGTATAGCCGACTTGAAGTTTGGGCAAGGTTAACTTTGCTTCAAGCTCCACAGGCAGATCCTGATTGATTAATGGTAGAGAAATATGACACCCCTGCTCTTTCCAAGCACTTGTGTTAACTTTCTACCTCCAGAAGAAGACAAATCAGCTAATTGTCTGACAAAGGAATGAATTCCACTGTCAAGGCAGTGAAATATGCATATTATAACATTATGTTTATTAAATTCATGTTTATATAATATATGCATATAATATGCAATGCATATATTATATCTCAACATTATATCCTTGACATTACTGTTTAGTAGAATATGATATATATTATAGGCTTGGGACCAATGTGTACTGTTCCCCTTTTCTCTCTTTTCCAAATGGGATTTTTAAAAATTGCAGTTGTCTTGTTTTCTCAACACCCTTGTATATCAAGTATATTGATGGAGGTTACTTCAACACTTGGCAATGCATCGCTGGGCCATGAGGGGTTAATGCAAGATTTGTCAGAGTAGTCTGACTATTAGCCATTCTTAGGCTTGGAGCTGGATGTAGTAATTACACGAGGCATTGTGTTGTATCCCATTGGGTGAGTTCATTTTGCACATGTGTGGACAATTTTGAAAGTACAGGTATGGGAAGGTGAATATGCATGAATTTGGGTGGCCAAAGGTGTGGACTTCAGAGGACATTCATTGGTTGCTTACTTAGCACTCATCACCCTTTCTTCTCCTTCCTAGTACTCTCCAGATTTTCATTTGAGGAACTACCTCTCCACCACTGTGTTGCAGCAATACAGAATGGGGTGGGTTGTTTTGGCACGATTCAGATAATCCTACCCTCCCCCACATTTGGCATAGTGATAGCATCAGGTAACCCAGACCCTGAGCCATTCAGTGTAGTTGTCAGTTCCCTAGCCTTAAGGTAGATCCAGGGGTGGTCTAATAAGCACAAAGCTCATAATTCTCACATAATGATTTTGACATTGAGTTAAAACCCCCATCTCTCTTTCTCTTTCTTCCTCTCTCCTGCCGCCTCTTCTCACCATGTCCTGGATATAAACACGGAAGCTGAAGACCGAATTGCTACTGACAGCTGTCTTTCAACTAGGAAAGGAGTCAGTCGAAGAAACAATCTGACCTACAGAGGAGAATAAATCTGAGAGAAGCAGAGCCAGAATCCTGATCGAACCATACCTGAAGCTTACATTACTGCTGGCCTTTTCACTTAGTCAAACAATAAATCCTTTTTATTGTTGGTTAATTTGACATTGTTAATCTGATATCTGCAGCCTAAACTGATACAGGAATGGATGAAGAAATGGATGAATTATTACACAGAAGCCTGAGGTCAGGTTGAAATCAGGGACTCAAACCAGATATGAGGTCCAGGATACAGAAACAGTCCCAGTGCTCCTTGAATAAGAAGCTATACTTCAAACAAGAGTCCTTTATGTAACAGAAGCAAAAGATAGTCTTCCCAGACCTTGGTTGACAAAAGCCCAAAAGTTCAGTGTAGTTGTGTCACAAACTACTGAGTGGACCAGTGCAGAGCAGATTTTCCTAGGAAAGTCTGCCATTTAGGCTTATTTTCATGCTAGGGAGGCCTGGCTACTATTCAAAAACTTTCATAGAAAGTGCTAAGAGAACAAAGAAACAGTAAAAGGAGAAATAATCAATCAAGAATCAGTTATCCTCAGAAAAGAAGTAGCAAAATATTATGGCTAAGAGCATGGACTTGGTGGTCAGACCTGGGGTTTTAGTTGCTGACTAGCAGGTTAGCTAACACACCAAGCTTGTTTTTTTCATTTATAAAACGAGAGTAAAATACTATCAACGTCTTTGAAGGTTGTTGCAAATATTAAAGGTGATATCTTATGTGAAGCCTGGGACATAGAAAAATTCCATTAGTGACAAACAGTTCTTATTTGTTATTCATAGAAGTAGGCTTGTACATATTGGTAGGACTTTTGACAGTCTGGGCAGGCTGCAAGATTTTGTGACATTAGCAGTAAGGCTGTTCTGATGTTTAATGATCACGGCATTGCTGACCTTTGGGATTCTCTTGGTAATTTTTATACACTCTTGCCAACTTTTGGGCAGGAGAGAAGCCATCATTAGAATAGCTCTTAATTTCCACTCGACCCCAGAGTTACAATAGTTACTCTACTGGAGTCACACTTGAGTTTTCTGGGAAGCAGATGGGAGCCAGTACTGAAATCACAGGGCCTGACACATAAGTAGCCTCTCTATAAGTGCTATCTGAAGTTTGGGCCAGCAAGTGGATTGTTTTCCCTCAGATGTGATGATTAAAGTGTACTTGGGGAAGGGCACTGAAAGATATAAATTCACCAGATTTTCTTATTGTTTCTACATTTTAAGATCTTTAGGCATGAGTTCATTTATGGTCTGGAATGGAGTCTAAACTTCCTGTGGAAAAGATAAAATAAGTTGGCTAGAGCCCACCTCATCTAGAAATGGTTCTGCTCACGAACTGATCTGGAAGTTTCTCAGAGCTCCAGCCATAAGGAGGGCCAAGGATTAGTGGAAAGTTTTGCATTGTTGTTAGCTCACTCTGAGGCCTAAGGCAAGCCATTTAACCTCTTGGTGTCTGGATTTCCTCATCTGAGAGCCAGGGATAATAATACTTCCCTACCTCACAGGTGTGTTGGGGGCATTAATTAATGTTTGTCTAGTGCTCGGGGATCTGTGATGAAAGGCAAGCATCATTATTGTTGGTTTGCTGCAGGCAAGACTAGATTATAGTCCTCCAGATGGGTTGCATATGGGAAGTGGTTTTAGCAAAAGATTTTCCCAAATGAAATGCAGGCTTTAAGTTTTGGGGCCACTTCAAAAGACAAGGTGCCAGTGGGACTTCATCCTCTCCTTCTTGCCTGAGTTGGCTCAGGTTTTACTACTGTGTGGAGTTACAAATCAGCCTCCCAGAGCTATAAATTAATTTATTTGACAAGTGACATTTAGGTTGTTTCAGTGGTCTCTGCTCAGCATAGATTGTCCAGGATTTGATGAAGTGGGTAAGGTTACTGTTGCAGAAAACTCTTAATTCCTTGAGGAGAGTGCGTATTGTGTGGTGGCCATTTAGTGCGTCTATCCCATGATAAGCGGGAGAGACAAAACCATTGTGTTTTAACAGCCCCAAGTGGACAAGTCAATTAGGCCAGAGGTTTCAATCCTTTCATTTTGTTTTAACTTCCTCCTCGCCACCCCCTTCTCTTTTAAAAAATAGCCTTCCACACTAAAGAGCATTGGTATGTTCTTGAAAGCTTTTGAAGAGGACCACTTTGAGAAAGGACTTCTGGGCAAACAGACAACAGAATGTCTGGGCATGTTAATGCCGAGGAAGAAGGGAAAAAAAAAAATCTCTTCTTGGGGGACTAGAGAAATTTTTGTTTTCCAAAAATTGGAAAAATTGATTCAATGAGTCCATTTGTCCAATTAAAGGGCAAAGATAACATTTCTTTTCCCATGAGCAGAAGTCTATTTTCTCTTATAAATACAAAAGAAAGCAAAATAGAATATTTTACTAATATTGTCAACCCAGGTAATAGGAAAACAAATAGAATCTCATTGTTTGTTAATGCACGCTGCTGAGAATCTCCTGGAACAAAAATTCTAAGGCAGAAATGCAAGTGATGATAGTGCTATTAACGCATTTGATTCAGTTACAAAGCAAGTGGTACATTCATTCAGCAAATATTTATTGAGTGTATCCTAAGTGTTGGGCACTATTCTAGACCCTGAGGAATGACTGATAAGCAACACAGATAGGGCCCCTACTCTCGTGGAGCTTACATTTTGGTGTGGAAGACAGGAATACACACACAAAATTGCAAATGCAGAGAACTAAAGTGAGGTGATGGGATAGAAAGGTTGGTGGTGATTTAGTTTGGTTGGCTAGAAAGTCCCTGCTGGGGGGTGGGAGTTGGGGGTATGTGTGCGTTGCGGGGGTGGGGGGGTGGGGTGGATTTCAGCTGGGGGGGCCCCACAGTGGGAGCAAGGTGTTAACTTAGTCTTAGAAAGTGACTTTATTGTAATGACGTGGCCTTCAGTACGTATGGGATGCAGCTTGGGATTCTAGCATATCCCTCCACGGTGGGGTCCCATAGTTTCTTCCCTAATGTAGATTCCTCCATCATCTACTGCATATAAAGGAAAGTGGATTGTGTTTGGAATCCTCAAATTAGTATTGTTGGCTGTTGTTCTGGAAAGGATGGAAGACCAAATCAGGAGACCTGGTTGATCCTGGTTCTTCCAATACCTTGCTGGGTTAATCATATAGTCTCTTTATACCTTGCTTGATTCCTTCCTTAAAAAAAATAAAAGTGTTGGTGAGGTTCTTTTCAGCTCTGTTTCCAGGAACAATATAGAAGCAGGATTCAATTATTGTAAACCCTTGGTTTTCAGAAATCTATGAAGATGACAAAAGAAAGCATCAAAAATTTGAAAAAGGTTTGTTATATCAGTAGCTCAAAAATGTAATGATTAGGCAGACAGCTGGATGCAAAAGTTAGCTATTATGCATATTTTTGTAATGAGTCTTTTTCGGTCCTTATTGCTTTTTTTAGACAATGGGAATCTATTAAAGCCTGGACTAAAGAGTTTTCAAAACATTAGAAAAGTAAATAATCATTACTGCTATAATGTTTGCGGTTTTGTTACATTCAAATTATTCCTGTTTTCCTAAACTGACAGGAATGAATAAATGTGAAATGTCTTAGCGTTTTACAGCTAAGAATTCCACTTGCAACAAAAATTAGACTGTTACAAGTAAATTCAACAAGTAAGTTTAGAAGGAATAGTCGATACTCTAAAATCTCAAATTCTGCAAAAATTAAGAATTTTCTTCAAAAATAATATCCCAACAAATTTTATGGGCAAGTGAAATTATGCATCACTTTTTTTCCCTTTAAACGAATAAAAGGACACTAACAATATTGACTTCTATGGTGCTCAACACTTTGCAAAAAGTTTCATGTTTCTTACTTCATTTGAACCTCATAACTTCTTTGAAAGTAAATTGTATAGAATTTATCATTCCCATTTCACATATGAGGAAAAAGAGACATAGGACTTGGGACCTCCCTGGATGTACATAGCTAGTATTTTAAGCTAGAATCCGGGATCCTGAATCTTGTCTAGTGCTTCAATCACCCCCAGACTGGGTGTACCCAAAACCTGAGTTTCTCTTCTGTGCTTCACTGTCTTGTTTTTTTTGGTTTGTTTTTAATGCAGGACCCCAAGGTACTTCTGAAAATTTCTAGAAGACTGTGGCACTGTTGTGTGACACACGAGCTTATGGACAAGTTCAGGCAGCTTTGGTGAATGTGCCAGTCTTGTCCCTTCCTCTGCTGTGATCCTGCTCCTGAAGGGTCCTCCTTACCTGTCAGGCACAGCTATCACTTTTGTCGGGCCACTCTCACCTATTGCTATGGTGACATCTTAGTTGTGTTGGGGTGTTTTCTTTGTTTTCGACAAAATCTGGGCAGTACTGTACATTTCATTCTTTCTTTAACATATCGTGGTGATGCAAAACCAAGACAAAATCCTTTAAAAACAACAACAACAACACTATTTTTATGGAGTACAAAATTTTTAAAATTGGATGTTAAGGGTCTGATTATTTTTTGCCTCACTAACATCCATCAGTAAACACTGTGTTCAGCATGATAAGGAACAAAGGATGTAAGATGCTGTGCCCCTCTCCAGGCCTTGTGTTCTTACTGAGCACACAAGATATTAAGCCTTTCAATTAGAATATAATCGAATGATTATGTGAAATAGTTCACAGTATCATGTTGAGACACTGCCGTAAGATCTGCTAAATACATCTGCAGGTCAAAGAGACTGAGGGAGGCAAATAATCCACTTGAAGGCTATGGAGAAAAGATGGAAGCAACACAAGGGAATAAAAGAGTTGAGTTTAGAGAGAAGAACCAGGCATAATTTTGTTCAAAATTTCACTCTTTATTAGCAATAAATTAAAATAAGGTGGTGTTTTTTTGATGACTCATAAGATAGATGTTGCATGAAAGGGTGCTGGAATCAACAGACACAAGTAAGATGGCCAAACATGGAAAAATGATCATAGGTAGACCATTTGTTCCACTTTCCTTTTATCTTTTACACCTGTGTTTGAATTCATCCAAACTTGCATAAATCCTTTACACAGCTGTCGAAATTGCACCTGAAAAAAGGCTGAAGTAGTCTCAGACGGGCTAACATTTCATCATTCTGAATACTTAAACCCAAACAGGTTTAAACACTTTGCCAAACCCAAGGATCACGGGCTTCCCATTGATCTTTGCTCTGTTCAAATGTTCACCTGGGTGCCAAAATGTACAGTGCACACCGCACTGTAGAGGAGCCCCTGATTTTTAACTATAGAAATGCTCAAAAATACAGTTTTAAAGATGGAAGGTCTCTCGAAATCTACACAGAAACATGTACTTTGATGTATGGAATTCGAAAATGTGCTAAATTTAATTTTTCTTTTCTTGTCAACAAGCAGTTAAGTATAGTGTACTTCTAGTATTTTCATGGGGCTGTTTCTGATGTCTATTCTGGCTTCCACAATGCTATCACTTTTAACTTGGAGTCTATCATTACAATTTTTAAAATTATAAATATACATATCGGTATTAAAAAAAAATTCACATAGTAGAGAAACAATGAAAAATGTGAGTCCTCTTATACCCACTTTCCCCCGAACTCCCCTCCCCAGAGCTAACCCCTTTAATAGTTTAATGTATTTCTTTCCAGATCTTCTGTAAAATGCATTACTTTGCGTGTGTGTGTGTGTGTGTGTGTGTGTGTGTGTGTGTGTGTATAATTATAAGTAAATGTGATCATAACATAAATGCTGTTATGCTGATATCTTTTCCTTAAAATAGCAAAATTTATTATCAATTTTTAAAAACTTTGCCACACTAATGAGTGAAAGTTGATGTCTCTGGGTATAGGACTACAGATGGGTGAGGACTAGTTACATTTAAACTCTTTTCTTTACACTTAATTCTACACTTTTTGCTTCCTTGTTCACACTACCGAAGACTGGGAAGTTTGCTTTCTTGATAAACGTGGTACCATAAAGAAGTAAGTCCGAAAATTAACCTTCCAGGAAATTTAGGGCTTGCCTTTATGGACAGAAGTGGGGGACAAAGGAAATTCCAGATAGGAGAGCTTCTGTGAGCAAAGCCATAGAAAATGAAGTCCCTCAATTGTTTTCTTGGTCCATCCTATCCATGGTTGTGATAGAGGAATACTTGGGTCATCTTGCTGGCTGATTTGATGGATACCTCTTCACTGGGCTCTCCCTAGAACTATATTCAGCTCTACATGTGAATGGACTTCCCGTTTAGTGTGCTTGCATACCCCTGCTTAGGTGTCTATCGCTCTTACTTGAACGGAGCTCCTTTCTTGGGGGAAGAGATGGATTTCCCTGAATATGGCAAAGGAAATTCCAGAGTGGGCCTGGACTTTATGAATCAATTTGAAAACAGCTACAGAGAGTTTTGACTGCTGGGACAACTTGACTGGAACATAGCAGGCAGGATAATATCGAGCCAGTTGCAAGTAGCACTGGTAGAAATATGGGGTTAGTGGGTAGGAGTCAAGAGACAAATTGGTTCAAGCAGAATATGGGTGATGTGAGTATGCTTGGAAACATGGAAAGGAGCAGAAGATACAGTTAATTCTAGGGTTTGGCACTTGGACCTGAGCCAGAAGAAATTAAGAAGGTGAGAGTCATGATGAAATGAAGTGACCTTTATTCGTTATGCCATCATGTGCCATTTCTTGTCTTTCAGCTTCAAGCCCACCTTTCTATGTTCCTTTAGTGATGCTGGGGTGGGGACTCTGTAAATGACTCGGTTTTGCTAGCTGGCCCCCTGTGAGGCTCTGCCATTTGGGGATGTTAGGTGGAGAACAGAAGACCTGCTCTTTCCTGTTTCCTGCAGGCTTCCTGTTTGCATCCTGCTCCTGGGAGCATCACCCCAGCTTCACTGTTTTACAAAATCTGGCAGTGGTACTTGATTCTAGGAGCAGCAACAGCAATCAGCAGTTTTCCCAACTTTCACAGAACTTTCTTCCTTGCACTCCTACGTCCCATAACACCAGCCATAGCGAAGAAGCATCCGCTGTTCAGAGGTCTGGGGTCCCAGCCACAGAGGAGCTTCCTCTAGCTTAGAAAACCTGGCCCCAGCCAAACAAAGAAGTCTGGGTTTTTCATCTCTGTGAAGCCCCTCTTTCTAAGTGTTGGTACTTCCAGCCTCTTCTCTTTGATCTCATAGCTTTTGGAGTTGTGGCTCCTTCCTGTAATTGTTACCTCTATGAAACCTTAAAGTTGTTCTCCTTGTGAATTTTTAGTTCTTTAATATTTAGTTAACAATTCTTCATAATATATAATTTCTGCTTCTGTACCAGAGCCCGACTGACACAGGCTCTCCAAGATGGAATGTAAATAGGAGAACTTATGAGTTCCATTATCATTCAGGAACAGTGTGAAGCCTGAGTTTTGTGGAGACTGAGAGAATAAAGGGGAAGAGGTACATCTGACAAACTTTGGGTGGGAAGCAACCAACGGAACTTGATAATTAGAAACAGGGAGTGAGGAGAGGGAGCTCTAGGGTACACAAGGTTCCTATCCTGGTGATGGAGAGAATGATGATGCTGTAGAAACTGGGAGGAGTGGGGGGAAAATGAGTCCAGGTACAGGGGTATACAAGTGGAGACACTTTAAAGGCATCTGGTAAAATGGAACTGAAATTCAGGTGGGAGCTAGAGCAGTGACCTCAGCATTGAGGATGGACACTATGGCCAGGTTCCCTGAGGACATGAAACTGGGGGGACGAGAGTTGCTGGGTAGCTTGTAAAGGGGCTTAATGCAAAGTCCAGTGTGGGACCTCCTGCTTATAACAAGTAGGGATGGTCTCTTGGACAGGTTAAGAAGGATAAGAACTATAGGTCCACTCTTTTAACCAGAAGAAGGCATTAGTGATTATTTGGGATTCTGTTATTATTCACATAAGCGAACTTCAGCTCTGATTGGGTTGGTCGAACAGAAGAGCATCAATGAACAATATTGATGGAATTTTTAAGACGGAAACAGACAAGCAAGCTACATAAACAGATACTTTACATAAGCAGCCGACTATGAAACCTATTGTCATCAAATAAAACACATGGCTAAATTAATCCGGCATGCATTTAATAATAGTCACGGTCAAGATTGTGTTAATTAGGCACAGGTGGTAAGCAGTTCTTGTAAACTATTATAATTCATATTGATGAAAGTCAAATTGATTCTTTATACTTTCTCTCTTTGCTTTCTTAGTTCATTATCTAAAATGTATCTGTCAGCCATTTTCATTGGTATCATGTATCATCAATTAAAATCCATTTATCAAACATTTATTGAGTCTTATTGTGCTCTAATTATCGTGCTGGGCTCTGGGTGATACAAATATGAGAAGTCTCAGCCTTTAAGTTGAAAAGTTTAGGTGTACACTTCAATCTGAATCATACAAATGCTACCCGGTGACTCACACATATTCCTGCATAATGGTCCTATATTCTGTGCTCTCCTTGATTAAAAATATATGACTTCCTCAGAGAGGCTTTCCTTCTTCAATGGACAGCCTCACTCTCTTCACATCTGCCTTTTTCCTGCCCTCTGTTGGGCACTGAAGTATTTCCCATTCTAAGTTTCTGGGATGATAAGGGTCTAGACACCAGGGAACTCTGGTTCATGACCCTGGGGATATCTTGCTCAGGGGAATAATATACACACGGTAGAGTAGATGGCATAAGGAGGAGAGAAATATAGGGGGAAGTGTCCTTTCCTTTTTAGAAAACGGCAGTCTCAGGGAAGGGAAGGGTTAGGAGGAAGAATCTATGCTCAGGCTGGGAAAGTAGGAGGAAGGATCTTGCTAGGGAGTGAGACTTGCTTGAGTAGGATATTTTCCAGCCAGAGGGACATTCCTCACCCAGCAACTCTAGGAGATGGATCCCGAGTAACAGGAGCTGGTCGTCTCATACTTGTTCTGTTGCGTAGGACAGACAACATATTTGGGAGAGAGACTGAGGAACATTGCCCCTTATTCTGGCCCCTAGAGAACCAATTAAGATGGGTTACGTGATGTTGCTGTAAACAAACAACTCTCAGATCTCAGTGGTGTAAGATCTACAAAGATTTATTTCTCCCTTATTCCGCATGCCCAGAGTGGGCTGGCGGGGCCTTTTTCTCCATGTCATCCTCACTCAGCAGACAAGCTGACAGAGCCACTACTGTCTGGGAGTATCAGTGAGTTCTAAGTAAAGGGGAAGGAAAGGGAAAAGTAAATCACATGCTAGCTCTTCAAAGTTCTGTCCAGAAATCACGTGAGTCACTTCATTCATATGTCATTGGCCAAAGCAAGTCACATGGCCATACCTTTTTCTTCAAGCTGATAGAAAAACCAGAAAGAGGAGAACTAGAAACATCCTGTCTATAACACCTGGGCACTGAGCAATTAGTTACTAGTGATTCTTTAGAAGCAAGTGTCTGAATAAGAAGAGAGTGATTTTCCAGGGTCACTGGAATTAGAATCCTCCACTATCCCTGAAATATCTTTTTTACCTACTCAATGACACTTGAAATTCCTTTAATGGCACATAAAATTGTGTGCAAATAAGGGGTGCCTGGGTGGCTCAGTCAGTTAAGCGTCTGACTCTTGATTTCCACTGGGGTGGTGATCTCAGGGTCATGTTTTCAGGGTCTTGAGAATAAGCCCCACCTTGGGCTCTGTGCTGAGCATGGAACCTGCTTGAGATTCTCTCTCTCCCACTGCTCACCAACCTCCCCCATTGCCACTTGCTCACATGCTCTCTCTCTCTCTCTAAAAAGAAATTTTTTGTGTGCCAATAAGAAAGGCTTAAAAATGTAGTAAACTAATTAAACCCTTTCCATCAAATTACAAATCTAGTCTTTTGTGTTTTGGTAGCTGGGAATTATCTTAAGGGGCAGGAAAGGGAGATGCTGTAATGCATCTAGGGCATTTATAACATACCAATATACTTTCCATCAGTTGTCTGGTTCAGCTCTTCTAGTAACTGGAGATAGTACTGTGGTTAAGAATAGAAACTCTAGAGCCAGACTGCCTGAGTTTGAGTCCTGGCTACCATTTAGCACTTCCATGACCTTGGGTGATTCCTTAATTCTCTGTACCTCAGTCTCCTCATCCATAAAGTGTAGATACTAATAGTATCTATCTCAGAGGATTGTGAAGAGGAGTCAATGGAAAGTGCTAAGAATAGTGACCGGCAAAGGGTAAGCTCTCTATATAAGCATTTGTCAAATATATAAAATAAGTGTTATGAAGTAGCCTCATTTACCAAAAGGGCACTGGGGATCGTAGAAGTTAAATAACTTGCTTGGGGAAGAGAAAGAGCCAGTAATAGCTCCACTTCTCTCTAAAGTCCATGTTCTTTCTCCTCCACCATATTGGGTGTTAGATAATAATATCAAAAGAAGAAAAAAAATGGAGTCATGAAAGACAAGCTTTTCCAGCTTCTCAACATTGCCTTCACTTGGGTCCAGGTGCTTTTATGTTCTGAATGGCTCTTCAATAGGAACTTGCCAGTGAGCAAAAATGATCGATAGGCAGATACCATTCAGTGCTGTGAAGAGTATTCTATCTTCTTTCCTTTCTTCCTTCCTTCCTATCTTTCTTTCAAGATTTTTATTTATTTATTTATTTATTTATTTACTTACTTACTTACTTACTTACTTAGAGTGAGAGCAAGAGTGAGTGAGAGAGAGAGAGAGAACGCAGAGGGAGAGGGAGAAGCGGACTCCCCACTGAGCAGAGAGCCTGATGCAGGGCTCGATCTCAGGACCCTGAGATCATGACTTGGGCTGAAGGCACATGCTTAACCAACAAGCCACCCAGGCACCCCCGTGTCTGTTTTTCTTTTCTTTCTTTCTTTCCTTCCCTCTTTCTTTCCTTCCCTCTTTCTTTCTTTCTTTCTTTCTTTCTTTCTTTCTTTCTTTCTTTCTTTCTTTCTTTCTTTCTTTCTTTCTTTCTTTCTTTCTTTTTCTTTCTTTCTTTCTTTCTTTCTTTCTTTCTTTCTTTCTTTCTTTCTTTCTTTCTTTCTTTCTTTCTCCTTCTTTCCCTCCTTCCTTCCTTTTTTTTTTCTTTCTTTCTTTCCTTCTTTCGTTCTTTCATTGAGGTATAATTGACATATGACAGTTATTATGTCAGGTGTAAAATGTAATGATTCAGTATTTGTATACATTATGAAATAATCACCACAATAAGTCTAATTAACACACATCACCATACATAGTTACAACTTTTTTCCTTGTGATAAGAACTTTCTTATTTTAAAATCTACACTCTTCACTGACATGTTTTGCGCCAATGACCTGTCAAGGGTGCAATGGCTTGGAACATATATCAGCCATTGGTCAAGACTTGAGGATTTTATAATCTTATATGAATAAGCATAATTGCTTCAAATATAAAATGGTTTGTTGAAGTATGAGTGATACATTTTCCCCTTGTCAAGAAAAGCCCTTGTGAACATCAGCAGACAGTAAAAGTACAAGAAGAATTCAGTGTGGTTCAAAAGTTAGGTCTAAAAAATGAATGAATGGGATCAAAGGATGACCTTCCTATGATAAGTTGCAAAGAGCCAAGAGATGTGCATTCTGCATTTGCACCTTATTATTTTGAAGAACTCAGCTATTTATAGGGAGGAACTACTACCTAGTACTTAAGAGCAAACTCTGAAGTCAGAGAGACCCAAATTTAATCCATGCTTTATCACTTACTGGCTGATGGTGGCCAATTTTCTTATGAAAATGATAGAGACAATGACATTCTAGTTGTCCCCCAAGAGTCATTCCATCTCTCCCCATTGTATAATGTGTGCTTTGGGTGAAATTGACTCCACCCCCCAGATTTAGGAGTGGGCCCTGATTAACATTAGCCTATCATTGAACTCCCACACCTTTTCCCAATGATGGTATTGGGGTATACAGATAACTTGTGCCCCAGTATGAAGCTTATTATAAAGAGCCATTTTTGTTCATTGGTTTTGGGATGATGTCTGTCTCTGTAGTGTGAATGAGGAAGTATGTAGACTTGAATACTTCTGGTAACATTTTGTTATTATGAGGGGAATGAACCTGATGACAGATCTAGCACATGGAGGAAGACAGAGATGAAGGAACTATGGAGAGATTGACCCAGAGCACTGATCAAGCCATGCCTGAAGACCACACTACCACTGGGCTTTCCAGTTACATAAGCAATACATCTTCCCTGTTTGTTAAATAAGTTTGGGTTATTTCCTACAAAAACCAATGTGTACACTTACTTCCAGGGTGGTTGTGTGTGAGTAAATATCTTACACGGGTGTCTGGTGAATTCTAAGATAGCATCCATCATGGCAGTACAATTATTGTCCACATGATGGGGGAGAAGTGGGAGTGCTACAGATAATGACATGCAGCCAAGTCCCAGGGATAGGGTGGTGATGATTTTAGGTGTAGAGGATAGGAATTAAGAATAGAAACAATCACTTAAAACTTCCATTTCACCAATCTCTCAGGCTAATTACTAATTGGTTTACTATTTAATTGGTAAGTACAGCTATTAATTATGTTAGGAAATAAAAAGGTTTATACATATGTAGTCTCATATATTCTATAATTTAGAGTCATGAATCAAAAGGAGGTACATAATTTGATTGTCAGTTCAAAGGGCCTCAGGACTTCAAGATGTATTAAGGAATGGAATGCAGCAGAGGTCTTAAATATTTGTCAACAGTTGGATGAATAAGAAAGTAGAGTTACAAAAAGAAAAAGAAAACCAAAGCAAAATCAATCGAGATCACAGTGTTGTTCTCTCAAAGTTCTTTCCTGAGATTCCAAGTGAATTTGGTGAGCACAATCCTCAACTATGATGGAATGTGGGGGCCGAAATCTGCTTTTCTGAAGCATGGGGTGATGGACTGCCCCGTGCCCATCTGGTAACTCCAGGGGTTGGAGCATGTTGAGAGGGTGCTATTGACAGCCTTGGAGAAACAGGGAGAGAAGGAAAGGGGGTGTGGAGAGATAATGAGCTCCGTTTCTGACATGTTTAGTTTTAGGAGGTGGTGGGACACCCAAGTAGAGATATTCTGCAGACAGAAAGAAATATGGGACTGAAGAAAGGGTGAGAGGTCAAGGCTGGGGCTGGAGGTTTGGGAGTCATCTGCATTCAGGTGGTAATTAAAGCCATCTGACGGGGAGCTTCCAAGAGGAGTGTGCTGTGAGGGAAAAAACCCACCGAGCCTGCTGAAGGAGAGAAGGAAAGGAGGGGGAAAGGCTCTCCGAGGAGGGTCAGGAAAGTGATGCTGAGAGGGGAAGGAAGAAATCTACAGAATATGGTCCTTACAGCTGAGGGAAAGAAAGAAATGGATGGAGACCCATTTAAAAGGCTCACAGAAGTTGGAAACGTTATAAAGAGTAATTAGGCAATTAGACATTTCTATCATTTCATGAACACCGTTCAGAAGGAAGTGGAGGTCATTTACCCTTCAAAGAACCAGAGAATCATTTGTACAAGATGAATGATTTGGGGAAGGCTGAATTCTCAGGCTTTCTTTTTCTACTGAGAAAGGAAATAATATTTATCAATTTGGGGGGATTGATGAAACTAGTCAGCACTCAGTGGAAAAAAATGAATGAGAAATTCTCACTCATTATAATACCATGAAGATTATCATCATAATAGTACGATTTTTTTTTTAAAGAGAGTTTTTGAAAGTTATAGGAAAGAGGACATGACAAGGGAGGATGGCTCACTGAGATAAGTAGTACCTTAGAAACCTAAGTATTAAGAAAAAAAAAGGCAATTGAGAAATACTCCCTTATAAATATAAATGCCCAGTGAAATCATCCACTGAAGTGGTGTTGCTGAAACTAGCTAAGCAAACTGAACAATACGAAAGGCTGTGGGGTTATGGAGTAGAACAGAGACATGTAAACATTTTTTTTTTTCAGTTTTCTCCATGACAGAAGTCAGTGGGGAGTCACATCTTTATACCTGATATATCTTAATAATGCCAGATGTGATAATCCACTGATTCATTCAATTCATAATCCTGAAGGAATTTTATAGTGACAAAAGCTGCAAATCATGTCCCTCTAATAGCTTGGCAAATTCCTTTTGGCAAGATGTACATTAATAATGGAGTGATGATAAGATCATTTCCTCAGGATCTCCAGAGCTGGTGTGTCGACTAAGGTAATGCAGGGTGACCAAGATGACTGCAGTCTCAGCGCTTGACCAACCATTAAAGCAGAATACTACATTGCTCTGCCAGGTGTAGTACATAACCCCCAGCAGTAACCAATAGCTGTTCCTTGGGAGGAAGGCAACCATATTTTCATAATGAATTTAAATGGTTGGGTGAGGCTAACTATGGATGCTTAGAGAGAGGGTTGGATTGGGGCCAAGGACAAATGGCTTCCTTACACATTAAAATTCTAAACTTTTGTTCCAAGGCATGAAGTTTGTTTTGCTCTAATTTTTGTATTTATAATTTATTATAACATTGATTTTCCAGACCCCTTTAAGATCCCATTAGTTGAATTTAGACTGCCTCACAGAGGCACAAGGAATGACAGGACAGAATGAAATTAGAAGGGGCAGAGAAGGGGAGAGTTGGAAGAGTGGGCTGGGTGGGGTTGGGGGTGGCTGGGAGGAAAAAAAAATCGGCCCACTCTTGAAGGTCATAGTAATCTTTGTTGTATTTCAGGAAGAATAGGGAGAGCAAGGAAGGAGAGGATCTAATATTTCCTGAGTGCTTTTCATGGCCCAGATAGAGCATAAGTGATATTTTGATATGTAATAAGAAATATATATTTGTTCTTTGTCCCCATTTCTGACACAGAGCTCCTAAAAGTTTTAGAATTTCCAAAATGATGAGAGCAACACAGATGTCTTTTTTT
The DNA here is from genome assembly GCF_009762305.2 of Zalophus californianus. Classification (NCBI taxonomy): domain Eukaryota; kingdom Metazoa; phylum Chordata; class Mammalia; order Carnivora; family Otariidae; genus Zalophus; species Zalophus californianus. The sequence continues at coordinate 45,253,213 of NC_045600.1, read as the reverse complement.
ATGTTAATGAGGTGACTTCTGGACCCCCACCTAAAGATGGGGGCTGGTTGCCAAGAGAACCCACCCTGTGATTAGGGGGCTTGAAAATTTCCATCCCAAACCCTGGGTAGGGGACTGGGACTGGAGGTTGAGTTCAAACACCATTGGCCAATGATTTAATCAGTCATGAATATGCAATAAAGTCTCCATAAAAAGCCCAAAAAAGGTGAGGGTTAGGAGAGCTTCCTGGTTGATGAACACCTGGAGGTGCTAGTAGTGTCATACTTGGAGAAGAAATGGAAGCCCCAAGCCCTTTCCCTCCATCTTGCCCTATGCATCTCTTCCATCTGGATGTTCCCAAGTTATAACCCTTTATAATAAACTGGTGGTCTAGTTAATAAAATGTTTTTCTGGGTTCTGTGAGCCACTCTATCAAATTACTCGAATCCAAGGAGGGTGTTGTGGGAACCTCCAATCTATGGCCAGTTGGTCAGAAGCACAGGTGATGACCTGGGCTTACAACTGGTGTCTGAAATGGGGAAGGGAGGACAGTCTTGTGGGACTGAGTCCTTAATCTGTGGGACATGACCCTATCTCCAGGTAGATAGTGTCAGAATTGAGTTGAATTGTAGGACACCCAGCAAATGTCAGAAACTTGCTTGGTGGCGAGGGAAATCCCCCTTCCCCTGACACACACACACACACACACACACACACACACACACACACACACACACACACACAGACATACACAAGACTTAGGTGCTCAGACCCTTTGTATGTCATTCATATAATTCTGACAATAACTATTTATGGTAGGTATTATTGTTCTACTTACCTATAAATGAATGGAAGCTTAGATTAGTAACTTGTCTGAGGCTGGAGCAGAATTAGGATCTGAAATAAGTCCCTCTTCTTTCTCCCTCTCTTCCTTCCAATATGTTAATAATCCCCTCCCCTTTTCTGTGTTTTGACCTTTTTATGAGTAACTCCTAGGAAAGAGCTTGAATTTCTCCTTTGTCTTAACTGTAGCAGACCCCCTTGCACATGTGTGCTAACTTGTGCATCTGTATCTCACTAAACTAGCAAAGCAGCATGACATGCAGGTGGCAGTGGAGTACTCCAGAGATGCCCAGGCACCTTTTGTGGTTCCAAGGGATTTGCACACGCTGGCTTCTCCCATATCAGCCTGTGTGTGGGAAATAGCATGATCCTATACCTGACAATTACCTGGCAGAGTATCAGGGCCCACATTTCAGATTGGAAGTTGTGGCTAAACTCCAGGCATAGGGAGAAGGTCTAGAGTACCAGGCAGAAACTAGTCAGAATTCGGGAACAGCATGAGACCAAAATCCAGTTTCCTAACTAGGTGGGTAAAGGAGTAGGGGTTGGGAACCTAACACCAGGATCCAGGGATGAGCATGGTTTAGCGGATCCTAGAAAGTGGAGAAGATATTGAAGAACATAAAGATATGAGGGCCAGGGGGAAAATGATTCCCAATTCTTATTCTGAGATGAAACTCTAAAATATAGGGCAAACTGAATGGAGAACAAGAAATTAGGAGCTGATGCTCATTAGTACCAAGAAGAAAGGCTAAGGAGTTTTCATGTGCCTGAAAGGTTTTCAAGAGTTTGAGAGGCTAAGACATATCTGAATTGTGCTAAACAAGGATGTGTGTGGTGGCAGGGAAGAGGGGATAGGTTGATTCTGACACTTTGCCAGTTTGCCACCAGGGAACCTGTTGTTCCCTCTCTGGCTGCCTCATGGGAACGTTCATGGGGACTCAACACAGAGAAGGGGGAGAAACTTTGCTTCTCCTGGATGCTCCTGCACCAGAGTTCTAACCTGGTTCTCAGTCGGGGGTGTTTTGGTCCTCCAGGAAGGGTTGTCAGATAAAATCCAGGATGCACAGTAAAATTAGATTTTTGTTAAACAACGAATAATATTTAGTATAAGTCCTAAATATTGCATGGGATATACTTATACTGAGAAATTATTTGTTGCTTTTTGGAAGTCCAAATTCCACTGGCTGTCTTGTATTTACATTTGATAAACGTGTAAATGCTGTACCCTGGGGACTGACAATGTTTAAGGATATTTTTATTGTCATGACTGGGAGGGAGGTGCTGCTGGCATTCAGTGGGTAGAGGCCAAGGATGCAGCCCCAAATGTAAATAGTGCCAAGGCTGAGAGAGCCTGCTCTAAGACAATTGGTAGGACGGTATCTTTGTGTCTAGCTCCAGGATCAAAATCCCAACCAAAGTATATTCACTTCTCCAGCATGATTTGTGTTTATATTTAGGTGGAATCCCTTAATTAACTGCCAAATAGGATGGAGTGAGAGAATTCTGTGTTCTCCATCTCTGTCACTAAATGTGTGATCTGGCATAAATTACTCACCTTTCTTTTCCTGAGTTTTCTCATATGTGAAATGGGGAAAATAGTAATAACTAACATCATTTTTGTGTGTGCTGGTGAGCACCAAATAAATGTTTATATATAAAGTGCTTAGAAGAGTGCCCCGAACATAGAGAAACTCTTAGTAAATGGAATATATTGTTGCTATTGATTATTGTTACTAATTTTAAAAAGAAAAGAAGGAAATTTCTTACTACTCAACAAGCCTCTTCGTTATTTTTTACAGATGCCCCATTTTAAGGTTGACAGATAAAATTATAAAAATTACAATGAGTAATTTTTTAGTATGCCCTGTATAAGGATATACTAAAGTGTATACTGAAGTTACCCTAAAAAAATACGTTATTTAAGATTCAAATGTATCTGGGCATTTTTATGTGCTAAATCTGGCAACTCAATCCATTTTGGAATGGAGAGGATTTGTGTGCATCCTTGCCCTTTGGTGGGCACATCTCAGCGTTGTCAGTTCTAGCAAGAGCTTGCAGGTGCGAGCAGAAGATGTGCAAAGGATACTCCTCCTTAAAGATGATGTAGCAGAAGAAATGGTAAAGCTGCCATTAATGATGTCACCTAATAGCTTGCTGACACCAGGCCCTGATATTTCTTTCCACCAGTTAATTAAAAAGGTATGGTACTTAAAAGAATCAACAGGTGTGTGAAATATTCTAGAAAACCACCCTGTTCTTAGACTATAATGATATTCTTATACGCCGATTCAAGGGTTTGGCAAAGTTTTTTCCATAAAGAGAAAGATAGTAAAATTTCAGGCTTTGTATGCCATGTTTGGTCTCTGTCATGTATGCTTTTCCTGCTCTTTCTGCATTTCTTCCTCTTCTTTTTTTAAGCAATTCCTTAAAACTATAAAAATCATTCTTAGCTGGGGCTGGATTTGGCCTGTGGACTCCAATGTTTGGATCCCTGCTCTAATACCAGGAGAGCATTAAGGTGGTATGTGGGGCTATGATGGGGTGTATTTATTCATAGTTATTATGTTTATAATTTATAATGGAAGGGAAACTAGCATCTGATTATAATCAATTAGTACATATTTAATATTTACTATAAGCAAGGCAAGGTTCTAAGTTTCTTACATGGGTTAGCTCATTTAAATTGAGACTGGGAAACGTTAGGTAACTGGCCCATGGTCCTATTGCTGGTGAAGCTGGGATTTGAACCCAGCCAGGCCAGTTCTAGAGTCTGCAATCTTAGCAATGAGGCTTTGTTATCTCTTATGAGAGTAGTAACTCCTTTGAAAAAAAACGGATAATATTCTTTTCCTCATCTCTTTTCATTTTCCAGGTAGCTTAATATCTAAGATTTCAAACATACTGAAATGACCAAAAGAACACTTTTGTTTTACTTTACTTGCCGTTTAGCACATAAGGACTTTTCAGACTGATTGGAGTAAATCAAATGAGATGATGCCATCTGGGGGTAAGGATCATATAATATCTTAGTACAAACCATGCAAATACACATATCTGGAGTACCGAGGACTCCAACTGTGGAGTCTAGGACTCCCTAAGAAGAGAGAAATGAAATAGATTGGATTTCCTAGAGAAATGAAATGGAGCCTAGAAATGAGGTTTTCCTTGGATTTCCCAGAAGCAGAAAAGTATATGTATAATGTATAAAAGAAAAGGGGACAGCTATTGGAAACTTCTTTCCCACCAATACAGTGTTATCTGAGGGGGTCCAGAGAATGATGCTATGAACATTCTCTCACTTTGGCATCTGATGAACCTGGAAATATTAACCACACTAAACAGGGCAATTACTTGTTCCTCACTAACTACATCTTGCAAGTGCTCTTAGAAAGAGTACATCGAGAAGTTCACAAAGCAGAAAACAACTGTGTGAAATCACAATCATGTTTATTGATCTCTGCCCTTGGTTCCTGGCACAGGGCTCCTGAAACTGTAATTTTCTGAGTGATAAGAGTGTGTTCTGTTTCAGTGGAGTGACGCTAGGTGGGCTCCCAGATGGCTTCTGGCTGAGGGCTGGTCAGCAGAAAGACCAAGCCATGACTAGAAGTGTTTTTAAAAAGACAACTTAGGTGATACAAACTTTATTTAACACCTCATGAAGTGGGCAGTCTCTGTTCTCAAGGGTCCAGAGAACTACAAAATGGAGTGGAAGCCAGGAAGCTTCTATAGGATAAAGAGTAAGGAGCAAGTAGGAGGAAGATAGAAAATGATAAAGAACAAAGAAGTAAGTTGGCCCAGAGTTGGCTTGGGGTTTGGGATTGGCTGACTGGAGATATTCTGGTCAAGTGAAGCATTTATAGGGACAGGCAAGTTATTCAAGTTTCAGGTTGCTGAGGTGGCCCCTCAAACACAAGTGGCTCCATTTTGGGCCTCGAAATTTATTTCAACAGAAGCTCGGAATTTTTAGTCCTGCTCTCCCGTTCTCTTGAGAAAGGAGAAGGGCTGAAAATGGGGTTAATGACTGATCATGGAAGCCTCCACAAAAATCTCAATAGTACGGGGTTTGGAGGGCTTCCAGGTTGGTCAACACATCCATGTAATGGGAAGGTGATGCCCCCCCAACTCCATGGAGACAGAAACTTTTGCACTCAGAAGCCTCCCAGACTTGTGCTCTGCGTCTCTCCAATTGGCTATTCATCTGTATCCTTTATCCTGTCCTTTAGCAAGCTGGATAAATTTAAGTAAGTTTTTCCCTGAATTCTGTGAGCTGTTCTGGCAAACTAATCAAACCAGAGGGTGGGGGTCATGAGAACCTCAGATTTATAGCAGCTAGGTCAGAAGAACAGGTGACAAGCTGGACTTGGAATTGGCACCTGAGGTGGGGTGGAGGTAGTCTGTGTGGCTGAGCCCTTAACCTGTGGGATCTGATGTTATCTCCAGATAGTGTCAGAATGGAGTTAAATTGTAGGACTTCCAGCTGGTGTTGCAGAATTGCTTTGATGTGGGAAAAACCCTCACACATCCGGTGTCAGAAGCGAAGTGTTCTGTGTACGAGCAAAGGAGACACACAGAAGGAAAGAATTGGGTTTTTCCCAAAAACACAATAAATAAGAACATGGCTAGCTGAAATATGAAGATGACCCACTTTTCCTTCCCCCAAACTTCCCAGACCTGGGGTGCCCTTCGTTTGATTCATATTTGCTAGAGATGCGGGGCGTCTTCTGGCCTGTGTTCCTCTCTGTCTGCCTCCTACTTCTACTTCAGGATCTTGACATGCCAATCCAGTGGGATTGTGATTCAACATAGCACCTCATGCCTTTCTGGGATTCAGGCCATTTCATGGTCTCTGGAATATCCTTGTCTGGGTGCTGGCTTCCCTCGACTGAGCTCAGGGTCAGAGTGCAGACCCAGCCTTTTTGGAGGGTGAAGAGGCAACACCTAATCCCTTTCCCTTACCAAGTTCATCTTGGTTTTTTTGTTTGTTTGTTTGTTTGTTTTTTCATTGATCAGACACCCCTTTCTTCTCTGGCTCTCCCCTTTTAATCTGTGGACCACATGTTCTATTCTGCTCCCTCTGTGATGCTGGGTCCCCAATAGTAGCAGTCTTGAAAAATGATGAGCTTACCATAACATATTTGGGGGCATTTGTATTGAAATAAAACATAAATGTAGAAAAGTACATGGCATACAAATTTTGAAGTGTATTCTATTCATCACAAAACAGTGTAATTAGCCTTTTCCTCAACAGATGCTCTTTTAGTTTTTTCTGTTTTTACCCTTTCTCTTCCAGGACTAACTGGTGAACTCAGAAAATTTTAGAGTTGGTGTGTGTGTCTTCGGAGATTTTTTTTTCAGCTCAATTTCTTGTCGAGTAATAGAATGCTGTTTCAATAACTATGTTTTGACTGAAGAAATGTTTATTTTATTTCATGGATCACTTGAGTGATTTAGCTGCATATTTATTATCTAATGATGTCACAGTCTCTTGGAGATGCTAGAAGCCCTTAGTGGGTCTATGGGGTAATTTTTCTCCTTTGTGTCTGCCCTTTAAGTAAAGCCTCCTCCACGTATCCTGTTTTTCCCTTCACAGAGGAGTGTTTAACCTTTAGCCTCTGGATGCTTTAGGCGTGTGTGCATGTGTGCTGTGTGTGTAGAGAGTGCTGGTGGGACAGGAGTATAAAATAACCCCGTGGCTCTCCATGCACTTTTATTTGCCACTGGAAGCAAATTGCATTGGAAGTAAAAGAAACATTAGTACCCACAGATGTTCCATTTGGCAGAGCAATTTCAGGGAATTGAGAGACTGAATTCAGTTTCAGTATAATGCTGTTAAGAATTTTGGACAAGGAAATTAAAGCATTATAATTCTGGTATGACTTATTTAAATATAGAAGAGTTCCTATTTTTTTCAGTCAACTTGTGAATCTGTTTTTGCTTATTTTGGTGTCCCCGCCTACATCATATACTCATTTTGGTTTCAAGTACGTAGATCTACAGATATGCAGAGTAATACTTTCTTCAAGGTCATCACAAACACTGAAAGAAAAGCTAAATGAAATTTCTTTGTTTTCAGGAGACTCACCCGGGGAAGAGTACCATTCAAACAGTGAGTACCCAATACATGTATGCTGATGTAATTGGGAAGTAAAAGCCCCCAAAATGTTTTCGAATATAGATGCAGAGTGGATATGTGGGCCCTCAGCCTGTAGTGTTTGTCCAGATAAGATTGAACCATGGGGTTAGGGCAGCAGGAAGTGATTAATTTTCTTAGGTATTTAACATGTTCCTTTGAAGGGAATCGGCTTTTGAATCTTTAAGATGATATTTATTGCAGTGGTGCTTCCCGTCTATGCGTAGACATGAAAGTGAATGTCATTGTTGAACAGTAAACACAGGGGAATGACTTTGTGACAGAAGTATGTAAAGTATCTTGTAATTCAGTAGGAGAATCAAAGTCTGCTTCAGTTCTTTGCATTCTCGGGGATTCAGAAAGGATTAAGGTAACAATAGCTAGAACCTATGCAAAGGAGTAACTGAAGGATAGCATTCCTTGAACCTCAGAAACCTGGGTGAAAGGAATTGGGCAATTAAGGTCTTTAGGAAACCTAATGGGGTCATTTGTGAAAGGCGTCTTCATGGAACTTGGCAAACTGTCACCTCAGAGATCAAGGGAGGTCACTGGCTTAAGAGTTGGGGAATGAAAGTGGAGTGACTGTTTCCCCACAAAGTATGTTTAAAGACGCTTAACTCTTGTCTGACAGTAGCTACAGGGTTTTTTGTTTTGTTTTGGTTTGGTTTGGGCTTTTTTTTTTTTTAAACAATATTGGGGTGCTAAAGATACAATGCCTGTGTAAAGTGAGCTCTTTTCTGCCTAAGTTATATGCAAAGAGCTTCGATTTGTTTTTCCCATGCATCTACTCAACCACAATTATTCCTAATTAATTGAAGTTAACTAATCAGCAAATATTTTAAAATGCAAATGAATGTGCCATGTTGAGGATAAAAGTAGAATGTAAAAAAAATTCTTACATTAGCTTAAAATCTCAAACATATTCATGCTGTTACTAGTTTACCAACAACTTTACGGGGGGGGATTTCCTATTACTCTGGGTGGTCATGGAGGAATTTGAAAAGGCAGAAAAGTATAATTATATTATTTAACTCAAGAGTGTTGTACATTTTAAGTGGGGCTCTCACAACGGGTCTAAACAAGGATGATGAGGGATCTGAAAAAAGGAAGTCATCTGAAGAGAGGAGAAAGGAATTAGGTTGAAGGAAAGAATATTAAACGGACACATGCAAGTTATTTTTAAATATCTAAAGGAGAGCTTGGTAGAAGAAAGAAGGAAGTTCTTCCTCTCTGATGCAGAAAAAAATGGGTAGGAGTTACAGGGAGGTAATTAATTTTATATAGGAAAAAGTCTGATTTGACCTCGGGAGAGTCTTCACACTTTTACAAGTGTGCAGGGATGTTTGCAACCAGTGAAAGCTTATGATCAAGTAGCAGTGTGTTGATAATAGTTTTTTAAAATGTGTTTTGCCTGCACCTGCACCTGCACCTGAGCCAATTCCAAATCTCCAACGAACTACCTAGCTTTCCACTTGGGTAAATGCCAAAAATCAAACAGACATATCTAGAAGCAAACTCATTCATGCATATACCTCCCTGCCCTCCTCTTCACTTCCTCCTTTCCCTAAAAAAGACCCATAATGTGTCTTCCTCTTGGGGCTTTCCTGACTTTGTCTGTGGTATCAACAATCTCCCAAGGCTTGGAGCATGGGCAAGCTTGTCACAAGGGAGGTTGCCTGGTAGCATTACTGTAACGCAGATGTAGATTAATGAACGCTCTCCTAGGATGTGGAGGTGGGAAGGAAGAGGAAGCTTGGATTCAAGAGGCATTCTCACAAAACATTAGCAAGACTGTGAAGTGGCAGCTGCAAAGAAAGAATGAGGGAGAAGGCGGAGTGTGACACAAACCAAGACCATGGTCTGTATGATTGGAAGATTGTCCATGCCACTGGCCAAGGCAGGAAAGCCACAGGGAGGAGACACATCATGGGTATTTTTGAGGGAGAGGAAGCAGAGGAGACGTAGGCATGAATGAATTTGCTTCTAGGTATGTTAGATTTTTGGCAATTAACTCAAGTGGAAAGACTTGGTAGCCAGTTGGAGACTTAGAATTGGCTTGGGTGCAGATCCAGGCAGATGTGGAAAAGCACTCCTGGTGGAAGGTACTGTAGGAGATGGCAACAGAGGGCTAATGGGTAAGCCTGTGGAAACCCCAGAGTAATAAGTACTTAGAGCCTTTCGGTAGTTTGGAGAGATTCTTTATCTGTGTGGGGTGGAGGGGGGCTGCAGGGATTCTTATTTTAAAATTATACTATAGACTGACAGATTCCTCTTTTGTTGTGGAGACTAAAATAGCAATGAGCCCCAAAGCTCTAGTTCACTAATCCCGATATTCCAATGAGCTATTATATTTCTATTAGGGTACATCTGAAGAATCAGTACTACTACTAATACTTTTATAGTAATTCTTGTTTTTCATTCTTCACTAGTAAGGGGAAAACATGACTTCAAGAAAATCTTACCCTGAAAGACATCTAGCAACAAATACTTCTGCTGGACTACTGGGTATTTACCCCAAAGATACAAATGTAGGGACCCGAAGGGGTACGTGTACCCCAATGTTTATAGCAGCAATGTCCACAATAGCCAAACTGTGGAAAGAGCCAAGATGTCCATCGACAGATGAATGGATAAAGAAGAGGTGGTATATATATATATATATATATATATATATATATATATATATACACACACAATGGAATATTACACAGCCATCAAAAGGAATGAGATCTTGCCATTTGCAACGACGTGGATGGAACTGGAGTGTGTTATGCTGAGTGAAATAAGTCAATCAGAGAAAGACATGTATCATATGACCTCACTGATATGAGGAATTCTTAATCTCAGGAAACAAACTGAGGGTTGCTGGAGTGGTGGGGGGTGGGAGGGATGGGGTGGCTGGGTGATAGACATTGGGGAGGGTATGTGCTATGGTGAGCGCTGTGAATTGTACAAGACTGATGAATCACAGATCTGTGCTTCTGAAACAAATAATGCAATATATGTTAAGAAACAAAAAAGAAGGAGAAGATAGCAGGAGGGGAAGAATGAAGGGGAGTAAATCAGAGGGGGAGACGAACCATGAGAGACGATGGACTCTGAAAAACAAACTGAGGGTTCTAGAGGGGAGGGGGGTGGGGGGATGGGTTAGCTGGGGGATGGGTTAGCCTGTTGATGGGTACTAAAGAGGGCACATTCTGCGTGGAGCACTGGGTGTTATGCACAAACAATGAATCATGGAACACTACATCAAAAACTAATGATGTAATGTATGGTGATTAACATAACAATAAAAAATTAAAAAAATACTTCTGTTGGATCATCAGTGCTCTGCTAAGGATGAGCACCTGCTTCTCTATATTATCCTCACAATTTTTCAAGAGTAGAAGAGTGAGAGTTAAGCAAACAGTAGCTTTTATCTTTGTTGTTTCTACCCATGGAAATTCGAGTACGTTATTTTTCAAGTGACCAACAATGGCGTAAATGGAAACACATTAAGTGTAGGTTGGCTGTAATAGATGCATGCTCATTTAATCCCAATTCCTGTAGCACCTGGCTATAGCTCTGTCGAAAGGACTTTGAAGATTGAAATAAACTCATCCATAAAATACGAACTTCTCTTTTATTAGTATTACTGAGGGTATGTCCCCACTGGTTCCTTCCATCTTAATGGAAGTCACATTCTCAGGATTGGAGCAGAAGTGTTGACTAAGTGTTGAGTAATTGAAAGCCATTGTTTATTGCATAGTTTTACTTTGGGGACTGAAAAGTTCTGTTTTTCATGTTTCTGAATAATCAGCAAAGCTAAACACATTTCAATGAGTTGATTTACTCCTCAGCTGGGTAGATAAAGCTCCGTTGGCTGGATAATGATGGATTTAGAACAACAGGGCACCTCCCTGCCAATTTAGTAAAAATGCTAATTTCAAAAAGCTCCTGTTCTATCCACAGAAAGTGTAAACATTGAATTCTGTAGTAGCAAGATTTCTCAAAAGTCTACTTCAGCTACTCAAAATATTTATGAATGTGTACAGCCAGCCTTAAACTTGTTTTGAAATGTAATTCTTATAAGATGTCATAAACAGAAGTCTTTGGTTCAAGCATCATGTACTCTCAGGTTCTTGTAAACCAAGCTAGAGCTGTTTAAAAAGAAGAATTTTATGTTCACAGCATTCGTATTTTTGTTTTCATCACAAAACCTATTCCCAGTTCTTCAGGAAGAAGAGAAGCAACAATTATAAACCTCTAGGGCCCATGTGGCTGAACTATAAAGATAGAGGATGATGGTCTTTTTCCTCCTTGTTATTGCAAAAAATATCTGCAAAGGGACTTGTTAGAGGTTCAGTAACAACCATTTGGATGGTAACATTCACCTACATGACTGGAAATGTTGTGGTTCACATCTATAATACATGCAAGTATGAATTCAGACGTGGCCCCAAGTGGTGTTTTTGATCTGAGCGGGAACCCAGCTGCAGTGTGTTCTAATATTAGCCAAGAGGACCTGCTTTCCTAAATGGAGGATGATTTAAGGCTCTATTTTTGTTGTTCAGCAAATGCTGTTAGAAGTGGCAGAAGGTTACCCTTTTCCCATCACCTTAATTCCAGAGATACTCACAGACCTGACATTAGGCTGTTGGCTACTCGTCATAAGACTTCTGTGTCAAAGTGAATTCAGCTGATGAGCTATGAACATGCTTACAGTCAGATAATAGATGAAAGAGTCTCAAGATAAACGAGGTGCTTATAGAAAACCTGGCCAAAGTTGTTTAAAATAGGATGGCAAAGGCCGTTAATTCTGTCAGGCAGTTTCAAAAGGCAGTGGGTACTTGACTTCTTACTTACAGAGCACATTATCTTACCTTTTTGCAAGAGTGGGGCCTCTGCTGTATGTTGAAAGGGAGAGTGTGCCTTTTTAAGCTGATGCTAACCACTGCGTTCTGAAGGAAGAAAGGGAATCCCCCCCACAATAAAAGACTCGTAGCCACACTTACAGGCTAACATTTTGACCAGACTGTATCACACAAAATACTCTTGTTTTTCCACACTCTGTTCCTCTTTCTTTTCCACGCAGAATGCTCCAATTACATCTGTGGAAGTTATTAACATGAGCACTGACAACCTTTCTCTTTAGGAGCTGATCCCATGAAGATTCAAAGTGAGCGTTCCTCTTAGTGACTGCCTGTTTCTGTTTTTACACTTTTGAATGTAGATTCTAAAATGTGGTTAAAACATAGATTGGCCACACTTTTGTTCCCGCCAAAAGAGCCAGTCTGCCTCCATTTACAAGTAAGTTGCATCTTGGGTTATATCTGTAAGTATGATGTGTTAATAATAGAAATATAAATTTAAAAAAATATTTTTAAAAACTTCAAATTTTGACAACCGGACTAGGGCATCTCTCTTATCTCACAAATGTGAAAGCTCGCCTCAAGTTTGCCAAAGGAAAGACTTCATAGTTTTTCTTTTTTCATTTTGATGCACAATAGGTTTAAGGCTCAGGAGAACGTCGTCAGAATCAAATTTGAAAGAGAGTAAAGGAAATGTGTTAAAACATTCTTCCCCCCAAAAGCAGAGCAGAAATCTATACATTGGGATCCTAAATAATGCAAAATGCCTCAGACAAGAAAGATCTTCCTGCATATTCATCTGTTTCATTCTCTTTCATCATTATTTATTCCTTCATTCAGCAAATATTTACTGAGTGCTTTCTGTGTGCTGATGTGGGGCTGCATGCGGGAGTTACAGAGAAGGCTCGGGGACTTCTCTCTAATAGTGTATATCTAGAGCTGGGGACAGATGGTTACCACCATTCAGCAGCATGGTCCAGACATTCAGGGTATCTGAGCGAGGGCTAGCCAGCCCAGGCTGGGGGAATCACGGGGGGCATTCTGGGGGAGGCAGACCTGCACTCCTGGAGTCTTAGAGACCAAGTACAAGTTAGCAGTGGAGTTGAGCGAGAGGGGCAATCATTCAGGCAGAGGCTGCTGTGGAGCTAAGGCAGGGAAGTGTAGGTGTGAGCAAGAGAGCCATCAGGGAAATGCAGCACCAGTGTAAGGTAAGACGTGGTGGGGGCAGGATAGGCACAGGCTTGGATGTCCTTCTGAGGTGCATAGTCGGACCATGACACAATTGCGTGAAAACTTCAAGTGGCTTCTCACATCACTCAGAGAGCAGAAACCTACAAGGCCCTACACAGTTGGCTTCCTGCCACCTCTCTGATCTCTCATTCCACTCCAGCTACTGTCAGCTCTTTGTCATTTGTTCCTCAAGCCCTCCAAGGTGTAAGTACTCAGCTCTTCCTTCTCATGGGGCCATCCTCTGCTGGTAGCCTGGCTCATTCTCTCACCTCCTTTCAGGGCTTTGCCCAGATGCCACCTTCTCAGACAGGCTTTTTCCCAAACATCCTATTGAAAACCGCAGTTCTCTCCCTTCACCCTGCCCTTAACATCTTTCCATCTGTCCTTTCTCTGCCTTAGTTTTCTCCGGTAGCACCTAACTACCATTAGACTTTCTATGTATTTGTCTTACTGGTTTATTGAATGTGAAGCTCTACAGGGGGAGAGATTGTAGTCTGTTTGGTTCCTTGACATAGCCTTGGCGCTCAGAACAGTTTCTAGTATATAGGATGCCCGCAGAGGCAGGGCTGAGTAGTAGGCCCACATGACTTAAGAACTTAAAACTTTGCACACAAAGTAGAACAAAAAATTAATTGCAATGCTATAAATTATATTTCATACATTTTTCTCATTTTATATATAGTACCTTGTGATAAACATTATATATTTATACATACCTCCTCCTATACAAGACAGTATACCTAAAATTATACCTAAAATTATATATATTGTATCTTATTGTCACTCGAGGAACTTTCCAGGATAATTTTGACTATACTTATGTTTTATTAGTTGCTTTTGGAAACTAATTCTCCTGTAAGATGCAATTTCCTATGATTCTGAAGGCAATGCAGAGGCTGTGAAGGATTTTAAACAAGAGCTTGACACAATTGGATTTATATGTTTGAAAAGATCACATTGCCTCAGTGGAAGAATACATTGCAGGGGTTACGTTGGAGGCAGGGCCATCACAGAATGTTGCCCAATTCTGAAGAGATGATGATCACCTGCACTAAAGTAATGGCAATGAGGATGGAAAGAAGCAGATGGATTTCAGAGCTATGAGGAGATAGAACTTCTAGAACTTAGTGATGAACCTGCGGGCTTTAGCTAGCTGTACTGTGAAGACTTACGTCAGTTCTGCCGCTTATCCACCTGTCACCAAGCTGGGAAAGGACTCCTGAAACATTGTTTGCAAGTTGTTTGTGCTTATCTAGAAACAGTTCATGGTTACATAAAGACAAGTGCTGGAGAAGACTAAAACTAAATTGTTTTGTATGGAGTATGAAGGCAGGAAAACAGAGTTAAGATTGACATCGTGTTGTGATTTCAATTAGAACACAAATGTTAATGAAAGTGTAGATGCTCCGGTCAGTGTAAGCCTCTAGTAAGCTGTCTATTTAGGCTTCCAAAAATCATTTTGGTTTTGTTATTTGGAGGTTGGAATATATTTCATAGAGACATAAAGTTTTAAGATGTGGTTAGGTTTATCCCAATTTATTTAAATCAAAATGTAGCTTAAAAGCTATGTACTAACATAAACAAACACATACATTAAAGACTACTATTGTAAAAATGCTAATAAAATAATACAAAAATATGAAATGCTAACAAGTTCTTGAATGATAGAAGTTTTTAACGATGGTGCTTGAAGACTATTAGATATTATTAAATGAAAATAAGGACATAAACGGAGGTTAGATTATGAAGTGAATTTCTGGGTTCCTCCCAAGATTATAGCATTGGATCCTTATATAATTTAGAAGTTTAGGAATTTTAGTTATACAATGTATGTCAACTTAGTGGCATTGCTGCCAACAAAGTTAATGTCTTTTTAGACTGTGTTAGTAAGAGCCTTGTGCCTCGTCTGGGGAAAGTGGCAATCCTACTCTGTTTTGCTCTGGTCCAGCTATACTCAGAGACTACTGTAATCGGTATGGGATATCACACTTTCAGAGGGACATAGACAAACTCAATTATGTTTAAAGTTGATAAATCAAGATGCTGAGGTTATTGGATAACCAGGAAATGTTTAGATTGGGTGAGAGGGAACTAAAAAGATATAAAGGCTACCCCACATGAGAACAATTAGAGGGCTCTAAAGTCCCCAAGAAATAAAAGGTAACAGCTGATGTCATGCTGATGTTATAGTTGCACTTCTTTTCTCTAAGTTACAACTTTAAAATACAGTAAGAGAAAACATCCGAACATCATTATTAAGAGCATGTTGAATTTATTGTCTTGATTTTGATTCTTTTGTTGGATGGCTTACTCTCCTACCACACATTAAAGTTTATTTGCCCAGACAGTAAGTCTGTAACCATGCTTCAGGAGAAGGATGCCATCTTGATTCTCAGGCCCTGAAAGGATTTCTTATTCTTTAAAAGTTCATGACACCTGGGCTGATTCAGCAATCTCTGGTCGTGGAAAGGAAGAAAAATTAATCTACTGACCTCACTAAGTCAAGTAATACTTTGTCCTATTTTGGACTTGAAAATGAGTTCTTGAAGTTTCAAGTTGGGCATAACTTCTGTACCGCAGGCTTCTTTAGATGTAGTTCTTTAAATTGCCTGTTTTATGTCTTTTCAGAGATGGATTTTATTGTGTGTGTTAGATAGGTAAGTGAAAAGCAAAGGCTCAGGGAAATTCCAACCATGTCAAATTCCTCTTCATTTGCTTCAACTTTCTGGGCAGAAACATTTTGAGATTATACTTCAAGATGTTCCTTCCTGAAGAAATGCTTATGAGTAAGACTTGTTCCTTCATTCCACTGAGTCCTGTTGCTTGGAAACTTCTCTGTCTGCACCAGTTATTTTCCTTGAGCATGAAGAATCATGAAGGGTGTGTGCCATGTTTATTTGCGAAGACTTTTTTTTTTTTTTTTTTTATTCTTTACGTATTCCTGGGCTTCAGGGGTGTGACAAGAAAAATGGATTCAGGAACAAGGCTTTTTTTAAAAATTTTTTAAAAGATTTTATTTTTAAGTAATCTCTACACCCAATGTGGGGCCCAAATTCAACCCTGGATCGAGAGTTGCATGCTCCACTTACTGAGCCAGCCAGGTACCCCTGGGAACAAAATGGTTTTGTTTCTTTTTAAAAATTTATTTATTTCAGAGAGAGACAGAGAGAGAGAGAGAGAGAGCCATGCCCATGAGCGGTGGGGGGGCGGTGCGGAGGAGAGAGCAAGCAGACTCCCTACTGAGCAGGAGCCCCAATGCAGGGCTGGATCTTCAGACCCTGAGATCATGACCTGAGCTGAAACCAAGAGTCAGACGCTCAATTGACTGAGCCACCCAGGCGCCCAGGGCAAAACGTTTTAAGAAAAGAAAAGTAGTTTACTTGTAAAGGAAGACTCAAATTCAGAAAGATTGGCTCCTCAAAGGATATAGGGCTATCTAAGGGATAAAACTATTAAGGTTAGAGTTTATCTGCACATGGTGGAAAGAAAAGGAGTAGTTTCTTCACTTGATTGTCATATCCTATCCATTGCAAAAGCATCAGAGAAAAAGCTGTTTTTGTTAGGGAGACAGTAACTTATGGGAAAGGGCTCAAAGTTTCCTCTATTTGGGGGACGAGAGATAGACATCCTGTCTCTGTTTTTGTCTTTGTTTTTGGTTTTGCTTATTTTTCTCATGAGCAAAGTGCTGGTTTTGCTGTTGTTTTTTTCTTTCTCTGACTCTAGGATATGGTGTGATGTGCATACTTACTCAAAATGGTGGCAAGTTTACTCTCAGTGGAAAACTAAGACTTTGCCTGGGAGGCAGCAAAGCCCAACTTCTCTGAATTACCAACTTATACTGATATTGGAGAGGGAGATGTTTCCTTACTCAAGTCTCACAGCTCCTCCATTTGCCTTAAGAACAGTAGTTTATTGAGATACGACTTATCACTCTATGGTAACTCGCCATTTCCATTCACTGGCATAAGTTTTCTTTCCTCTTCACTGTGATTCTTCAGATATACAACAGCATCCATGCTGGCTAAAGTTATGTCAGTGGACATAACCAAAGAGCAGGCTCATTTTGTTCAGCACTTGATCATATGCTATGTAGTTTTAAAATTAATTTGTGAGAGAAGCTTATTTCTTCAGCAAGCTGGTTAAATATGTCCCATAGGTAAGTAAATAGTATTGTTCATTTCCTACTAAGTGAAATTGATCAAATGTAGAGGTGCAGTATCTAGAGCTGTTAATATTACCAATGGTCAACCTGGATAATCAGTGGTTAGGAAAGGGTTTACGGTCAACAACTGAGAATTTGCCATCACTGGCTCAAACAACAAAGGAGATACAAAAGTAGTTTCATTACATCTGGTGATTAGCTCCAGCCTATAGTTTAAAAATTATAAAGACTGTAAATTCTGGTCCACAATGGAAAAAACATTGTGGATATGGGTATGAATCTGTTGCTCAGTAAGAAGGATTTAAAAATACTTACTTTCTATCTAGTCAGATGAGTGATTAACTGTTGAATGGAATGATTAAAAATGTAGTCCCATGGAGCCAGGAAAGAGAATCTGAATAACTGTTATTTTCCTGAAATTGCTATTATATTATCTCACTCGAGGTTTTTAAAAATTAAGCTTCTAGGTTGTCTAACTCAATCATCTGAAATATTTAATTCACTTCTTGAGTGTCCTTAGCCCTGTGTCCTAGCATGGGAAACAGTGAACCCTTTGGCAATTTACCCAGCAGTTTGTGTAGGAGTGGATTTTAAAAAAAAATGCAATTGGTCACTTGTTCTTATAAAATTTCTTTCACGGACACATGCCTCTGTGAAAATGCATTTAACATTAAGAGTCTGGCTGTAATCTAGATTTTTGGTCTTAAATTGAACTGTTGGAAAAGAAGAAAAGCTGGGTGCGAAGAGAAATAGAGAGTTAAGTTTGGTTATGGGTATGTGATGTCTCTGCCTCTTACTTATAAAAAGAATCGATCTCCTTTCTCTCACTTATAATAAAATACCAAAGAGTGGTAGAAAAGATAATAGATTCCACTGTTTATAAAAATCAGGCATTATCAAATGGTGATCAGTAAATATCAGTTTAGGAGGGGCTGCTAATATAGAATGACAGAATGAGGAATTTAAGTCTTAGTTGCCGTAAGAACTGAGATCAACAAATCTTACAGCTTTCTCAATGACTGGGATAGAGGACAGGCCCCCACCCCCCAAAAGGGTAATAATTAATGTTAAAAGTGTGGGATGTCATGAATAGAGTCAGGTTTTGCTTTTGTGATTCAGAAATTCTGTGGTAATCAGTGATAGTCATCAATGAGCTAAGGCCTTATGTCTACTTTATCTAATGAGCTTACTTATTAATGTACTCACTTAATATTTATGAAGCATGGGCCATGTGTAGCACCACTGCTGAGTACTGAAATTTTAAATATGACTAAGATACATTTGTCACTTACAAGTAATTCCTTGTGTAAAGTGATGTGATGGGGATTTGTAGTTTTTAGTTAGGAAAGTAATTTACCTGTTGACACTGTTAAATGGATTTTCTAACTTTGACAAAACATAGCAAAGCGTTAGCTCGGTCTGCTCGGATGGGTAATGATGCGTTTATTCGAGGCCTTCCACATTTTGTATGTTTTTGTTAGAATCCAGGGCACAGAATCCTGCTCCCTTTGAAAATGCTTGCTAAGAACATCTTGGCATCCAGGAACTTGGCTGCGTTCAGTTTTACAGATTATAACTGCCATTTGAGTTTATATTATTCCCAATAAAAAGAAATATGTGCTATCACTTCCAAGTCAGCACGCATCAAATATACAGAATGACCACTTTTCTTCTTTTTTTAATTTTTTAAAAATTTATTTGAGAGAGAGAGAGACAGAGAGAGCGTGAGTGGGGGGAGGGGCACAGGGAGAGAGACAAGCAGAACCCCCGCCAAGTGGCAAAGCCCCATATGGGGCTCCATCCCAGGACCCTGACATGACCTGAGCTGAAGTCAGATGCTTAGCTGACTGAGCCACCCAGAATGACTACTTTTCAGTCAGTATACCCTGGGAAATGTGAGCGGCCTCAGGTGAATGCTGTCGGATCCAGCTGAACATCCTTGCACATACAATTTATGTGTAGTGTAGCTGTATAAGTGTTTCTATAGGTTGTATAACTTCTAAAGGTGTACACACTAGATCAGGGGCGCCTGGCTGGCTCAGTCAGTGGAGTATGCGACTCTTGACCTCAGGGTCACGAGTTCAAGCCCCATGCTGGGCCTAGAGCATACTTAAAAAAAAAAAAAGAGGTGTACATGCTGGACCAAAGAGTGTGTGTCTTAGAAATCTGCATTATCAGATTGCCTTCTGAGAAGTCTGAATGTATTTGAGAATAGAGAAATGAATGTGGGGACTAGACATGCCCAAGTAATAGAGCACTAGGAGAATACTCACAGTCACTCTTGGTGTCCAACCAATTCACAGGTATTTTGTAAGTGTCTTGAATGTACACATCGCTATGAAATAAATTAAAAAAAAAAAAATCTATCCCTCCTGCTTCAGGTTTCACTCTGGCGATATTCTAAGTGGTTTCTCCTGTCTGTGGACCAGGCCCTCTTTCCTCTGTCTGGATTAAAGACTCTTCCCCACCCAAGATTCTCCATTTTTGGCTTAACCTTCCTGCACATTTCTCTAGGTTCCCATACCAACCATCTCAGACCACTAAGTGCCTGTGTTCTTTGTTTTATCGTTTTCCCATCCTAGAATGCCCCTTCTGTCTTTTGGTGCCTACTTCCAGCTTAAGTTATGCTTGCCCTCTGAGACTCAGTTCAAATCCACTTTTCCAGGAGCCTTCCAAACCCCCTCGAGGCAGGCAGAATTAACAGCCTTGGTCTGTATTTCCACAACACTTTGTTTTCAGGCATTTATTTGATATTCCTTTGTATTAGAGCTGGGTACTTGCTTTCCCTGCTGCAGAAAACTCGCATTCCTTACTCTGGCTATGAGTCCCTATATGATACGGACCTGCTAACTTCTCCTTCTTCACCTGATACAGCTCTCCCCTTTGCCCATTTGATTCACTCCCATGTGCCCTCATAACGCTCTCCAAACATCCCAGGCTGGTTCCCATCCTAGGGAACACTTTTCCCCAGACTAGCTCCGCGTGACCAGCTTTCTTTTGTCATTTAAGACTAGGCTTTCTTGGCTGACCACCTAACATAAAGTAGCCTCCCAATCACTCTCTAGCACAGAAGCCCATTGTATCTTTTTTTTTTTTAAGATTTTATTTATTTATGTGACAGAGAGAGAGAGACACAGTGAGAGAGGGAACACAAGCAGGGGGAGCGGGAGAGGGAGAAGCAGGCTTCCTGCAGAGCCGGGAGCCCGATGGGGGGCTCGATCCCAGGACCCTGGGATCATGACCTGAGCCGAAGGCAGACGCTTAATGGCTGAGCCCCCCAGGCGCCCCCCATTGTATCTTAATTTTAATAGCAGCTATTAGTACTTAATTTTCTTATTTGTCCATTGTTTAACTAGCTTTGCTATGTTTTAAGTTCCATGGGAACTGGAATACTTTTTGTTTTACTCAAAGCTGTGTCCTCATTATCTAGAACAGTGTTTGGCACATGGTGTGTGCTCATTCAATGTTGGTTGGATAAATGCATGAATGAAATACGTATTCTTCAGTGGAAGAACCTATGTTGATCTTCTTGGGATCTCTACAATTCTCAACATCTTAGCTTAAACGTGGTTGGAGCTCAATAACATTACAGACTGAATTCATATACCTTACAAGATAGTAAAGCAGTGCAAAGTGAACAGTGGTAGCCTCGGAATCCCTCATAAAATGGGTGGCTGTTTTATATAATGTCAATGCATATATAATATCTATTTCCACAAGCATTAAGCCAAATCTTAACGTCTACTATACACAAGGCACTTTAAATTGTACTAATTTAATTTTTCGAGCAATCATATGTATTGTTATTTTGACACATTTGGTAACTGAATTCAAATTTTTGTTCATAATTACTCAGTTAGTAAAAGCAAGAAGTGGGATATGGGGCCCCTGGCTGGCTCAGTCAATAGAGCGTGCAACTCTTAATCTGGGGTTGTGAGTTTGAGCCCCACCTTGACTGTAGAGATTATTTAAAAATAAATAAATAAAGGGGTGCCTGGGTGGCTCGGTCACTAAGCGTCTGCCTTCAGCTCGGGTCTCGATCCCAGGGTCCTGGGATCGAGACCCGCATCCGGCTCCCCGCTCCGCGGGAGGCCTGCTTCTCCCTCTCCCACTCCCCTTGCTTGTGTTCCCTCTCACTGTCTCTCTGTCAAATAAGTAAATAAAATCTTTAAAATAAATAAATAAATAAAATAAACTTAAAAAATAAAGAACTGAGATATGGCCTAATTGCCCTAATTGCCCTATTTCAATGCATATATATAAATAATACTGTAAAAATCTTCGGAAATTAAAAAAAAATGTATTGCTGAAAATAGCTATTACTTGGAACTGATTGGTGTGATTTTCATATTTTACCTGTTAGTTTCTTTTTGTTAAGGGTATAATGGACTTTTTTTCCTTGACTATTGATTTCGATAATCGCAGAAAAGTAGTAGCCATCTGCTCTTTTCATATTAGCCCTCCCGTTCCTGGGCAAGTCTGGATGGACACCCTCATGATATGTGTGTTCCGTGATGTGCCCACTTTTAGAACAGAATTTTATGATCTCACATGTCTCAAAATGACTTTAATGTGGTTTTTAAGTAAGTACTCATTTTCTTTTTTAATAGTAGTGTGAGGTAATGTTTTTAAGGGATAAATGGCAGTGTGGAGAAATACTTACTTTTGTTGTGTGTCACGTGTTCGGTGTCTAATTTGTTCATTTTGGAGCCTTGGTACAGGACTGACAACTCAGGCAGGATGTGCCAGACCCTGCAGTCACCACAGGGCACACCCCTTGATCCTATAACTCCAGTCCTTGGACCTGGGCCTTGGGTTGTGAATGGTAAAGACACCCATCCACTTGGCAGACATGCTTCTTTCGCCTTTTCCACTTTATAAGATTTTTTGAACTATCATTTAAAAGCCAGGAGATGTCACACACACACACACACACACACACACACACACACACACACACATACACACACACACACTCCTATCTGATTTCTCTTGAAAGATTAAAATATTCAGCAACAATGGCTCGCATTCTGCATGGTAATAATTGACGAGAACTGAATCACAGCCGCCACTTTTCTCTGGAGCTTGCACTCTCTCCTGTTTGCCACAGTGGGGAATCTCTCTTGTTTTTTGCATCCAGCCCCTCTAGATTTGAGTTTGAGACTCCTTGGGGATACTGGAATTTATTGGCAAACCTTCATGGTCACCCTTTCTAACTTCACTGCACTCAAAATAGTATAACAGAATGAACTGATGATTTTACTGCTGCTCGACCATCCCTACATCATCTGGACAGGCTCATTCATTATTCTGCTGCCTGGTTCTCAATCTTGGATTCATGTTCGAATCACCTGGAAGTTTTTTATGATGCTGGGACCCAACATTAGAGATTCTGATGGAGTCCAGGCATCAGTTTTATAAAAATCTCCCCTGGTGTTTGGAATGTGCTAGTTGGGTTAAGAACTGCTTCTCTAGTTGGTGTTTGGTATGAATTTTATTTTATTGAGTAATTTGCCAAACCAAAACAATGGCAAATTCTGGTGGGTAAGCAAATGGAACAAAAAGGGTGTAATTGTCACAAGAAATAGCCAGATCAAAGAAGGGGCTGGTGAGCAGATGGACTCTTAAGAAATAAGATGGAACCCTGTATCCTGTTGCCCTGTAGGAGCCTTGAAATCTGCAAGATTTCTTAGCTGACCCAAGATCTTTGGGCTTGTCTTTAATTAGCAGTAGAATGAAGAGCCCCTGATGGTACTGTAGAAATCTAGTTGTTTCTCTCTGAGCGTGGACCTCTTTTTATACAATATACACATATATAAATTCCACGTTTAGAGGAAAGTTTGCAGAAGGAATGGTTGTAGTTTTTCTGTACATTGTCAGCTCCCCAAATATTTTTTTTAAGTTATATTTAGGTTATAGATTTTACTTATGAATTTTTAGCTCTTCTTTGCCATTGTCTACAGTGAGGATTCTGTGAAAACTCTGTGCTTGTGAATAGATGTTAATTTTCACAGCTGATATTTATTATTATGGATTAAAGTCTAACTTCAAATTAATTACTTTTCTTTTAGTTATTATATGAACCTACATTAAATCAGTATATGCTAATAAATGGTTTACTATTAAAGAATTACATATTAAATAATTATATATTCTAAATCTAGTCTCTAGAAAGTATAATTGATCCATCCTGATATGCAATAAACTTCTAATTGAAAACTATAATTCATGTTAATATTCGTAATATTTCCATCACAAAATATGATTTTATTAAATAAAACATTCAAAAGTAATTTCAACCCCAACCTTATTTCTCTGTCAAAGCAAATGTCTTAGGAAACCCAGTTTTTGCATTTATTAATTTTTATGTTACAGAAATTTTATACTTATGTTACATTATAATATATATGTTACAATGTAATATATGTTATTTATAATAACATATTATAAGCTATTATAAACCTTAACTTTGCCTTTAAATTAGACATTTACAATTTAGCTGTGCCTTACTAATTATATGCTGAATTATATACATTTGAAATTCATAGAATTTTAGAATTTGGTAATTCAGATTTTCCACTTAGACTGGTCTGACCCAATTATTCCAGTTTGCTGAAGTTTTATTATGTTTATTTATTAATCAATGCATAAATCAGTATTTGAAGAAGACTTTACCTGCCCTCAAAGAGGATAAAACCAAAAAACCATAGAAAAATGGATATAAGGGTCTATCAAGCAGTGAATTAATAAAAATATGATGTTATTTTCCTGGATTTTGTGATGCTCATGGAATGTCAGCTTTTTTTTTTAAGATTTTATTTTTAAGTAATCTCTACACTCAATGTGGGGCTCAAACTCAAAACCTCGAGATCAAGAGTCACATGTTCCACCACCAACTCAGCCAGCCATGTGCCCAGAAGTCAGCTTTTCAAAATTTGCAATTTATTGTGATTTCCTTTTTTATTCTAAATAAATATTCGTACCCAATTTTGTATGTGTAATTTTGTATTCTTTTTCTAATGAGATCTCTTCCCCAATTCTCCTCCTGCCCACCCCCTACCTCCCCAGATAGGTAAGCTTCAGGCCCTACACAACCTAAATCTACTCCTACCTATGGTCAAATATTTTATTCACTACATGTTACAGTACATGTTGCTTAAAGAGCTTGAGGTTCTGAGGCTCAAATCTGAGCTGAGTTGTTCAACCAGCTAAAAATGAACTGCACAACACTATCTCGCATGTACAACCACCTACGCCCCGGGCATCTTCTATCCACGTGTACATTGTGGGAGATGCAGTTGAATCCAGTATCACTTGCTAATATCATTACACATTTTATAGCTATCCTAATGTACAAAGCTGGCACTATTAAGCAAAAAAAAAAAAAAAAAAAAAAGGAAGTTGTCACAACATGACTTGCAGGAATTACTCCATTCTTTTTAAGTTGTTAGCAAACCACACTGTACCTGTTACAGAATTTTGCCAAGCTGTGGTATCCAGAGTGTTTAATCAATATTTAGGATCTGTAATCTATTTATTTAGTAAATGAAAAAAATCCAGCAAACCACAGATCTAAAAATCTAAAAACACTACAATGTAGAGGAGAATACATAGGCAATTTTATTTGTAACTTTTGGACACATCTTTACATTGCCCTTTCCCCTCTCATTTTTTTGGCCACTTACTCTTTGATTTTCTTTTCATATGGTAATAGTTTTGTAATGTCTTTCTAGCAAAAGAATTTAAAGATAGTCGTCTCTAGCATGGTGAATTGAAATTTATTTTGTTAATGCTATGTAAATTTTTAGAATTGTCAAATTTGTTCTACCGGAAGATACTGCTAATTATAATTATAAACTTCCATAAGTTCTTTTCATGTATGAGCTGCGAGATTTGGAAGAATTTTCCACAGATTAACTTTTGGGCTGCTTACATTTCGCATCTTGTTTTTCCTCCATTCCCACATATTTCTGTGCTGAGGGCCACAGGACGTGTGTGACAGGGGGGAAGAGGGAGTGGAAAGATCCAGAACTAATGACAGCTAAAGTGTCTTATGCTAATTCTACAAAAACTTAAGACCACAGGGACATGTTGCCAGGGCCCCTTGCACCGTCTAAGAAGGAATCTGGGCAAGTGACCAAGCCTAAGTTTTACTTTCCTTATTGTAAAATTCACATCTAACCATGGAAATAAAATACATGTTCATCTCAAAATTCTAGACCCAAAGAGATGAAATTTAATTCAATAAAAGTAAAATCAAATAGTTAGAGTCAACGTATTAACTTCAGAAATACAAGTGAAAAGGCATATGGTAATGGGTCAGGGGTTTTAGTTGATCTTCATTTTATTCCGAACGAACGGTGTGATGCAAACATAGAAATGGCTAGCATAATAATAGGGCACATTAATAGAAATGGTTTCCAGATCATGAGACCTAATAATCCCTTAAAAAGCTGTCCTGGTCAGAAAGCAGCTGCAATATTGTGTCCGATTCAGATGCCATAATTTAGGAGGCATAGTGTCTGATTAGACTGTATCCAGAGTAGGGCATTCTGGTGAAGACAGCTTGAATTCATGGCACCAAATGAGTGGTTACTGAACCTAAGGATGTCAGATGAATACCTGAGGGAACAAGGTGCTACCTTCAAATACCTGAGGTACTGTCCTGCAGAAGAGAGTTTCACACAGAAGTTGTTCTGAATTGCCCAAGTGGGCAGGGATAGTACCTATTTGTATTCCATTTCAACGTAAGAAAAAATTTTCTGATATTATAGGTACTTGCAATGGGCTTGGCTATCCCTTGAATATCCGAAGGAATTGAAGTATGAAAAATGTGACCACATCCCTGTATTGAAGAAAGGATTTGTGTGACAACAACACTTAGCACACCTTGCCAGGTACCGGTCTAAACTCCTGCAAAGGGAAAGAGCAGGAATAGACAGCCCCCTCGGCTTCTTTCTCTAACATTTGGTGGTTCTGAGAAAGCGATTTTAAAGAACCATTGCTTTGGCTGACACCCTAAGACACTTGATATCCGCCCCCCCGGTAATTCCATTTTTATGCCTATGTGGATTTCTGATTGAAATGACCCCCTTATACTTTCAAAATGTTATACATTCAAAGTCTATTTTTAGGGAGGGGAGGGCCAGAATTCCTATTATTTTTTGCATCATCAATGTTGGTTTAAAATTTTTGTGTAATGAGTAAGAGTGTAGATTCTGAAACCAGACTACCTGCCTCTCAACTCCACCACCTAAGCGGTACACTTTCTGCACGTTTGTTTCCTCGACTATAATGTGGAGAGCATGATAGGACCACTTCATAAGACTGGTTTGAGGACAGAATGACTTATTCCATGTAAACCACCAAAAATGGTGTTGGGCATATAGTAAGCATTTCATAATTTGTTTTAAGTTCTTTAAGTTCTACTTGCTTCCAGGGGTTGTCAATAACATCGCCTGCTTTTATTTTTCTATTCATTCATTCATTCCACACATACTTGTTTTGAGTGCCTAACATGGACCAGCACTGTGCTAAGAGATGAGGATTTAGTTGTGGACATGGCAGACATGGTCTCTGACTTCATGAAATTCATAACCTAGCAGATTTTTATGTAGCCAATATCAAAACCAGGGAAAGATACTTGTCAGTAGCTCAGCCAGCAACTTACCAATAATGCTTATTAAGGATAATGGATAGCAGTCCCACAACTAATTCTACTGAAAGCTTCAGCCTCTGTGGTCCTAAATTTTACTAAAATTACTAAAATTGTGTGTATGTGTGTTTGTATGTATGTATACATGTGCATGTGCATTTGTGTCTCGTTTAAGAAAGTTTTTAATCTTGAGACTGGACTGAAAGCCAGCAGAAATCGAGTGTGACTGCCCATCTCTCTCTGGTTATTATTATTGTTGTCATAGCTATTATTCTCTTATTCTCTTCCTGGTAGGTGAAAATTTTCTGGGAAAGTGGGAATTGGGAGGATCGGGTTCCGTAACTTTCTCCTTGTTGGTGAAGTTCTACCGGAGGATACTGCTAATTATAAGCAATCAAATGAACCACTGTGATCCATCAACAGTGAAAGATATGTGAGTAATAATGAGAACACAAGGGTTTATAGCTTCTTGGTTAACCCAAGTCTTTAGCAAGCTCTGTAGAGACCGAATCCTTTCCCAGCCTTTAAAACACGGTAGAGTCTTTAAACTATTATTGGCAAGTTAAGGGATTTTGAGGTCTTCTCAAAAAAAATGTTACATGCTGTTAATTGAACTGTCCTCTGTTAACACTTTAAGTAGAATAAATAGACTTACGTTCCTGGGATTTGAGCTTGGAATTTCTTGGACTTGTGTAAATGTTAGAGCAGCGACTCAGATCTTAGAGTCACTTCCTTTGTATTCCGAGTTCAAATTGGAAGCTCAGTTTCTAACACGCCTTGGCAAGTCTTTCTTCTCTGCAATTAACATGTTCAGTTTAATGCCAGTTAATCAAATGTCATATTACTTTTATGCCATTAACTTCGCTTTGCTACAACCATGAACATGTGTGTTTAACATTAAATTTGAATGAAAGTGTTATTTCTGAAGGGGTTTTTCCCTCTTCTGTCTCCTTTGCTTGTGTGAAACCATGATTTTGTGGCAAAACTACTAAGACAAACCTGTGATTTTCATTAAAAATTTTAGTGACAAACATTCTTTCCTAATTATAAATATAGAGTGAGTGGGTCCAAGACTTTGTGTACCAGTTTCAAAATGTCAGCTACACCCTTGTTTTTATCTGTTTGCTCAAGCCAGTTGGATTCTTTAAGATCTTGAAAGAAGCACATTTTCTTTTGATTAGTAACAGTGCATCAGACTCGTTAAGTGCAGTCAATCAAGAAAGTGCCCCCAATCCAGACGCCCGTTCCAGGGCACTAATGTATATGTGAAGGGTTTATAAAACAAAATTTTCTATTTCAAATTTATGTTAGATAAATTTTACCCCTGTAGCCATTTTTAAGTATGCAGTTCAGGGACATTAAGTACACTCACATTGTTGTGCAACCATCACCACCATCCACCTCCAGAACCTTTACTGCAACTCTGGGCCCATGAAATAGCGGCTCCCCATTTGCCCTTCTCCTAGCCCCTGGAAACCACCATTCTATTTTCTGTCTTTATGAATGGGACTAAGTACTTCATGTAAGTGGAATCTTACCATTATTTATCCTTTTGTGTTTGGCTTATTTCACTCAGTACAATGTCTTCAAGGTTCATGCATGTTGTAATATGTGTCAGAATTTCCTTCCTTTTTAAGGCTGAATAATGTTCCGTCATATACACTGACTTCCATCTTTTTTTTAAAATAGTGCTGCTCTGAACGTGGGTGTACAAATATTTGCTCAGGTCCCTGCTTTCAATTCCTGGGGATATGTTCTCAAAAGCGGAATTGTTGAGTCATTTGGTAATCCTATTTTTAATTTTTCGAGGGTCCATGGCAGCGGCACGATTTTTCGCATTCTGACCAATAGTGCACAGAGTTCCAATTTCTCCTCATCCTCACCAACGCTTGTATTTTTTTAAAAAATACCCATTTTAATGGGTATGTACAAAGCTTTTAAAAATGTTATCGATAAACTATTGTGGGCTTTTAGTGCAGACGCAAAAGATACAAAATTAAATATTTTGCACTGGATATAGGCCAAAACATCAAATTTCCTTGATTATGTATCCCTGTTGTAAAGTTAGCTTCAAATATAGTATTTTAGTAAATCATACTTCTTAAGTGTAATAGACTAGTAGATACATTGAATAAAAATGTCTAACAAGTGGAGGAAAGAAAAAATAAAGAGGGACAGTAGAAGACCTCCAAACTGAACTAGAAACTCTTCCCAACTGGTATTTGAAATGTACCAATTAATGGTTAGGGTCTTGGGGTACTCTTCAAAACACAGAAGATATGCTATGATGATGCAACTTTGTAACATATTAAAGAAAAAGAGAAAAAGCACTTAATAACACACTTGTTTTTGAAGTCAGAATATATACAGCAATGTTTGTTTTTTATGAGCTATTGTTAAAGCTCCATAGCTTGGGTTTTACAAATGCATTCGGTATATGACAACACATTCCTGTGTTTATGCCCTTTTCTCCCGCAGGCTTTTCACCGTTTTCAAGGTTCATTCCCCTGACCTGAACTCCCAGTCCTGCCCTGGTAGAAAGTGGATTACTTCATTAGCCATCCAGAAGTGCCAGGTGAAAATCTATCTAACATCTACCTCTCTGGAACAAATATGCCCAGGTTACTGGTAATATACACATGTGGTATCGTTTTTTCATTATTTGGAACATACAGAACTAAATTAATAACAGTTCTTACAAGACCCTGGGGGTTTGTGTAAAAGAATTTTGATCTCCTTAGGAAGGGCTCGCCAGCACTCTCAGGAGAGATGCACTTGACTTTTGACCTCTTTTCAAAGGCACCTGTGTGAGCTTTTAAAATCCACTACCACCAATTATCCACTTTCAACCTGAAGTGTTTAAACCTAGGGCCACATTAACTGAGCTTAGCACATAGCCATGTCATTGTAGACTTCCTGATGTGAGGCGATGTCTTGACATAGTTAAAAGGGAGTTTAGGGATGGGGCATGAGATTAATCAGGTCCTCCTACTGACAGCTTCAAACAAAGAAGCCTTTTAGCCACCTGGTGTGTGTCTCTCACACCTGCATTCAGATTGCCGGACAAAGCTTTCTACCACTGCCTTGATCCCATTCTTTTCAGGTACTTGTTTGTGGCTATGCTTCTTCCCTTAATGGCTCTTTCGGAAAGACAGCGTGGAAGATGCAAATAAACAGCTTCCTCTTTCAGGAAAAGCAGTGCTGGGTCGCATTGTAGCCACATTTAGAAAGTCGGTTCATCACGGACTTATGAAATCCTTTGCGTGTTTCTCGAAGACTCCTGGAAAGGAGGTGGCAGCTCATGGGCTACTGGAGTTATGTACCTAATTCTTTCTTCTGCTATCATTTTCTTGGAAACGTCAACCAGGGCGAATACAGATTTCCCTCTCTTTGCTTTGCATCATTGTCAGTTGGCTTCCTTGGCAGTCAATGTGGCTTCGATTGTAGTCTCTGAGCTTATTAAATTTAATATTTTCATCTTGTACTCCTGGTGCCGAGGACTTCGGCGTCATTGCACTAAGCTATCCCAGGAGGGAAATTGTGAGACTGAGACCCTGGTTGAGGAACTCGGCCCTTCAGACGTCGCACGCTACGGGGTTGCAACGACGGCCAGCGTCTCTATCGTTCGCCCCAACCAAGTAATGCAGCAATATTAGAGGCCTCGTTGAGTTCATATTCTATGCCTGGTTTAAATCACTGATGTTGTAAGATCTGGCCATGGACTGAAATAAAATTCCAAATGTTTTCTGGTTCTAGTTTTGATATATATTTTTTTTCGAATGAAAAGTAAAACCATACAGAATCTCTTGATTGCACAATAGAGCACACAGTTCCAGGGCCATGCTAATAATTTATCCCAGTGTAGGCTTAACAGAGTTATGCAATGGCTATTTCAAATACACTTGTCCAAGCCATCTGATCTTGAGGTTCAAGAGCCATTTTGCCAAACAGACTGGAGTCTCCTCTCCAGTGTGTGTTTGGCAGGTAGGACAACCTGCTGCTCTCCTACAGAGAACTAGATCTCTTTCTTTACCTTTCTGCTTTCAGTTGTTTTAACTGCTTATATGGCCCTAATAGCTATCTGGTGCCCTATGGATGGTAACTGAGCAACAGAAACAGTAACAACAAAGAATATGTGTCAATGTGTACTGGGTGACAGGTACTATGCTAAGAATTTTATGTATTTTCGCTCATCCACTTCTCTAAGTTACCCTCTGAGAGAGAGACAATAGCCAGTTTAATGATAAGGAAACAGGCTCAGAGAAGAAAGTAACTTGCCCCCAAGTCATACCCACCTTCCGTGGGAGAGCCAGGATAGAATCTGTGCTCTTAGTTAGAGTTCTACTCAAACAGGCCCGCATCCATGCTCATTCTTGAAAATGAGAGCTAGCCTATCTACATTTCACGTTTAAGAAAGGCACAGAACAAGGGGAGGCTACTACAGATGGATGTGCAGGAGTTTGGAGTATCATTTTCCAGTCTTGATTTTTTTCTTTAATAGTAAGGAGATGATATAAAGTAAGGAAAGAGGGATGTGATAGTCCTTCCCACCACACAGATATCTCTGATAATAATGAAGAATTCCTTTCTAATACAGGGCGTTCGTTTCCTTTCTACTGATTTTGGAAACACAAGGCTTTTCGGTAAACTTTTATTGGAGCACAGGTGACATTATGAAAATGTTGATGATAACTAGTATTTAGCGCATAATTAAGTGGGTGATCTATCTTGACCTGTAGGTAGTGTCTCCCATCTCACACATAGGTATAATTCAGCTGCCATTTCCCCAGGGTGAGTCTTACCTTTTGGATTCTTTTGATCACGTGAACTTCTTTGGGGGGGAGGGGGTACTTTTGTTTTCCCTTTGAATTTTGATGAGGCATCTACTTTGTTGAAGGTTTTTGGAATAGAAGTTCTTATATTTAGGATTATATGTCAAGATTTAGTTTTATGGTTTTTAAATGCATTTATGTTAAGTAACCCAAAATTATACACCATCAGGAAAAGATCTTAGAAATCAGAAATGAAAAGACCTGTAAGATATGTAGGCTTGAAGAGAGTTGCCTGGTCCTGGCTTTATATTGAAATACAAATGTTCTGGGGCGCCTGGATGGCTCAGTCGGTTAAGCAGCTGCCTTCAGCTCAGGTCACGATCTCAGGGTCTTGGGATCCAGTTCCGTGTTGGGCTCCCTGCTCAGCAGGGAGTCTGCTTCTCCCTCTGCCCCTCCCCCTGCTTGAGCTCTCTCTGTTTCTGTCTCTCTCAAATAAATGCATAAAATCTTAAAAAAAAAAAAAAAAGAAATACAGATGTTCTTTCTTTACTTTGTCATAGAAATGCCAATGAAGCTTATAGAATAAATCAGGTTACCTCACAGGCTTTATCAATATTTGTGAAACTTGAGCCAAGAACACTACATCTTGTTGTTTTACTAATCTTACGCATTGTGTGCTTAGTAATGATTCAGATTGTGTTGTAGTACTTGTAATCATGAAGGGTAAGCCTCGAGCATTCCAAACAATGTTATTTCAAGCAAATGCTTTAGAGGAGAATAGTTTAAAGTGCTGGGGATTCCCAGTGACCCCAAAGGTGTACCCTGAAACTCGCGTTATAAAGAGAAGAGCCTGTCTCAAAAAGCAGAGCTGGGCGCACACTCTGGAGGGCTTAATAAATTTGGTCGATTAATGCTATCAACATAATAGCTGATTAACAGTAGCATTCAAAAGGATTCTGGGCCCCTGTCTTTCCTCAGAACCTTGGTGCAGCCTTTTCAAAGGACATTTGCTCTTTTAAAGTAAAGGAAAATTTTAGCTTATTTTCTTAAGTACTATTTCCCAACTCCCCGATTCTTTTTTCTCTGCCCTTGCATTGCAGATCTCCCTCTTTTCCATTACACAAGTGCCCACATTGCAAACAGTTTCCCTGAATTAATATTTTACTTGTTTTCTTTGCAGTTCTGTGGCTCCCATGATATCTATTTTATCTACCTGCTTCACACTTTAGATTTTAAACTTGCATTCAAAATATTTCACAGGGTTGGGGCACCTGGGCGGCACAGTTGGTTGAGTGGCCGACTCTTGGTTTTGGCTCGGGTCATGATCTCAGGGTCATGAGATTGAGCCCCACCTCAGGCTCTGCCCTCAGCAGTGGAGTCTGCTTAAGACTCTCTCTCCCTTTCCCTCTGCCCCTCACCCCACTCTCTAAAATAAATAAATAAATCTTGATTAAAAATATTTCACCAGATTGTTTTAATTAAAGTTCAACACACTAACATAAGAGGAAAATAAAGGGAGAAGGCGACTGAAGGTTACAGTTTAATCTTGTTCCGAAGACTATACGAATACATTATGGAGTGGTTTGTGCTATCATAAAGTGCTTTGGAACATTCAAAGTTGAACAGAAGGATTTTTATTTTACATGGACTCCTTAATATCTCTGTGAGTGTTTCAGTTTGGAATACTTTGGATTTCTTCAACAAGAACCAGTTCGACTACACGTCTCTCACTTCCCTCCCAGCTCCTCCAACTCCTTTTACCCCTGTTAGCTTCCTGCAGAAGTCTTGAAACTGTCAGCTGCAGCTAACAATATTATTTGTACCTATTTGCTATTTTTTGGTTATGAAATCACATTGAAGCACTATCTCATTTCAAATTCAGAGTAACCTGTGAGGAAGGGCAGATACGCTTATTTCCATTTGTTAGGTAAGAAATGGAAGCCTACCAATAAATTCAACTGCCTAAAGATATCTGATTTAGCCAAAATGCCACGTCTTTGTTAATAAGCCCATTTACTTTCTCCTCCATCCATTCACCCATAATCCTTCTCCAAAGGATCTGAGATGACTGTTTTCCAACCTTACATTCTTCTCTACACTGTCCTGCTAATAAAAAGACCCCATTGCCATCTAGGCTATTAGTTGTAGTGACCTATTACAATTTCTTTCTGGTAGATATGGATGAATTTCATTCTCTACTGAATTAGTGTATCAAAACCTTTTTACAGGATGTCAGAAAAAATGCAGCTTTTCCTAGTTACTGCCACAAACTAGTAAATTTTATCCCCATGTTTTAGTTCAGTATGAGTCTCTGAGTACATTTACATTATACTCAGCAGCAGATTAAAAACACTGGTTTCTATTCACTATATAGTTCTTTCTACCCACAGGCAAGCCAGATTTATGTAGGTCATTGTTTAATAGGTCATCCCTCTATATTTACTTCAATTTTAGGGCAGTGAATCACATATTTTAAATTAAATTTCTGTTACCCTGACTTACATGTACACTATGGAACACAACTCTTAATAATTTTGACACTAAATCCTGACAATGTCATTACTGAAGAGGTATGGGCTCACTCAACATCTGTTCATAACCGACATATGAGGCAGGTGGCATTGGGCAAAGGCCACTGGATAAAGCAAGATGATGTATGTGACAGTGATCTGAAAACTGTAAAGTGCTGGCCAGACACATTTGGACATCATTGTTAGGGGGAGGTGGCCCAGTATAAGGGAAGTGGGCTGGTAATCAAATGATCTGATCTTAGTAGATGCATCTAACTTCTTTGAGCCTGTTCTACCTCTATTTTATTTCTACATTAATGTGTGATAGAAATGACTTTAGGTCCCCAGGGTCCTGTAAGTCACTTGGAACCTTCAGTTTTATTATTTTTTTTAAGGGGCTTTATTCTCTGGATATTTATATTTTTTGATTGCTAGGTGATTCCTTCTCTACACTCACCACTCTCCCTTCTTAATTCTTATTTGCAATGTATCATTAGTGTATATTTACAGCTTGAAATTAGACTGATATTCACATATCATTTACCCATGACTGCCAAAGTTTTCCCAATGATTGAGTTACAAGGGACCCGTGGGAATTATTTATTTGTTGCTATGAGACTGCTTGGTTTACTGAGTTTATCGCTCAGAATGAATGTTACATTAAGATTGCTCCTCCGCCTGCACTACATACAAACAATGAATTCTAGGGGTGGCAAATTCAATATCTCTTCCCTTCTTTACCTTAAAAATAAAATATTTCAAAAGTCTTTTGTAAAAGTATTATATACCATGACCAAGTGGGATTTATCCCAGAAATGCAAGGCTGGTTTAACCTCCAAAAAATTGATCAGTGTAATCTATCACTAGAATAAAGGACAAAATCCACGTGATTATATAAATAGAGGCAAAAAAACATTTGACAAAATCCCACATTCTTTCCTGGTAAAAGCACATAATAAATTAAGAATAGAAGGGACTAGGCTTAACTTCATAAACAGCATCTATGAGGAGCCTACAACTAACAGCATGCTTAACAATGAAAGACTATCTGCTCTTGCCACTTCTGGTCACAGCTGTACTGGAGGATCTAGCAAGAACAATTTAAAAAGAAAAGAAAGAAAAGGCATCCAAATTGGAAAGAAAGGAGTAAAACTATTCCTATTTCAAGATGACATGATCTTGTATATAGGAAATCCTAAGGAATCAAGAAGAAAAGAACAAATAGAACTAATAAATACACTCAACAAGGTTGTAAGATACAAGATCTCTATTCAAAAATCAATTGATTTTCAATACACTAGGAAATGATCATTCTGAAAATATTATTGGGGAAAAGTCCATTTATAATAGAATCATAAAGAATAAAATACTTAGGTAGAACTTTAACAGAAATGCAAAACTTTTCTTTTAATAAATGTGAAGCATTGTTGAAATAAGCCAAAGAAGACCTAAATAAATGGAAAGACATCCCATGTTCATAGATTGGAAGATTTAATATTATTAAGATGGAAATCCTCCCCAAATTGATATGTAGATCAGTTCAATCCCTATCAAAATTTCAGCTAGCTTTTTTTTTTTTTTTTTGCAGAAATTGACATGCTGATCCTAAAATTCATATGGAAATATGAGAGACCCAGAATGGTTAAACCAAAGTTGGGGGACTCATTAATTCACTTATTATGAAACTACAGTAATCAAGGCAGTGTGGTACTCACACAGGATAGATACATAGATCAATGGAATTGAACTGAGAATCAAGAACTAAACCTTTGCATTCATGATTTTTGACAAGGGTGCCAAGATTATACAATGGGATAAGTAACAATCTTTTCAACAAATGGTTCTGGGGCAACTGGATATTCACATACAAAAGAATGAAGTTCGATCCCTCCTACACCATTCCCCCAAATTAACTCAAAATGGATCATGTAAGAGCTAAATCTATAAAACTTAGATGAAAATACAGGCATAAATATTCATGACCTTGGGTTAGGTAGGGCCTTCTTATATCTGACTCTAAAAGCACAAGTGAAAAAAGGAAAAAGATAGATGAATTGGACTTCAATCAAAATTAAAAACTTTCATGCTACAAATGATAATATAAAGAAAGTGAAAAGACAACACATGGGTTATGAGAAAATATTTGCAAATCATATCCAGATTGTATGAGTAACTCTTACAACTCAATAATAAAAAAGATAACTCAATTTAAAAATGGACAAAGGATTTGAAATGTATTCCTCCAAAACAATACACAAATGGCAAATATACACATGAAAAGATGCTCATGCTATAATGGAAATGCAAATCAAAACCACAGTGAGAGGGGAGCCTGGGTGGCTCAGTCAGTTAAGGGTCTGCCTTCGGCTCAGGTCATGATCCCAGGATCCTGGGATCAAGCCCTGCATTGGGCCCCTTGCTCTGCGGGAAGCCTGCTTCTCCCTCTCCCACTCCCCCTGCTTGTGTTCCCTCTCTCGCTGTGTCTCTCTCTCTCTGTCAAATCCATAAAATCTTAAAAAAAAAAAAAAATACACAGTGAGATACCCCTTCATAGGCACTAGGATGGCTCTAATAAAAACCCAGATAATAGCAAATTGCCAAATATGTAGGGAGATTGGAGCCCTCATATGCTGCTGGTGGGGATATGAAATGGTGTGGCCACTTTGGAAAACAGTTTGGCAGTTCCTCAAAAGATTAATCATAGAATTACTATATTATCCAGCAATTCTCCTAGCTATA
This sequence comes from Zalophus californianus, assembly GCF_009762305.2. Classification (NCBI taxonomy): domain Eukaryota; kingdom Metazoa; phylum Chordata; class Mammalia; order Carnivora; family Otariidae; genus Zalophus; species Zalophus californianus. The sequence goes on along the minus strand of NC_045600.1, from coordinate 45,216,340 downwards.
CACCCCAAAGAAATGAATGAATATGTCCACAAAAACTTATACATGAATGTTCATAGTAGTATTGTTCAAAATAGCCAAAAGTGGAAAAGACCCAAATGTTCAATCAGCTGATAAATGGATAAATAAAATGATCTACCCATACAATGCAGTATTACTTGGCAATAAAAAGAGAAAATTCTGACACATGCTATAACATGGATAAACCTTAAAAACAAGCTAAATGAAAGAAAAGAGTCACAAAAGGCCATATATTGTACAATTCCACTTATATAAATGTCTGAGATATCAAAATCTTTTTAGAGAGACAGAAGGCAGTTTAGTAGTTGCCTAAGACTGAGGCAGTTGGTGGAAGTGGGGTGGGGACTGGGGAGTGACTTAATAGTTACAAAGTCTCTTTTTGGAGTAATGATAATGTTCTAAAATAGATGGTGGTGTTAGTTGCACATGCTGTGAATACACTAAAAACAGCTGAGTTATGTATTTTAAAGAAATGAATTACATTGCATTGAATTACATCTCATTAGAATCAGCCAGACATGGCATGGCATGGCCTGGGGGGCCAGGGCCCTTCCCCGTTTCTCAGAGGCTCTCCCCTCCCCCCATCTTCATCCAGGCTGTCTGATGCTGTCCTGGGCTGGGGAGGAAGGAAGGGGACTTTGCTGTGAATAAACTTCTCTCTGTGGAGAAAAAAATAAAGCAAAACCAGCTTCCGCGCATGAGGTAGATCAGAACAGACTGAGTTCCACTAATTTGGAGACCATAAGGCACAGTTTATGAAACTAAACTTTTTTTCTCAGACAAGCTGAACTTTGGGGTGGAGGGGACAGGGGAAAAAAAAATGAAAAAGAGATTCCAAATAGTTCAAACAGCCAGGCAAGAGGATTGCCTTGGAGGAAGTACATGGAATTAAGAATTAAGGTGCTTAGTGGCTGAAGGGGATGAGCGAGAGAAGTCTAGAATGGGGAAGAATGTTTGCAAAATAAGTTTCCCAAGACTCTTGAAACTGGGTTTCCAGAAATAAGAGAAATGAATCCTTTGCCTTGGCGGATGTGGAACTGAGCCCGAGAGAAGTGTGCGAAGAGAGGAGGAGAGCGTTTTCGGCTAGCACATTGGCGCGTTTCTTCTGGGTCCGTTTCCATCCAAATTTGCGTCTAGATTGGTACGGCTGTCTCTGTGGCCTCTTCGCGCAGATAGGGGCAGCTTCGGAAGGGCGTTGCTCTGAGAAAATCCCGGGGGCGACTTGTTGACACAATACTCATAAATACACTCGAGAAACTGCGTTTCATCAGCCACACTCTGAGCACCCGGGTACAAACTATGGATAGATGTTGTGCAAATATTTGGCAGAAATATGGACTTTCCTTACTTTTAGGCATATCTGTGGCTTTTTGATACTGTAAACAAACTGACACAGCCACGGAGGAGTGGTGTATCTGAAATTGTTTATACAAAAGAATTTCATTTGTCAGTCTGTTTACAGTTTACATGTGAATGGGCAAAACCTTCATCATGAGGGACCCGGCAAAAAAAAAAAAAAAAAAAATCTGGAATATGCTGCAAAGAATTGTTCCAACAGAGTGTATTGAGAGTTTTCCTCCTCCACGAAGAGCTATTTGCTTAGAAATGATGCTCCTTGATGATTCTGTGGTAATTCAATGTTCTTTAAAGTCAAAGATGGGAAAATTTGATGCCTTATATGTCAGGTGGTGCAAAGCTCTCCAAAGCTGGACTAGAGAACTGGGCCAGAAAAGTGTTTCACTAGAGGCAAGATCAGATGCTGACCCTGGCACCAGAGAGGATGCCCTTTGTAAGAACGTTGAAATATCTTCATCATGAAATATATTATGAATCCCTGGCTCAGGGAGCCCTGCTTAACTTGTCCTTTTCTCCTTCTTATTATGTCTGAGTTACATTTTACTAAGAATTTGCAGGCCTTCCCCGCTGTGGTCTGAGCACTTCACTTTGGTTCGTCCAGTGGACACGGCCTGGGATGTAGGCACAGACAAAACACTAACAGAACAGCAGGAGTGTTTGTGCCATGACTCCATAACGTTGTCCAAGTTTTCCTTTCGAAGAATGCGTCCTTTTGAGCTGTTTTATAGTTGCTAAATGTGGACTATCATGATCTCAAACTTCATTTGGTACTGATTTTTAAAAATTAGGGCTTTTGGTAAATGATACTTACAGGGTTTCGATTTTTAAAATCTGTTTGAAAGGATGAGTTAATAATCTCAGTCATAGTTCTTAATCGGAATCAGCTGAGCTCAGAGAAAAAAAGGTCATCTAAGAAATAATCTTGCCTGATAAATGAAACACAGGGGCAGGCTTGCCTTCAGATCACCTCTAGAATTACTTATCTCTACATAACATAGCATATGTATCAGTGTGTGTGTGTGTGTGTGTTTTTTTTCTTTTGGCTTTTCTGTAAATTCTCTACATAGAGTTGAAAACCTCCCTTAGTGATATTTTCTAGCATGTTAGTATCCCTACCAGCAGGGCATTTTTTCCTAGTATCTAATCTAAGACCCATGTAATGCATATTTGGTCCATCTTCTTTTACTTCTTTTTTATCAATACGAAACTATTTTTCAAAGTTATTTAATTCACATTGGTTCAAATCTTCCTTTTTCATCAGATTGCAAGCCTTGGTAGATCATAAGTCCTTAACTTCACAGCATCACTGACATAGAAGACATTTAGGCAGATAAATCTCATTCACGTCAATGAGTATTCTTCCCGGAAATATTCCTTGAATTGATTGGGTTGTGGGAGTTTCAAAATATCTTTATCTTCCTCTCACCCCCCTTTCTGTTTCCTCTCTTCTTTCTCTTACCTTCCCCTTCTTCTCCTTTCGTTTCCTTTCTCTCCATGACTTCTTCCCATTCTTCTTATGTTTCTTCCCTTTTCAATTATATATCAAGTCTCTGCCATGTGCTTGCTGGCCACGAGGAATTCCGAGACAAACCCAACCAAAGCTACAGTCAAGAGATTCCCTGTCTGATGAGTTAGACATTCGAGAACATCAGTGATTGAAACAGCCTAAATGCATCCATAAGGCAGATGGAAGCGGCACCTAATTCAACCAAGAAGGTCAGGGGAGGCTTCTAAGAGGTGGTGACATTTCAAGGGATAGCTGTACGAAGAATAGAAATTGGCCAGGCAGATGAGGTTGGGAAGGGAGTTCTTTTCAAAAAGCATAGCACCTTCCAAAACCCTGAAGCAAGAAACATAATTCTCCTCTTTCTTTCTTCTGATCACAGCTAAGGCAGTGTTTACAGGTTGAGAACAGCCTTTAGCTGTTATATTATATAAAATATACCTTACTTCTCTCCACTATCCAGAGCCTTTCAGGGTATATTCTGAGTTACTGTAGGTCACTAGCTTCAGAATAAAGGAAAAGAGGCTAAGTTGGGTAGAAGAAAGGAAAAGAGATGGAAGAAAAGGGAATACATGCTTAACAAGCAATTTTTAAAAATCTGGCATCCTTGGTTGGCTAAAACTGAGCTCATTGTATTCTCTTCTAATGGTTTCTCCTTGATGACTCACCACTTAAGTGGGTGGCACCATCATCCCTATTGGCCAAGTAGTGATTGGAAGCCACCTATGACTTCTCTCTCTCCCTCTGTCTCATTGAGGAATTCTACCTCTTCGCTCTATCACAAATCCTGCCAATTTTCCTCCTAGAATTGTTTCAAATCTCTCTTCTCCAGGCCAGTCCTGTTATCACTTCTTCTCCCCTCTTCACATGGATTCCTCTAAGAACCTCCTAACTTATTCTCCTTTAGTCCATCCTTCCATCCTTTGCATAAAACCCCTCATTGCCCACAGCAGGATTTCCTAATCTTTTCTGACTTATTTCCCCTTTTAAAATTATATAAACTCTTAATCTTCCTTGGAGTTTTATTTTTATGATTTTATAGTGTGTGTGCTAAATAATTTTTAAAAAGCTATTTTGTGTAGAGGAAGTATTATTTTAGATTATTTCATTATTAATTTTATTTTGAATCCACTGTCAATAATAATCATAATAGATAGACCCATTTTTGCCTGTTCCTCATTTCACAAGCGATGAATATGATTTAATTTTCTTTCAATAAATTATGCAGTAAAAAGCATGATATAAGATTAATACACTGAATTTGGACATGAGGACACATACACAGGAAAATGTATGTTGACATTTATTTAATGGCATGAAAAATAGACAAAAATTCTTTTACTATCTGATGTTTGTAATTCTTGCTTTTGGTGCTTTAATTCTTTTACTATCTGATGTTTGTTAATTCTTGCTTTTGGTGCTTTTGGTGCTTAGCTGCTTTGATTTTATGAATTTCCTGTTTTCTTTCTCTAAATCTAAATCCAGGAGGCTGCTATTTGCAAGTTGCTTTTGCACAAATAATACATTTCAAATATGGGTAGTCTTTATTGCTAGTAAATGAAAGCTAAATCAGAATAATAATTGTCACTAAAATTTTTTTGTAACTTTGGTTGTTGAAGTACTAGAGATTTCTTCACATATACTATAAAGATTGTGATGAAATGAACAGACTTTGTGATGAAGATGATATTGAGGTGTTTGCAAAATTATTATTTTTATGCTCCTCATTACTATTATAATTTCAACATCAGCATTCCTTGTGCTTTTGAACTTTAACTGGAGATCAATTATGAGCATATGAAATATCCACGGATGCATTCATGTTCATATATTCATATGAAGCATGAATATGTGATTAAAAAAATAAGAAACTGTAAGAGGCTAAGATCCCCCCTCCCCACCAATGGTGTCAGAACTGTAAGAATGATAATGGCTAACATTTTTTAGTGCTTTTATGGAACAGCTCAATTATAGCTCACAATTACCTCAAAAAAAGGTATAATGGTTTTTGACATTTTTGCAACCAAAAAAATAGAGGTTCAGAGAAGTTGCCTGAAATTACACAGCTAGTAAATGGTGGAACTGTGTTCGTGTTCTCAGTTTGATTCTAGAGCACCCATTCTTAACCATTTCGTTTTATTGTCACCTGCTGGGTAAGTCTTAAGCAAGCTCACTTGATTTATACTTGGATTCTGTCTCTTTTTTAAAAAGATTTTATTTATTTATTTATTTATTTATTTATTTGAGAGAGAGAGAGCACACACGTATGTCCAGGAGGGAGGGTCAGAGGGAGAGGGGAGGGAGAGAGAATCTCAAGCAGACTCCATGCTGAGGGAGCTAAGGCAGGGCTCAGGCTCATGACCCTGAGATCATGACCTGAGCTGAAACCAAGAGCCGGTCGCTTAACTGACTGAGTCACCAGGCACCCTAGTATACTTGGATTCTCGTGATGAGCTCTGTTTAAAAGAAAAAAAAAAAAAAAAGGATCATTTTATTTTTTGATTCGAAACAAAAAACTGGAGAAGAAAATTGCTACCATTAACATTAATTCATTCCTTTTATATCTTTGCTTAGCTCCCCTCCGTGGTTTTGCTCATGCTGTGCCTTCTGCCTGGCATGGCCTCCTTTCCTGCCTTGGCTTGGCTGACTCATTCTTGAAGACCCAGCCTTTCAGCCTCCTTCCTCTTCCACTCTCACCTGGGTTAGGTGGCCTTTCTCCCATAGCACCCTTTCCCTCCTTGTGGTGGATTTTCTGTAGTCAACTGGGCTCCACCACCACCACCACTCTTGTCTAAGGCTGAGAACTCTATTTACTAGAATCACTTTCCCTGTAGAGCTGCAAGGACATTCTGTGAGATTCAGGGGTGGAAGTGAAGTGGAGGTCAGTGTTCTCAGCCGAGTGTTGGTCGCGGGGGCGCGGGTGCAGCTTCTCAGAGCTCTCTCTGAGCTCCTGCTTTGTGGTTGTGTGGGCTTCACACACTTCTCTGCAGACTTCCTGGAGAGCTCTGGTTCCTTCCTCATATTCTTGGGCCCAGTTTCATCTTTACCATCAATCTTTGACCTTTAGGAGCAGCTTTCCTGGTATCTGCTCTCCCAGCTCTTCTAGCAGGCCTGTGGTCCCCTGCTTTTATATTAAATCTTTTAATATAGAGAGAGTGGCTTGTTTCCTGACCCAACCTTGGCTGATGTGCCATCCTTGCCATTCTCCCTATCCCATTGAATCTGAGAATCTATAATCATGTGTGACTATCTCCCCAACCAGACCTAGGTGCTCTAAAGGCTGGATCATCTTTCCATAGCAAATACCTGGCATGGTATGCAGTAGAACCTCGATAAATATTTGACTGATGAGGATACTTAGCTTTACGAAACCTGTTACTTTAGGAAGCAGAAGGTGCATATTTGGGGGGTCACCAGTGGAGTAAGTCTTGCCAATGGCTGACACTTGCAGACATAAGGGACAAAAGGAGGGAGAGAAAATAAGAGAGGGAAAAGAGAGGGCTCAGGGGAGCAAAGTCAGAGGAAGGGAATGAGGGCAGTGAAGAGAGGGGGAACAGAATAAGAAGCAGAAAGGCGTAGGTGGCCCCGTATCCTGTTATTGGCTCTGGGCTGGGCAGTTGGTCACCCTGGAGTTGGAATATCTTACCCGGAGGGGCTCTGCTGTTTTCTCCACAATCCTGTCCCGGAGAAAAACTTGACTTTTTCACCTTTCAGATTCTGCCAATGGCATTAGCCATGCTGTATGGAAGCATCCAAATATCGAAGCTAACCAAAACCTGGGGTACCACAGTCATCTTTACATTCTTGGAGACAGCCAGAGGCAGAGCCCTGCAGGGAAGGCCATCAGGCTAGAAGATACCCACTAAGGTGTCCCCAAAGGGGTAGGAGGAGGCAAGATCCTAATGCAAAATTTTATAAAGGATAGACTCCATTTTTAAATTTTCTTTAATTTTAGACCAGTAACTTCAAGTAAGTTTTTTTTTTTTCTTCTTCACTTGTTTAGTAATAAGGTACATTTTAATACTGGGGGCTGGTGAGGTGAGAATGTTTTCAGCCAAAAATACTAGAGGATTTTTCAGGAGACATTTTGTTAAGCTAATATTTATTATCAAGATTTTAAAGTTGCCATGACAAAATTCTCACCACTGAAAAAGAAATGGTATTAGATCAACTGTGTTCTTTTATAATTTTAATCATTTGTGCAGACTTCTTGATGCTTCACTAACATGCTCTCCCCTCATGATGAGGAAGAACCAGAAAATGGGTTTCTCTTTGTTTTGCATAATACACACAGTTACTGTCCTCCTTCAAAGAAAGAAGCTGCTTCCCCTATTCTTTGCTCCCGTTTCCAAGGGGAATAACAGAAAAGTCAACTATCAAACAGACAGCAAGTTGAAATTTTTGAATAGATCAGGATACACTTAAATTGAAATAAATGGTTTGCATCAATGTAGATTTACTTAATTTTCTTTACAGGCAAGGATTGCATGCCCCCCCCCACCAATCCACTAGGAATATGTCATCTTTAGTAAAGGTTTCTCACTAAAGTTGCTTTCATATGAAAGACTGTAAACTTACTTTAAAAACTAACTTTGTTTATAATTTTTATGAGGTATCCTGGAGAGTTGAAGAAATTGCATGCAAAATGTTTACCTGTATACATCACTGCCACATTAAAAAAAAAAAAAACCTGTGTATTTAATTCTGTAAATTAAAATAATTCTCAGACAGCAGGGAACAGTGAAAGCCAATAGGAAAAGTAAAGGCATTACAGAGGTGAATAGGGAGTGAGGGGAATTGGAGGGAGGGAGGGAGGAGGGAATGGGGTGGGACGGTGGTGGTGTTGGAGTTGAATAAAGAGAACGCTTCTATTTTTATTTTATTAAAACTTGCTCTCGGGGCGCCTGGGTGGCTCAGTTGGTTGATCGACTGCCTTCGGCTCAGGTCATGATCCTGGAGTCCCTGGATCGAGTCCCGCATCGGGCTCCCTGCTCGGCAGGGAGTCTGCTTCGCCCTCTGACCCTCCCCCCTCTCATGTGCTCTCTCTCTCTCAAATAAATAAATAAAATCTTTTTTAAAAAATTTTTTTTAAACTTGCTCTCGGTCCTGGTCTTCCTGACATGATCACAAATACAAATTCAACATTACAAGTAAGTCACTTAGTTTATAAAACCGGTCCCTCGAATAAGACAACAACGGGTTTGCCCCTTAGGAAGACTGGTAGGTGCTTCTGGGGTATGTGTTTCAGGCCCCAGAGCGGCTGCTTCCTCCTCCAGGGGAGAAGCCAGGCTCAGGGAGCCTGCAGACACACTTAGGCTGGAGACTTCATCGTCACTGCTGCGCGGCGTGGAGCTGGGCTGCAGCAACCAGTTTCAAGAGACAAGAGCTCCCTGGTGTGAGTTATGAACTCTCCGGGATGGATGATCTTGGAGGGGATGAGGAGGGCAGGGGGCAGTCTTGGGGGTTAAGAGGAGGAGGGACAAAGTGAACTTTCCAATACTCAGCATGAGCTGTCAGTCCTTTCCACTGCAGACATCTGTGCTCTTAGGCCTCCTGTCTCCCTGCCATTCCAGGAGTGCTGGGCAACAGCTTTCCCTTCTCCTGGCGAGGACCCTGCGAAGCACACTCATCAGAAAAACACAGCCAGGGTGCATTACATCAGCACAGGGTGGGGCCTGGAGAACAAAACAGCCCCTCACTGCTTTGAGTGGGAATGATTCAACTCCATTCAGGAATGGGTCAAGGGGGAAAATCCACAGTCAAACCTAATAATTTTTGCCTCGTGTTTACAAAGAGTTTGAAATGGGAGTGGGGTGAAGAGACGGAACTATTACAATCTTTTGCTTTAAAGGTGCCTCTTATGAGGATCCCTTTGATATTCCTTTGGATTGCTTTTTGCTTTTCTATACTCATCTAAAAAAAAAAAAAAAAAAAGCACTGCTTTAGTTTTTAATAGTACTTGTCATGATGCAAAGGGCCGGACTCCAGCTGTTCTTCCCAAACCTCTGGGAGAGGCCTGGTTACATCTCGTTCTCGTAAATCTTGAATCCAGTTCTAGCAAGTCTTTAAGCCTGACCCTGACATGCCCAGGCAATGGATGATTAGAAACAGGAGAGGCGGAAAAGTCCAGTGCCAAGTTGTGTCCACTTAAAAAACACATCATCTGGCAACGGCCATTTCAGCATGTGGCGTGAAGTGGCACATGTCTGTCTGTACGAAGCACAGTAAGGTTATACACTTACAGTTTTACTTTTATATTTTTATACCACTTTACCAAGAAGACCAAAGTCAGGGCAAGGCTGCTGATTTGCTGACAATATCCAGGCCCATTGAGAGAGGCCTTTGTTATCTATAAAAGTGTATTTACCTATGTTTTGTGACAGACATAGAATTTAATGGGTATGAAAGAAATTATTTATCAGTATCTATTTATCTATCTGTATCAATACATATCATATATCTATTAATATCAATTACTATAATTATTAATATAAAATGTCTATGGATATTATTCAGTAGTGAAGTTAAAAATTTAATTAATAATTGAATGTTCACCAAAATTTTTAGGTGGGGCTATATGACTCATTCTGGTCAATGCACTTTGAGTGAAATGATGTATGTCAGTTCCTGGCTGAGGGAGTTACAGCTCTTACTTAACCCTTCAGCCCTCTTTTCTTCCCTTCCTTCAACCAAGGAGACCACATGTGGATCTGGCGGAGCCACCTGATAGAAGCAGGTGACCCTGAACCACCATGGGAAGAAAATTTGTGATAAAGAGTCTTCAAGACCTAAAATGGACTGTGTGAGCAGGAAAAAAATTTTCGTATGTAAGCCGTTTAGATTTTTAGTAGCATAACCTAGTCTATCCTAGCGAATACATCCTTCACCAACATCTCTGACGCAGGAGAAAAGCTGTGCCAAGTGGGAAAATGAAGTAAAATATGCAGTTACAAAGGTCACATCTTTAGATCATCAAATACCTGGAGGGGTAGTTAGTGAAGGGACACTGGGGAAGACGCCATGAGAAAAAGATGGCACCATCCCAATAATTCTGATGTAGTGGAAAAGTGGAATACTAAAACATTTTGCATGCAGGGTTTAAAGGACTAGTCAGAAATTGTTGAGTTACATTGGTTCAACATTTTCGGAAGGCACATTGACAACGTATATGAGCAATTAAATTGTGCAGATCCCTTGGCCCACAATTTCATTTCTAGAGAATGAAACTTCAGAAATAGAAAAGTGTGAAAATGTATGTGTTCAAGGATGTTTATTGCAAAATTAGTGGGAAATGATAAACATCCTACATATCCAGCAATAGGGGATTGTTCAAATAGCCAATTGTTTGGAATAAGAAATATATATTTGGTCTTCATCCCCATTCCTTTCACAGAGCTCTTAAAACCACTGGAATTTCCTAAATGATGAAAGTGACAAAGGTGTCCTAGGCAACCTAAGGATGGGGACTGGTTGCCAGGAGACCCAACTATATGATTAGAGGGTTGGGACTTTTAGTCCCACCCTCTGACTTCCAGGGAAGGGAGAGGGGCTGGAAATTGACTCAATTGTCAATGGCCAGTGATTTTTAATCACAACTATGTAATGAAGCCTCCATAAAACCCCAAAAGGATGGGCTTGGAGAGCTTCCAGGCTGGTGAACATGTGGAAATTCAGGGAGTATGGTCCATACCCCTTCCCACATACCTTGCTCTATGCGTCTCTTCCATCTGGCTATTCCTGAATTATATCCTTTTATAATAAACCAATAATCTAGTAAGTAGAATGTTTCTCTGAGTTCTGTGAGCTGCTCTAGCAAATTAATTAAACCCAAAAGGGGTTATTAGAATCTACAACCTATGGCCAGTGGGTCAGGAGCACATGTGACAACCTGGACTTGTGATTGACATCTGAAGTGGGGGCATTCTCGTGGGACTGAGCCCTTGACCTATGCAGTCTGATGCTATCTCTGGGTAGACAGTGTCAGAATTGAGCTGAATTGGATTTGATTCCAGTCCAAGATGGTGACCTAGGAAGATACCAAACTCACCTTCTCCATGGAACACACCAAATTATACCTATTAATAGAACAATTCCTCTTGAAGAATTGAGCTGAATTGCAGGACACCTAGCTGGTGTCGGAGAATTGCTTGGTGTTGGGGGATAACCCTACCCACTGGAATTGGGCGCAGAATCTTACCTGTGAATATATCTACATGTGTATCTTTATATTTGACACATAATAGACCTTCAAAAGATATGTGTTGAGTATTTTTATGTATGTATTCAGCAAATATTTACCAAACACTTATATGCCAGGCATTTTGCTGGCTCTGTGGATACAGTGTTGAGCTATTGGACACTTACAAAGAACATAGTCTAGGAAGGGAGATCAATACCAAGACAGCAAAGAGAGCAACCTATGAGAGAGTTCTGAAGTAGAGATAGTCTTTGAGTATTTGGGGAAATGAATAATGGTGGCTGAAGCAGAGTGTGGGAGAGGGAGATGGTGAGAGGTGAGGCTGCAGCAGTGGGCAGAGGCCACATGATTCTCAATTTTATCCTAAGTGCCATGTGAGCCACAGGAAGCATTTTGAAATTTTATTTTGAAAAGATTATTCTGCCTGCTTTGTGCAGAATAGGTTGGCATTGGGCAAGAATTGAAGTAGGAAGTCTGGTTATGAGGTGATGGCATTGGTCCATGTGAGAGAGGTGGCTGTGGAAAGGGCGGGGGGAAGTGGCAGGTTTGGTATACATCATGGGGACAATTGTATCGACAAGGTTGGTGATGGATTGGGTATAAGAGTTGAGGGATGGAAAGTGTCAGAATAACCCTTATATTCTGGTTGTTATAGTGCCATTTATTGAGTTGGGGGAACATTGCCGAAGTGGCTGCTATATGAGGAGAGATGAAAATTTCACATTGAGATGCCTGAGAAATATTCAAGAAGAGTTGCCAACAAGGCAGTTAGATAGTGGGTCTGGAATGTAAAATAGAGGTCTGGGCTAGAGATAGCAACTTGGGAATGATTAGCTCACAGATGTTTCCTAAGTCCATTGGGGAAATGAGGAGGGAGAATAAAGTGAGAAGTCAGGGCTTAGGACTTGAGATAACACATGGGAATACACTTAGTGCTATGTTTGATTCAGAGGAAGCACTCAACAAGTGTAAGTTATTGTTATAATTTATAACAACTATTGTTGTCTCTGTTGTTGCTGTTGTCATGAGTAGAGACACAGACAAAAACCAGGAGAGCGTGGTGTCACAGAAGCTGAGAAGAAAGCATGTAGAGAAGAAGGTGGCCAAATGCTGCAACCATCAAGAACTAGACATGTTGCCCTGGAAACATTTAACTGCTTGCTCATAGAGTGAGGTACCTATGGGGCTCCAATTTACCTGGGTTCCAAAAGCTGGGTTCCCTTACTGCCATTGAACCACCAGTAGTCCTTTGCTACTTAAACCAGGGTGAGGAGACCCTCAGGATCCTCTCAACCATCTTGGCATATGTTCATCTATAAGTGAACCAACAGAGTGATGAATCTTAGCTGCACTGAGGTAGGTTTGTTCCCATTTTGTTCAGGATAAGGTAGGATTGAGATGTAGGTGGATTAAGTCTACTTACATGGTGATATCAGAGAGCACTCCCATCTTGCCCCTGATTCTCCTCTGATTGGGGGAAGGATGGAGGAAGAGTAAAGTCAATGAACACCTGGAGAATGGACTGATGATGCTGAACTCATTTGGTACCCCCAAGACAATGAAAACTGTGTGAGTATGTAGTGTGTGTGTGTGTGTGTGTGTGTGTGTGTGTGTGTGTGTGTGTCCAACTGATGTGTGAACAAAAGACAGTTATGGCATGGGGAGGTAGTGGATGGAGGAGGAGTAGCTTCTCAACCTAGACTATTACCTTTGCAAATTGGATGGCCCAAGATATCCAAACTTCAGGACTGTCCCAGCCATGAGAAAGGAGCATTATCTGACCACAGGGTCTTATCATAGGCTGCTTCCCTGGCATAAGGTGAGACTGGAACTTCTTGGATGCTGTATATTGCACAGGTGGCCTCATTTTAAGAAAATTCAATAAATAAAAATCTGAATTCTTGAAACAATTCCCTGAGTTGGAATTTGATTGAGGGCAGAGAACATGTCTTATATTTCTTTCATATCCTTTACCCATGAGGCCCTCCATAAATACACATTGTTTCTCTACAAAATAATTAATCTCAGGGTTCTTGGAAATAATGAGCTTCCCCAGCACTCAGAAGATACATTTCTATTTTCAAAGATTTCCTAGCCACTCTTTAAGGGTGTATCTATTCTACAGTGAAAAATACATCTGTAGACAATTTTAGTCAAGTATACATATAACCAACCAGAGTCAAATTCACGCATTCATAATGACTTATCATGATATTGCTCAGCTTGGCAGTTTTGTTTTAATAGGCAAATATGTACCTTATAATCAGTGATGGTTGGATACATAGGAGGTACATAGGGACGAAAGAGTGTAAGACATAGGAGGAAAATAGGAGGAAAGTGGAGCGTAAGACATACTGTGGTAGGAAACTGGGTACTTCCAATTGGAGTTAACTTTTCCAGGAAGATAGTTATAACTTTTTAAGGGTCCTCCTGACTTTTAGAAGATCAAGTCTCTCAGGGCCCAAGACTTGCTCAAAAGAGAAAATGGATCTCCTGAATTTGAAGAACTTGCATTAATTCCAGGGGCCAAATTCCTCTACTCTTTATCCTTTTTCTTTGCATGGTAGAGCAGAGGTGACTCATCTGGTGGTAGTGGTCATCAATCTCTGGGGAAAGCCTGGGGCCTACTATGGGCTGTGCTGACTTGCCGTCCTCCAAGCTTCTCAGCTTATATCCCCGTGAGGGATACATGCCACTCCAGCAACCACGCATAGCCAGTGGGAGCCTTCCTTCTTCAAGTCTGTAAGGGATGAGACTTTCCACCTCTAAGGAATCTTTATTTTATGCAAGGAACCAGAAGTTCAGAGGCTCTTTTCCAAAAAAAAAAAAAAAAAAACCCAAAAAAAACAACTTTATAACTTTATTTTTTTATTCTTTCTAAAAGTCCAGATTTTAACTACTGCTACTGTTGGGCTTATGGTTGGGTTCATAGACACAACCTCCCTTTTGGCATTTCTATTGAATTCCAAGGAGCTAAAATGTTTCAGAGGAGGGTGGTGGGGAGGGGAGCTAAAGGACCCTATCCTATAAAGAGTTGGATTTATTTTGCTCTTTGGTTTTCTAACTTCTCCTGGTGTGTGTCTCCTTGTGCCATTGCTGTAGTACATATGACCACAAATATTCCTCTCCCTGATGGAGTGCTGTGTAGCATGTTCCCAGAGAGATGAGTTGTTTGAAGTGAATACTTTCACTCCTTGAGCCATGCTAAGAACAGACTTTTATGCACTTATACCTGTGTGGCCACCCAGACTGTAAACATCTTGGAACTTTGGGGCTCATAATTCAAGGAAACCACTTTTATGCACAAATGAGAAATACATCCCTGGTTTGTGCATCACTGAGGGCTGGGCCATGAGGGAATGGCAGCCACAGCTCACAGAAGGAACAAGAAAACCACAGCTTTGCCTGCAAAATTGGCTGCTTGAAGCAAAGTGTGCTAGCACTTTGGACAGGTTATATGTTCAGATTTGCTAAATCATTTATAAGAATCTCTTTTAAAAACAGAAATCTTTCCTTAAGCGTCTGTGTTCTGAATTAGACACATCTCTATTTAAACTTCTTTAGGCTTTATTATTATGGTGAAGTGCAGGTGCAAGTGTGGAAAAGCAAACATTTGAGAAAAGCTATGGTTTTTATAGAGCAGTAGGGCTCAGTTTTCAATCATCTGATGCTTTCCAATGGGTAAGCAAAGACCTTAAAGATTGCATTCTCTTTAGGACAATGAGATTGTGAAACAGTCCATTATTTTGACTTGTTAAGACAAGTAATAGAAAACTATTTCACGAATTCTCTTTAGGCACAAGGGTGTCATGGAAGTCTTTTCTAATGGGCTATTACTCTGGAGTATGAGTGGGAGCAGGCTACAGCTGGCCAGGAAGAAGGTCTTGAAATCCAGCTAAAAATGAAGACCTAATTGATTCTCCAGGTCTGGGCAGGTAAAGAATCAAGTCCTTTTGTCTAGGCAAAAGGAGCAGGTAGATTACAATAAGTAGGAATACAGGCGTTAGAGTTGAGTGCTAGTCCTTGGGTACAAGTCAAGTTTTCTTTGCTTGCTTCTGTGCTTCCTGTCAGGTATGGCTAGATCTGAATTAACAGGTTCTGATTCCCGACTGAAAGAAGATGAGGTCTGTGGGTGATGACAATGATGGTGATGACAATGATGATGATGGCAAGCATTTACCTGATGAGTATCCTGCATACTATTCTAGACATTTTATATGTCATAAGTCATTAATTCTCACAGTAACTGCTAGCTCGTAGATGCTAACATTATTTCCATCTTACAGATGTAGGACATGAGATTAGAGTTTACATAACTTGCCTAAGCAAAGTAAATGCTGGAGCCAGGATTTGAATCCAGGCAGTTTGTCCCCAGAGTTTTGAGTCCATACTTGTAACTCTGCTTCTTAGCTTATATTGTCTAACATAATACAGCTTGCTTATTAAATGCTTTTTCATATAAACACACTATGCAAGATAACTTGGAAGCATAATGCTTCAAAATACCGATGTTCTTTCAGCAAATATCTCTGGCAGCTGGGAAAATATGAAAATAGCCTCTATGATTTGAAGTATAAACTGGTTCCATTCTTATTTGCCTCAAGAATGTCCTTTAAACACTTCCTTTGCACATCCCTTAAGCATGCACCTTGACTGAGCAGAGGTAGGAGATCTCTGAGAATCTCTTCAGGCATTTGATTCTAACGTAGTTGGCTCTGAAGAGCCAATGGTGAGTGTCATTAGAGTAACAGTTACCACTTACTAAGCACTGCCTACATAATAGGCACTTTTCTAGCATTTTGTGCATCACCTCTCTTAACCTTTGCTCAGACTGATGAGGCAGGTATTATAATCCCAATTTTTACAGATGAAGAAACTGAGGCTCCAGGAGTTAAATAATTTGTTTGCTTAACATCCCAAAACGAGAAAATGGTAGACCTTGGATTTGAACTTGTGTCAAGGAAGTCTCTCAAATTCTTGCTCTTAGCCACTGCAGTACCAGGGCTTTAGAATGCAGTGACATTTGTATGGATAAGAATGTAAAAATTGCTATGTCAAGTTCCCAATCATAATCAAGGGATTTGTGATGGTTTTTTAGCGTGTGAACTTGGCTAGGCTGAACTACATTTCCAAGAATACACTTTCTTGTATGTTTCTGGTCACAAAGGAACCACAAGGAAAATTCTTGGGGGATTTGGAGGACTGCCAGGAAGCAGCAGCCATCTTGTAGCTCATGTATGTTGTTGCTCATCTGCTGAGTCACTTGATGATTGGTGTTGAACAGCAACTGGGCCTGGCTTGCAACTGCTCTACTTCCCCTGGACCCTGCTTCTGTTTCTCTGACTCCTGGGCCAAGTGTGTGTTTGGTTAGCTCTCAGAAGTGTCCAGCTTCTGTCCATCACCAAGGTCAGGCATAGGATTTATCTACCCTTGAGGGACTTCAGCTTGTGCCTCTGGCTTCTAGCCTACCCTTGATATCCTATACTTTACAGCTATCTTCCTTCCGGACTGCCTGTCTTGTGGATGTCAAGCTCCACATCACATGTGGAGACAACAGCCTTACAGAGACTGTTTATCCAGCTCCCACAACAGTACAAGGTCAATCCCTTGGAACAAGTTCCTACTGGATTTGCTTCTTGGGTTAAATTCTGACTGATACAGTTCTCTTCAGGTCAGCTCTACAGCATGGTTCATGCCCCAGCATCAAGACCATTATTTAGGCTCTATATTCCAGAAAAGCTATCTTATTTCTTACCTATGAGAAAAACAAGGTAGGTATTCTTATCCCATCTTACAAAAGTGGAAGCTAAGGTCCTGTGAGATTTGAAGACTTACCGACAGATTGCACATGATTAGAATCCAAACCACTGGACTTCAGTTAAGTGTCCTAAACCTACTCTGAGCTTCAATGTTAGATCTTTGGGTGTTAGATCTTTCGTGCAAAGTCAGCCTTCTCCATGTGTAGTTTTAGCTGAGATTTCTCAGAGTCAAATTATAATGGAGCTTGATTTGACTTTTCCTTCTCTTTGATACCTGCTGTTATAGACTGAATGTTTGTTTCCTCCACTCCCCAAGTTCACATTTCATATCTTAACCCCCAAAATGAAGGTATTAGGAGGTGGGACATTTGGGAGTTGATTGGATCATGAAGGAGGAGCCCTCATGAATGGGATTAATGCCCTTATAAAAGAAACCTGAGAGAACTCCCAGGAACCTTTTGCCAAATGAGGACACAGTGACAAGATAGTTGTTAATAAACCAGGGTGTGGGTCCTCACCAAACACCAAATCTGCTGGTGCCTTGATATTGGACTTCCCAGCTTCCAGAAGAGCAAGAAGCAAATTTCTATTGTTTTTAAGTTACCCAGTCTATGGTATTCTGTTATAGCAGCCTGAAGGGACTAAGAAAGCTGCTAATGAATTTTTTGAGGCTCACATGCACACTGTTCACATTTTCTTATCTTTCATAGTCAAACATATTACTTTCTAAGGTGAAGGGGTCTAATATTGCTTTCTCCTGATCAGGCACCTTGTGAAGAAAGCAGAACAATTTGAGGAAAATCAATAATATAAAGTCTTCTGGTAGCTTATAAAACAGATGTGATCTATTTACATAGGAATGACATCAGGATAAAATTCTAGAAGACATTAACACATTAATCTCTTGCCTATGGACAGAAAAAAGCTATTTTTTTTTCCTTCATTAAAACTGAATCTTATCTGAAACTTCTTTGCAACAGTTCTTGGCATACATGAACCACACACAGTGCCCAGCCCTCAAGAATATAAGCAACATGAAACGGGAGACCTTGTCTGTCTTGCTTATGATGGTCTCTAGCACCTGGTATGTAAACAGTCTTAGTGCATAGCAAGCATTCAAAACACATTGACAGAATTAATGGTTTCTAAGTGAATTGATTGAAGAGAAATCTGTGAGGATGAGTATTTCTCTCTTATAACAATAGCTATTACTGAGATACTATTTTGTAGCTTATTTCTTGATTTTGGAAAGTCATAACTTAATGACAGTGACAACCATGATGACAATGATAGCAAAACTTACATAGCAATTTCTTGTATTAGCTCATTTCATCTTTATGAAAATCTTATAAGTAATATTGTCACCCCAAATGAGAAAATTGTGGCACAGTTTAAGTAGCTTACTCATGGTCACATAGCTGGTTAGTAGTGAAGTGAGGTACAAATCCAGACTATACTCTTCACCAGTATAGTATATTACTATCCTGTGATTATTGTTCATAATTGAGTTGGATGATAAATCCAGTTTAAGCAATGAATATGTTGATAGCCATTGCCAGTTTGTGGCTATTTCATCCCAACACTTGTTTTAGAACATACGTGCATCAGACATGTCTACACATGCACACACATAGGCATGTGTATATACACACAGAGGTTTACTCTTGTGACAAATCTCTTTCCCAACACTGCATAATAATCACATAGGGATTAGCCATAAGAAGGTTGAAGATCCCTAAGTGCAGGAGCTTTCCTCTCACGTGGCTATACTACTATCTTTATATTGACTGACATTCCCCACTGTTTTTTTGGAAGAAAGTGAGAAATGTGAACTGGAAGAGAGTGGGTGGGGCCACACTGAAGCTGTGGTGCCACAAGGGTAGGAAGGAAGAGTAGGAAGGGAGGGGTATTTTGAATAGCTTCCAAGCTGAAACCGCTCAGTAGACATTAAATGGTAATAGTCCTCCTTAAAGTTTCAACAATGGAACAAGAGGGAAGGAATTTTCAAGACCTAGGGGTCAGGACCACTCTGGGTGTGATGCGTGTAAGCAGTCTGCAGGAAAGGCAACTCTCCTGAGTTATCTGTCACACTGAAATGAATTGAAAAATATAGTAAAGCAGTAATCTTGAAAATTTGGGAGCTGGCTAGTCTCTTTATCTCATTGGTTCCAACCTCCCCGCCCCCACAGCCTTTCCCCACGGTCTCAACTACTCTGCTTTCTAGCTCAGCTTTCTCTGAGTGATCCAGGTTCTGCCACGTAACCTTGGTCATCACACACACTGACCATGAGGCAGAGCTCAGCTTGTTGAGTCTAGTAGTTCTCATTTGCTAGAAATAACAAGGATTCTTAGTGCTGTTATAAAGCTTATCTGCTCATGTTATTTCTCAATATCAAATCACAGTAGAAAAACAGAATTCCCCCTGCTTAACACAGGTAGGATTACACTTAGGAGTGTTGATGACTTAAGCAAAGATTTTCCACCTACGGCCAAGTGATTGATGGATTATCCATCTGCATATAAAACCATTGTTTAAATCTTGGTTCTATTAAAAAAGAAAGAGAAAGAGAAAGAAGGAAAGAAAGAAAGAAAAAGAAAGAAAGAAAGAAACAAACAAACAAACAAACAAACAAACAACAGGTCTAAAATGGAGTCACTTGTGCTTAGCCCGCGTCACCAAACCGAGACTTAATGTAACCTAATTGCAGTTTCAGCCTTTCCCAGGAATGTAATCTTAACCAGTCAGTCTGGAATTTCCTGGTCAACTCTAGTGAGGTAATTCACCTGATAGACTCCCATCCCCCAAAGGAAGGTGACCTTGCCTGAAGTAATCCACTCTCTGCTAGTAACTTCCTTGTCCCACCCCCTTCTGCCTATAAAAGTCTTCCATTTTGTACAGCTCCTTAGAGCTCTTTTCTGTTTGCTAGATAGGATGCTGCTCAACTCATGAATCATTGTATAAAGCCAATTAGATCTTTAAATTTACTCACTAGAATTTTGTTTAACAGTTTGAATGGGTCATATCACCTGCAGTTTCCAAACAACTGCATATTTTCCCCCAAAGTAAAATACAAAACAATGAGAATGAAGACTTGAAAGTTGGCTTCTTATTTCTTCCCTGTTCAACAAACCTAGAGGAACCTGTCACTTGTTATGTTAATTGCTCTGTGGCTAGATTTAGTCTGTGGTTTGTTCCCATGTTTTCTTCTCACAGCTAGAGGAGAAAGTCCATCCCAGCAGGTGTCATAAACACCAATTTCATGACTATTTAGGTCTTATTATATGACTAGACACAATGGATTTTTTTACTTTCCCTAGAAAACTGTGAGAGGGTTTTTGAGGCAAATAAAATGAAATTTTTACATGTTTTTTTTTTGTTTTTGTTGTTGAAGTTAAATTCTCCATCAATTTGCTCCATACTTGGGTATCAGAAATTGCTTTCTATTCAACTTCTGTTCCCAGTTTTAAATACTATGTGTATACTCCTCAAGGCATTATGTCCGTATACATATATATGTATACACACAGGCACATTATGAAGCCATTTCTATTTTAAACAGCATTCAGATTGGTGGGATATTTAAATGTCTAAAGAATAGCCAACATGTTATTTGAATTATGCTACCCCTTGAGCCCTCATTAGTTCTCACATAACCATTGCGTTAGATTCCTAATTAGACCTCCTGATTTCACCCTTGACTCAACAGCTATTTTCTACACAATAGCCAGCGTAATTTTAAAAAAGTAAATCAGACCATATCATTCCCCTGCTTATAGTTTTCTGGTAGCTTTCCCTTACAATGGGAAGAGAATCCAAATGTCTTACCAGGGTCTACACAGTCTTACATGATCTGGATCCTGCCTTTCTCTCTGAGCTGATCTCACAAGGACACCTGGGCTTCTCTCTATTTAAGGATATAGATATTTTCTGCCTTAGGAGCCCTTCCATTTGCCCTTTCCCTTGCCTAAATCTTTCTTCCTCCAGATCTTAACATGACCAGCTTTTTTTTTAAAGATTTTATTTATTTATGTGAGAGAGAGAGAATGAGAGATAGAGAGCACGAGAGGGAAGAGGGTCAGAGGGAGAAGCAGACTCCCTGCTGAGCAAGGACCCCCCAATGTGGGACTCGATCCTGGGACTCCAGGATCATGACCTGAGCCTAAGGCAGTCGCTTAACCAACTGAGCCACCCAGGCGCCCCTTGACCAGCTTTTTCTATTCATTCAGGTCTTAAGCTCAAATGACATTTTCCCAGAGAGGACCTCCCTGCTCACCCTGGCTAAAAGGTGTGTGGGGGTGCTTCTCTATTACTCTACTTTTGTGTTCCTTACAGAATTTGTCACTGCCTAAAATTATCTTATATGTTCTTTGTAAAAATGTTTATTATATAGTACCCTGCAGGATTTCAAGTGCCATGAAGGCAGTTCTCTCTTTTTTTTTAAACATCACAAATATGATTTTTTATTTGTCACCATTAAATGTCTGATTTTTAAACAGATTCTTGGACTGGTGGCTCATATCCATCAGCTCGTTCAACTTTAGCACCGGTCTCAACCCCAGTAGCTTTTCCAGAACTACTAGCTTCACCATGAAGTTCCGTGAGCTTTCCCAGTTCAAACTTGGGCTTCTTCAGCATTTTGATGTCTTTGTTAGAAGGCAGTGCTCTTATCTGCTTTTCCATTGCTGTACTGCGGTTCCTAAAATCATGCAGGCATATTTTAGGTGCTCAAAGAATTATTTGGTGAATGGATGAACAAATGAATAATTCCACTTTAAAGGCAGTTCTGTCTAAATTTGTGGATTTGGTGCCAGTTTCTTTATTTGAAAAACTTTAATCATAATTACCAGTGCTGATTGGTAATTAGGGAATGTTTTAGTTGGAAATATTGTATAATCATTATTCCAAGGAGCCATTCCCTTAGCAACATCCCTGTCAAGTGTCATCTAGTTTCTATTAAAATATTTCCAGTGTTGAAAAGCTCACTATTTATGCAGCATGTTCAGATGTTAGACAACTAATTTTTTTTCCCTTAAAATAAACTAAAATCTTCTTCCCATTATGCTGAATCTTAGCCCTAGTTCTGTCCTGAGGGGTTACATAAGATGTCTTTTTTTTTTCTTTTCCACACAGAATTACTATCTCATATAGTCTTCTCTCAGCTAAGCTTCTTTTTTATAACCTCAATGATTCCTTCTATGACACTCTTAACAGGACCTTCGTTTTTGTCATATTTTTTAAAAAAATGTTTGCTTTCTTCTTCTTTATCCTGAATCCATCCTTCCTTGCCAACATTCTTGTTATCTGCCACCCAAAGTGGACCATATAAAGCCATTTGAATATGGAAAAAAAATCAGGGGTCAAAAATATCATGAAGAGGTTGAGCATCATGAGAATTCACTAGTGAAGAAAAGTCTTCTTTTTTCACTTTGTCCTTTCTTTTAACCATATTGGTGTTTCCCTAATTATGAACTTGAGGGAAAGGAATCGTGAGAGGTCATTAGATCTCTCCCTTTATACCACAATGAAGATAGATGGACTTTGCAGGGATAATTCTTTCCCCCTTGACCCTCAGTAGGACAACATTTTCTCTGGGAGAAAGGGAGTTCTTGACTCCTTGACTCTAAGGTTCTGCTCCATCTTCAGTCCAAAATCTCAACAAATATAAATTCTTTTTCCAACACAATATTGCCTCAAAGGCAATATTCCTTCATTTTTTTTCATCCCCTCTCAATTTCAGTAACAATCGCCGTACAAAAGCTGGATTCATAGTAGAAATTACATGGTGACTCTCCTTCAAACAGAAAAGTGATCAAATGGATAATCTTTCCTTCTTCAATTTCTCTAGAAGTACTTTGGTCTGTACACTTTGAATGGCATGTGAATTACATGGCCATGTTTAAGTGGCTTGAATGAATTCCAAGAAACCACTGAAGTCAAAGTAAAAATAAACAAACAAACAAAAGACACTTAAAAATTTTTTTAAAAGTGGGCCAAGAAATGTTTATTTTTTTCTGTTCCAAATGACTGGCTTTCTTAAAATCTATTTCTGAATAGTCAAGTACTTTTCTGAACATTGAAATCCATTTGATTCTATTATCTTGAGTGGCAGTGATTATTTCATGAGAAAAAAGAGATCTTCAATGGACAAGTGGTTCTCTATAAACAGTGTTGTCCCAGTCATGAGGTAACTGATCTTATTCAAGCCTCATGGCTTGGGAACCGTCTGCTATAAACATATGGGCAGAGAGAGAGAGAGAAGATGGCTCAACAAACCTAAAAGGGACATGATGCTTTTAGACCTATTTTCAGTCATTGAAGTATTCACTGCCAGCATCTTGCTCAAGGCCCAGAGTTGGATGACACTTATACTTCCATACACACCTCTTGGCTGGCTTCTTGGACTTGGACAAGTGACTTCTTTTCCGATCCAAATCCACCCTTAATCTTTATTTCAATCACATAAAATTTTACAGCAATAGCAATGGCAGATAGAAGCTATGAAATCTACCCTAGTGATACCTCTGGGCACCTCATTTAACTAGTTTTATGAATAGACCGCTTCCAGCTTTCCTAGTGCTTCTTGAAGATCTGATGGTCAGATGGTGTGGAACCCAGACATCACTAAGCTGGAAATTCCAAATGGATTCGGTTCAAGATTTTTTACCTTCAAGGTAACTCATTTGTGCATATTTGCAGTAAAAGAAAGATTTCAATACCAGGCTTATTATTGATTCTAGATATTTGTGGTTAAGAGTTCCGGAAGGGATAATTTAAATATTTTTAGTTTTCTCTAATGGTCATGGTGGTTTTATGTGAACAAGGAGACTCCTCTGTGATCTTTGCTAATGAGTTGTCCTTGATGGAATGAAGGAGAAGGGAGAGGGGTGTATGCAAGAGGATAAATGAGACAACAATGATGTTGTAGAGGCTGGAGTGAGAATTCAAGGAGATGAGCTAGGAGGATCGGTAGAGTCCAAGGAAATTATTGTATCATCTGTTTAACTGTACTCCAGGGAGAAGGTGCACCAGTTTGCTAAAAGAGAAGCCAGAGCAGATTTATTTGGTAATGTGTGGCCCATCTTCCACAATGGAGAAAATTAGATCTAAATCCATGAGGTAGAGCTGGAAAATATATGTTAGAGATGTTGTTTGTTACTGGAATGTCACCATTCTATGTAAAAACTGAAAGCTCCTAAAGACAGTACAAGAAATCAAAGATATACAAGTCTCAAAAATTATACCTCTTTGTTAGATGATGATTTTTTTTGTTCCAGGAGTGTGTTCTATTGTTATTGCTCATGTAAACATTCTTGAAGAATCTGTATAGAAGGAGAATAAGGTTAATAAAAGATGTAAGAATTGTGATAATTGGTGTTTTGTGGTCAAGATTAAATTGCAGTCTTTATCTTAAAATCAAAGAGCTTATGTAAACGTAGTCTCTTGTGAGGTAGCCAATGTTTTGTACCCATTTTAGAGATAGTGCCCTAGAAGGCACTTAGAGTGAATTATACCTAAAAACAAATTTTGGTTATCTTCATTGGATACGTTCTTCTTCCAGGATAAATCAAGACCACCAATAATTGCAAGACAGCATGCAGTGATGGAAAGATGAAAGGCAGAATACCTAGTGGTTGTAACTTTCCTCTGGATGCAGACAGGCAAAATTACAGAATATAGTACTTGTTCTACTGGATTTGCTCTATTAATTTCTTGTTTAGGAATTCAGACAGGCCTATCATTGTTTTTTCATTAGATTCTTTCCTTTGACTTTACAGATGCCTGGGTCTCTGTTCATCTATCACAGTTGAAGTTGGTTTGGGTTCAAATCCCAGTTCTGTCACTTACAAGTCGTGCAGCATTAGGAATTCCACTTACCCTAGCCCACTGTTAGCTTGGAAAACAAAGACAGAGGCAAAATTGTCTATGTTGTCACTTTAGTGGGAAGTGTC
Organism: Zalophus californianus; assembly: GCF_009762305.2. Taxonomy (NCBI): domain Eukaryota; kingdom Metazoa; phylum Chordata; class Mammalia; order Carnivora; family Otariidae; genus Zalophus; species Zalophus californianus. The sequence continues at coordinate 45,191,556 of NC_045600.1, read as the reverse complement.
ATCCTAGACAAAAAATTGTGAAGGAAAAAGAGAGTGAGGCAGCCCAGGAAGAAGAGCAAATGCAAAGGGGTACATTCCCAAGGTGGCCACAGATTTGTAACCAGCATTGGTGATTGCTCAATCTTTCAGGACAGCTTCAGAGAGACTGCATGGATTGTTCTATCTCAGAACAGTCCACTTGTGGGAAGAAAGAGAAGGATTTAGCCATCATCTTTCATCTCCCATTGGTCAGACTTTGACCCATGATTCCTCTGCACTTCTGGGTCATACCAGCTGGTCCTCCTAACAGCCACTGTGAAAGCACAGACCCAAGATGGCAGCTGCCTCTTCCATGTGAGTCACAGCACCCAGGGCATACAGTAGGTAGCAACAAGCCAGGGGCCCTGCTGGCTAGCTTTTCTCTACACTGCAGAAAAGGGGGAACTAGTGCCTGTACGTGAACACCAAGAGGGGCTCATGGCACCTCACAGCACAGTGACTAAAACAAAGCCTTTGGCAAGAGGCAGAAGGCTCCAGGACTGAGGTGAAAGAAAAGATGGCTTTCAGTCATGCCCATAATGACATCAGATTCTAGGAGCAGCTGCAGTGGTGGGTTCAGCTGGCTTAGCACACAGACCACCATGAAGACAAAGATGAACCTTCCTCTGAGGCTGTGCTTGGGGCTGGGCAAGCTTTCTGAAGCATCATGAGCAATAGGAAACCATTTCTGAGTGAGTCTCAGGTGGGGCGGTAGCATAACCTGGTCCAACACCTTATCCATCTTTTTTAAACCTTGGTATCTTTATGGGTAATGAGCAGTAGCTACTACTATTTCCTCTCATTCCTCTCTACGTGTTTCCCTTCACAACATCCTCTCCCTCTAGCCATGTGCCCTGCTCAACTCCAAGTCTGAGTGCTTGTGGTCTCTTAGAATCCTTTGCCAGGCTTTCTAAATTGCTTCACTACTAGTCTTCAAGGATCCTAACAACCCATTTTCTTGTATGATGCCTTCTCTTACTGAAGAGGTGTGACTCTTGTATATTCCTCTACTTCCAAGCAAAATATATAAGCATGTTATTTAGGCTTTCCTCATGCTTTATTTGTTTGTGGCCTTGGCAATGACTGTATTTGGAGTGCCTCTCTAAAAATATTGTGGATATTGATATTGCCCATATTATTCCATAGAAGGAAGACTGTTTAAAGTAGCTTTTATGAGTAACAGCAGAGTTTTCTTCCTAGGAGCAAACTATTATAGCTTTTGGCCGTTGACCATGAGGAGGTAGGAATGCTCCTTACTGCTACTGTGGTTTTTTTTTTTTTTTAATTCATTTTACTAATAATCACAAATGTCCCCTTATTTCCTCTGACCCTCTCACCAGAGGAGGGTAATTTTTCTGCTTAATTCCATGGCATGAGATTCCCTAATAAGGTAACAAGCTGCCCTGCAATAGATAATGGATGATATGCCCCAATACCACCCCCAGCTCCACAGGGATTGGAGTTCGACAGGTCAGGGTTGCAGTTTGAGTTCAAGGGACCAGAGTTGGGCAGGGGAAGGAAGAAGTTACAGTCTATGTGTCCAAGAGTGGAAGAAGTCAATGGTTGATTCTGAGTCACTGTCTTGGGGAGCATGGAGGATTAACACTAGCATACACAAGTGCTGCCATTAAATATAAAGAGCTGCTTTCAGGTTGGCCAATGGGAGGCAAAGTCAAGAGTTATTTGCTGGGTGGAGCCAGAATGATGTAAGATCAAGAGCAAGAGAGGAAAGTTTTGGACAATGGCAAGACAGAAGCTGGAGCACAGCAGCCTGCCTTTCATGGCATTGCTGGACGGAAGTCAGCATGTGAGAAGGCTGAAATAAATGAAAAGTACAGCATCAGGGTAGGGCTGATGCCTGGGAGTGCCCGTGTGGAAGGAACATCTTAATAAGAGGCACACCTGCTCTCATCTGTCTAGCTACACACAGGCACTGAGCTGTATATTCATGGGAAATAAATATATGTGTAAATAATTCCAACTTGGTCAAGGAAATGATGTAGCAGCAGGTAAAATCTGCCTACTCACATTGGCTTTCCCCTGGCTGGGCAATGTATGCAAAGTGGCATTTACCACCCCTCTCACATGTACACCCTGGCTTGTTTTTGTCATAGGCAAAAAGCCAAAGAGTCCTTGTTTCACACTGTTTCAGAGCATTTCGTGTTCCCTTGGGTAGGAAACCTCCTTTTCTTGTCTTTGGTATGGTGACTTTTCAGCTCACAGCCTGGGTAGGGAAGTAATATTTGGTTAATGTCAAATTTACTCTGAACTTCGCTGGCCTCAAAGTTCATGTCTTGGAAACTGTAGCTCTTCCCATGGTTTGGATATTTTACATCCACACATTACATTCAGAAAGCCAGAGTTTAGGCTAATGGAAAAAAATAGCTAAATTGATGACTAATTTTACATCAGAAGCTTTTCAACCAGAGAAATAGTGTGCTACAGAGTTAAGCAGAGCCGCCCCACCCCTGGCCCCCGGCCCTCTGCTTGAAGTGAGGAGATTTTCAAGTGTCTCTTTGAGAAAGGGTGGAGGAACGACAGAGAGGAGGCCCAGCTGCACAGACCCACACAGCAGATGGTCCAACCGAAACACAGGCGGCCTGAAGTTGCTCTCCACTGGGCACCACTGACCAAGGCTTATTGAGTCATGAAGCCACTTGTTATGCTGAAGAGGATTATTTAGGATGAAAAGGGGAGTGGTTTTCTTGCTTAACATACCCATACTGAAGGTCGTGACCCATCTTTCTTATTGCCCACTTTCACTTATACACCATAAGGAATAATTTCCAGCTCACCTTCCCCACTCCATTCCATTGCCAGAACATATAGAAATGTCTCTGTTCAAAATGAAAGGCTCTTGTTTTTTTGGCTGAATATCAAGATTTTTCCAGATTGTCAACTCCTTAAGAGGGGAGAAGCATAAAATCCAGCTGTAGAAACCCAGAAGTAACCTAACATAATCCAGGTGTTTCTGGTTTTCTTAGGAAAGAAGGTGAATGTATATACAATGCCTGATCAGCCATACCTGGAGGATACTGCTCCATAACAACTAGATTGTTTTGATAAGGGGTTGTGAGTCCACAGGGTGTGACAATGATATCTGATTTATCAAGACTGGTTTTGTAGTGGTGTCCTGAAAGTTTGTGACCTTGAATATATCTTCCTCCCATCTGGTTTAATGTTCATAAAAATGAGTTTGAAAGCAGTGAAGCTGTAAAGACAACATGGTGGTATAGAACATTCAGGGAGTGGGAAAAACAGGTTTTAGCTTCAGTCTGCCACTTGTCTGAAGACAAGTCTTTAATCTCTCTGATCATCATTTTCTACTCCATAAACAAATAAAATAACATTTTCCCTTACTGATCTACTATAAAATTGAAAGCATTGTGTTGGGACAGTTTTATGTGAATAACTTTGACAAAGCTATAATAAATGTGCATTTAGTAGTCTATAGGCTTATCTGTTCAGTCTGTAGTAACACTCTGACCCACCATTCATTGATCAGAGATAGTCTACTATATTTTTAGATTATAGTTTTTAATGGTGAAAATTGAGTTAGTTTGGCAGAATGAACTAATTCTCCAGAACAAATAACAAGCCACCTGCCAAAATCTTCCTCATTCACTCTCAAATGCCACCTACCTCTCAAAGCACTCTGAAGTTGTGTTAACCTGGAATGACTCCCTCTTAGCTACTGCACCTTCCCAGCCCTGGCTATCTCTGTGGCAGCTCTTCTGCGAGGTTATTGATAGTGGCTAATGATCAACTAGGAGCATGTCTTTCTCCCAAGGATAGGGACCTAGACTTAGTCAGCATTGTACCAGCCCACCTTACCTTCTAGAGTGCCACACATGTAAAGAAGCAAGAATACTTTCTGAATTGAATTACTACATTTCTTTGGTAGGGTTTGCATGGGAGGGAGAAATGGTAGCTTTTGAGAAGGACCTGGTATTGGTGGAGCACAGTATAGGGGGAATAAGTCAACCTAAGAGTCAGAAAACTGGATTGTAGTCTAAGCTTTGCCACTGCATTGTTGTATGTTGGATGAGTCACTAAACTCTCAACCTTTGTTCCCTTCTCTTTATAATGAGAGAATAGGATGAGTTGGCTTTTAAGGCTCTTTACAACGCTAAAAGTCCACATTTCCAGTTTTATGCTACCTTCATCTTTAAGCAAACCAAGAGGGGTTTTAAAATGAAAATTATCCAATAGGGTGATTCTAAGGCAATAGGAATCTATTCTATTTTGAGTGGTAAGGATTATTTTACATAAATATGAGATTCAGGGTAAGGAGTTTATCAAGTCTATCTGTGGATGGTTTAAAATTTAAAAAACTATCATTAGAAGAGTAACCTAAGATTATCTACACTTGGACTATTGTACAGATTGCAAAATACATTATACATATTGAAGATAAACATGGATTAGAATTTTAGTAAAATCTATGAATGTTGGTGGTTTTTATTACTTTAAAAATCTTTTTTTCTTTTTTTTATTACGTTATGTTAGTCACCATACAGTACATCATTAGTTTTTGATGTAGCGTTCCATGATTCATTGTCTGCGTATAACACCCAGTGCTCCATGCAATACGTGCCCTCCTTAATACCCATCATTGGGCTAACCCATCCCTCCAACTGCCTTATTTTAAAAATCTTATCACACTTTTTTTTCCTCCACATTTTCGTATTAGGATAACTTGGACTTATCCCTGAAACTTGAAGTATCCTTTACAATAATATTCCATGAAATGTATCTTTATTAGTGGAAAAAGATAGGACTCTTTTGCATGTGTTGGGTTAATTTCAGTTCCAAACTGTAGAACCTTCTCCTGTGGAGTCAAATCAAAGTTGGTAGGTACTTAATTGTAGTCTTTGGGTAGTATGCCCTACACCATATTATTTTATTGTTGGGTCCTTCGTACTTTATTGCGACCACTGTAATATGATCTGGTTGGATTATATATATATATGAGTATTTCCTTTCTCTCATTTGTACTGAATCTACAATATAAATTTGGCAATCTAGTCAATGGTGTAATTCTTTTATCAAGATTGACTTTCTTTCAATCTATCTTCTTGAGGACCAAGAAACTCAATAAATTTCAAGATCTTTTTTTCTTCTTCTTCTTTTAAATGCAGTAGAATCTTTACTAGATGAAGTCAACCCTTAAATAAGTGAACTATTTCCATTGTTCAGTTGTCCAAGTAAATTTAAAGCAGAGGGTATTTTTGACAGCTTTGTCAATGCAGCTTTCCCCCCTCCTCTAGTAATTCAAGCATTATTGACGTCTAGTGTTGAACTTTAAATATGTTCTTGAGACTTGAAAAGGAAGCTTGATGAGGCATGTACTGCAGCATAACCTCTCAATTATTCACACGTTTATATGACTCTACTCGCCAAGGCCTCGCATTGTAAATATTATGAACACTTTTATAACCAGACATTGATATGAGCTAATAGGCAGTGAATTACAACTCAAATGGTGAAACTACAAATAGTAATCAGAATATGGTCAGGGTCATCAATCATAATTAATATCATCATTGTTCATTTCTAAAATCTCTGCTGCTGTATCAAGTCACTTTTGAGTCTTAATTGAGTCATTTCTATTACTTAAACTCAAAAAGTCAGATGTGTTTGACAGTGTCTCTAGAGCCCAAACACAACTCACTGGCCTAGCTGAGGACAAGGAAAATGGCTATTTTTGTGTCTTGCTCTTTTAGATTCAAATAACTTAGCAGGTTTCTGTCTATCATTCAGCATGATCTAACAGCTGTGTTTAATAAAGTGCACAAATTTGGATTCTGCTAGTATAATAATATCTAATAAGATGGGAGGCAAAACCTACAAAAATGTTATTAATGACTCTTACCTCCATCTAGCCTTTTCTCCTTTCCTGCTTCCTATCAATTAATTAATTTAATCATTCAACAAATACTAACTGAATCATTATCTTGGGCCAAATACGTACTAGGCACCAGGGGAACAATCTAGGCAGGCTCTCTCACTGCCCTTATAGTGTTTATATTCCAGTGCCATAAAGGAAGATTTAAAGTATTTTTGAATCAGTTTGTCCTGGACACATCTCTAAGTCATTAAAAAAAAAAAAAAGAAAAAGAGGAATCAGCTGAAATATATTGTTAGAATAAGTCTGAGTAACCCATTTCCTTTTCCTTCCATAGTGGATTGAGAGGGCTGTTGTAATTAAAAGATTGCTGGCCATTTTTGTTTCTTTCCTGAAGCAGTCGGGGAGATGACTGAGAAGATAATAAGGAACTATCAATTCCTTAAAACATTTTGAAAGAAAACGCTCCATACTGCCTTGAGATAGTTTTCCCATTTCTTGAAAGCTCTTGGGATGAACAGCAACAGAAGTATCTATTTCCAGATTAAATGAACAAGAAGGATGTGTGTTTAAGTTCCACTGTGGATTAAAAAAAATACTATACAGCTTATTATATCCAGTTAATGTAAGTGTAATTATGGGTAACAAATGATCAACAAGAACACAACAAGGTTTAGACATTCTTTCCTAAGTCCCTCCTCTCTAAGGATTGTTGAAAACCCAGACCAAGGATAACTAATGAAAGACATTAATACAGGGACTGAAACTAATTACTGATACTAATAATAGCAGCATCTTCTTAACCTGGTGTTTCTCCTCCTGGGTCCTCTAGTGGTTGCTCTTCCTCCTCAAATGTCACCCTCACTCTTCTATAGACTATTCTGCCATGATCAGTTCCTTGTACCAGGGCCCTGATTGCATGTGCTCCAAATTTTTTCCAAGTACAGTTTTGTTCTTATAGTTTAGTTTTAATAAATTTTGTTTCCAAGGATATCTTGCTCTGCCCACTGTAGTCTGAAAAAATGTTGCCTCTAATTACTTAGTAGCAGGGAATGCCTTCCTTATTTCTGTGCACTCATATAGGCTGAGATTTTTTTTTAAAGATTTTTTTAATTTACTTGACAGAGAGAGACACAGAAAGAGAGGGAACACAAGCAGGGGGAGTGGGAGAGGGAGAAGCAGGCTTCCCGCTGAGCAAGGAGCCCTATGTGGGACTCGATCCCAGGACCCCAGGATCATGACCTGAGCCAAAGGCAGATGCCCAATGACTGAGCTACCCAGCGCCCCTGAGATTTTTTTTTTTAACCAAAAAATACAGAGGAGAAGACTTATCTTCAGATTGTTTGCAGATCGAAATGAAAACATAGTCCCCCATTAATTGGAGGCACAGCGGCCATCACGTGATTTGTGTCTTCTCTTAGGTGTCCTCCCTGAGAGCATGTGCTCACTGCTGTGATATTCTGCCATGGTCACGTCCTCAGTATGGTGAGCTGTGCTTGGGTATCTCCCGTACAGCTTCTGCCTTGCTGAATCAGTGACTCCATGGGTTGATACGACAAGACCAGATTGGATTGGTGGGGAACAGATGATCCAAGGATGGTGTGTCCATAGGCTTATTGATGACCTCCAGTGGGCTGTCTTGGGTGGAAAAGAGAAGACATCCTCTCTCTGCTCTCTCATTGGAATTTAGAATTGAGGAAATTCAGAACCTGAGCAGGTTAGCTTTAGGAAGCTGAGCTGAAAGCCCACCAGATAGACCCAGGCAGTAATTACAAATTATAAGGATGAGGACCAAGAGAATGGGGACAACAAAGCAGAGAAGCACTGAGAAGGTGGAGGTGGGGGGTCCCTGCAGTCCCTGAAAGAAAGGGAGAAAGACCGACACACAAGTTAATACACAGGCACATAACAAAAGCCACCTATATTCCTGATTGCTTTATGTTTCCAAGTTTAGTTCCCCCATGCTTCTTATTTTGGGGCACCTTGACTGAGCCATCTTTGCCTCTTATGACCAAATGAGTCTTGACAACATCAGCAAAATTTGTTGAATTTTTGTTGAATATTATAACACTGTAATTAATGGTAATGTAGCAAGCAAGATAAGTTAACCAAAAGGTATGTAATTGTAATTGTTGTCCTGCTACCACTTGTCAACTGTGAAATTTTTTTCCTAAATGCCTTAACACTAGACAGTAGTTGGAAAACTCCTGGAAATTGTCCCTTGTCAGTGTTCATTAAAAAATCATATACCATCAGTATCAGAACTCAGAGGTCCATATTATGTACTTCTTTTTTTTTTAAAGATTTTATTTATTTGACAGAGAGACAGCGAGAGAGGGAACACAAGCAGGGGGAGTGGGAGAGGGAGAAGCAGGCTTCCCGCCGAGCAGGGAGCCCGATGTGGAGCTCGATCCCAGGACCCTGGGATCATGACCTGAGCCGAACGCAGACGCTTAACGACTGAGCCACCCAGGCGCCCCCATATTATGTACTTCTTTACAATTTCATTTTAATGAGCACTTTATGAAACTAAGTTGTTATATATGACATTAAAAAAAAGCTATGACAAAGTTTTGTGCTGAATATATGATCTGAAAACCACAACACATTTGTGTTTAATTCTCATGGTGTGATAGTTGCCATGCAATTACTCTTAGTGGGGAATGCCATGTTCTGGCGGCAGCTGGATGTCGAACTCCATCCTCTTGGGGGTAAAGTAAAATAAGAGTATTTGGGAGCGTTTGCATATATAGATATCTTAAATATCTTACTATTCATTTGTGTGAATATGGCTTGGCAACAGGGTATAATATAACTTTTATTTTGGAAGTGGAGGATATCACTCACCAACGAGGTCTTTCTAAACAAGTTGCTGTATAAAATTTACAGCATCTGTGCTCACTCGCATGTTTCTCTTATGCAGTGTGTTTATCTTCTTTCATTAGCTTTCCTTGCTTTTGCCATTGTTCTTTCCTTCCATCAGCCCTCAGCTGTCATGGAAAGAGTGGATGACTTAGAGTGGAGTGGAACATAATGCCGTGTGTAAATGTAAGCAGGTAAATAACTTCTACCGACATAACTCATTGGTGCAGTGAATAACAGGCATTCATGTGTGTTCTTAATATCCCTCTTTTTTTTTTAAGATTTTATTTATTTATTTGTGAGAGAGAGAGAGAGAGAGAGAGCCAGCGCACAAGCAGGGGGAGTGTCAGGCAGAGGGAGAGGGAGAAGCAGGCTCCCTGTTGAGCAGGGAACCCAATGCGGGACTTGATCCCAGGACCCTGGGATCATGACCTGAGCAGAAGGCGGATGCTTAATGACTGAGCCACCCAGGCACCCCAATATCCATCTGTTTGATCTCTTTGGTCTATATTCCCTACCCGGCCTCTCTAACCACACACACACACACACACACACACACACACACACACACACACACACGGAAAAAAAAACAAAAAACAAAAAACAAGAAACAAAACCCAAGCTAACATTAATTGAGTTAGAAACTATGTTTTTGCTCAGACAATGAAAAGGAAAAAATTTCCTCGGGTAGGATAATTCTAATGGTAATTTTTTTCCTTTAGAATTTTTAACTACAGTAGGCACACTGAATTCAGTGCTGGAGGCAGCCATCATCCTATGAAGAGACATTATTTGTCTCATTAGCACTGTGGGAGTGCCATGAAAGGGTCCATGACCTAGAGCCCATCTTGCTTTAATAATGGCTTAACACTCATAAAAGGTTTTTAATGGCTACATGAGACATATTTAAATATTAAACGCCATTCCTCTTCGTTGATTCACAAACCCCAATGAATAGGACTCCTTTGTCGCTTCCAAGATTGAAGAAATGTGCCTGGCTTCTCACGCCAAGGAGTGAACAAAACAAACCCAGAAACGGAAACACCTCACCTCTGCCCTGCTAACCCACTTGCCAACCTGAGAACTCTGCATCTCCAGGGCTCACTGGCTGCCTTGACATCTTGCTCAGAAACAAAATGTTTATCTGTTTGATACCCATTTCTAATCCTGCTGTAGGAAAATTAGGCAGATGGTCATATATACGCAATGAGAGTTTTTTCCCCAAACACAACTTTTTGGCTTTCATCATAATGCAATTCATTTGCTTTGGTCCCCTGGGCGCAGTGTTACATCTGACAAGATGGATCGTACCCCTACCTGGTAAAGCGCTTTTTGCTGATATCTGAATTTGAACAGAAAGATGTTCATTGGTTCATCTGTGTATTTAGATTTCAGTAAGGACTCCTGAGCCTGGTGACAAGGGGGCTATTCTTCCAAAGCCTCGGGATGGAGTGTGACCTTACATGAGAATCAGTGCTGTTTGTTTAAACAGAGCCAGTCCTCCAAGATCAGCACCTGACATCTCATTCCGAAGTGTGTGATGATCCTGTGTGGATGACAAGACCCAAAAGAATTGTATTTGCCTTTCTTTCTTGACTTCTGATGTGGATATCAGACCTACACTTTCAGAGATGCTTTTATTTACAGAAGAGAAAATTGAGTTACAGACCTCCTGTTGTGAGTAAAACTGCCTGGGGAAAATGAGGTGGAAAGGTATTCTCAAGTACAGAGCAAGGCCATGTGGGCCCAGAAACACTTGGGGTTTGGCAGGCTTTGGAGTAGTCTTTAAATATTTGGGGGTACGGCAGAACCGAACAGGTATTTGGCTCAAAGCACCATTTCCCTTTCATTTTCCCCAAACCGTGTATGTTCTAGGGAAATTTAATCTGTGTCTTTTGGAATCATTTCACAGGCATTCATCCAAACATTGCAAAGTAAATACTAGATCGGGGTTCGAGACATCTCTTGAGCTCTCCGATAAGCAGCTTTTTCCTTGGAACGCAAAAGTAAAATTTTTCCAGCTTTGAATGAACCCTGAACCCAGAGCAGTTGGAGCTTACTTCTCAAAGTATCTCCCAGCCAGTGTGCGGGGAGCTATCTATGTGTCTGGTATAAAGCTATGATGGGGACAATGCTTTTCCAGGGGCAAGTCCCTCAAAAATGGGACTTGCACATTTATGGGCTTCTCCACTTGGGGCCTCCTGGCACCCATTTGGCTCTGCCAGCATTAGGTCTCTCCTGGTGCAGCCACTGCCCCAAGTTTGTCCCAGCTACTCCCATGCCTGGTGCTTCTGAACCTCCCAATCCAATCTTTGTTTAAAATTATATTTTGTTCATCATGGAGTTGTATGCATTAATTTTGGCTTTTAAGACATTGTGTTGAAATAGTATTTACCTTGATGACTAAGTTTTTTGGTGCCTTCTTACATTTTGTGCCTGAGGCATGTGCCTCACTTGCCTCACCCTTGTCCCCTTCTTGCCTTGTTCCTGGGGTTTCCTTGTCCTCTGCACTCGGTGGCTCCCATCAAATGTGCACATGGCATCTGGACAAACAAATAACTCTTACCCGGAGGGCTTGAAGGTGGTGTGGAGAGCTTGGGAAGGGGTTCAGTTAATCTTGAAGCGGGACTCTGGGCCTCTAACCCAGGGGAGGCCCCTCAGGACACCATGTGGGGTGGGGCACAGTGGTTGAGAAGTTCTGCTCTCGCCCACACTTGACTTTTGGTTCAGCTGGGCTTTCTCTTCCTTGGGACAAGACGGCCTGTATCCAGTGCCAGTCAGGTGCCCCCTTCTCCCATCAGTCTGAGTACGGCTTAGGCCATGAGGTTTGTCATTTTCCTCTTGTCAGGACGTTATCTGCAGAGTGCAGAGTAAGCATGGAATAAAGACACTTGCTCCTAGGATGCGATCTTTTCCCCTCAAAACGATGATTTCATTTTAATCTCGTACAAATTGAAAACAAGAAACATTTCATTCACTCTATTATCATCCCAATGATACCCAAAGGTGGATCCTGAGCCAAAGAAAAGGAAAACACTTGAGTTCACACAGAATGTTGTTGTCAAGATTCCTTTTAATTCAAGGTCTTTACCGTCATGGTTGATGGCTTAATGGTAATGGTTATCACCAGCCACAAGTGAGCAGGGCCAGACCCTGTGTTCAGCATCTTCTTAGGCACACGTGTCATTTAAACCCTGCAACAGTCTGGGGGTGGGACTATTATTGTTTCTATCTTACAGATTAGAAAACTGAGGTTTAGAGAAGTTAAATAAAACCTCCCAAGGGTACCCATATAGATGTAATAGTAGGATCCAGAACTTCCTAACTCGAAGCTCCAGTTCCTATCCTTATTCCACACATGTCCCCTCCACATAGGAGAAAAGCCAGTTTCCCCTCTTTTATGGGCATGCTAATAGCAGTGTCTTTCATATTATGACACTGAATGAATAAAATGCTATAATTCTTTTATTACAATTTCTGTTTCAGTCTTTTTTTCAGACTATAATGAAAAAAATTTTTCAGTGTCCTAATTACAGGATTAGCCAAATCCTTTTCTTTTGCCATGTTGCTGCCCTCATGACGCTCTTCTTCTCAAGTTCCAGAGCCTAGGTTCATGCAAGCAGGTGTCTCTGACCCAGTTTCTGCAAGTCTAGGTGGAATCAGACAGATAGCAATTTACTGTAAATGTTTTGGGGATGAGCTGAGGGATAAGAAACTCTAAAGAATTCACTTTCATCTGGCAGCAAGTATGCCTGTCTGCTAACCTTAAAATCCTGGGTCTAGACCTATTGTGTATTCTTTACTGGCTCCTGCTCTGAGCACACTACAGACGCTGGGAGGAATTCCCCACAGATCTGCTCTGGTCATTCTCTTCCGGGAAGGCTTTGCACCTGGCCTTCAAAATGCCATCGAGAGCATCCCCTCAACTATTTCTCCAACCAAACCCCCAGTCTATAAACTTGGCCTATTTCTTGGACATCTGATTTAAAGAATGCGGTGCCTTGGGTCCCACCCTCATGTGGGACACCATCCTCTACCCCCACCCCCCAAACTTGTGAAGTTCAAATGAGGAGGCATTACAGGAGGAGCTCTTTAGCTTAACAAGGCAATTTAACGGGTCTGGGATTGAGAGCACAGCAGCATGTGTCCAGGACTGGTTATGTAAGAGAGCCTCCACGAGAGGACAGAACATGGTTTTCTACAAATAAATAAGGCAAAAAGGCTATACTCACTAGTGCCACAGCTGGGAAGCAACTATGAGCAATGGATTTCTCATGCTAACAAATCCAAGCTCTTTGGAAAACAGATGTTGAGCCCTGGGACTGGCACTGGATCTCCCCTGGCAGGAACTGCAAGGTTCAGAGATGGAAGGGTATCTAGAGACCATTTGTTCATAAACACAGCTCAGGGCCAGCAACCTGCTTTTATGCCCTGTCTGAGCTGCACCGGAGGACCCCTTCCATGCAGCGTTTCCACAAGAAGGCAGACATGCAAGGCTTCTGCAGCCCACACTCTAGAGAAATAATTAAACAGTTTTTCTTAACCTCTTGAACTTTTCATTTATTATTGCCATCCATTATGTCTACCTTCTCAAATCGCAGAATCCCGAAACTGAGCTCTGGGGTCAAGGGTTTATTGTTTAATGGAGATAGAACATTTTGTAAATTGCACGAAGTCACAATGTTTATAATAGAAGCTTCTGGTGTACTGAATCTTTTCCATTTAACAAACAGTGAGCGTTGACATGTGTTCTTCCTACATAGCAAGAAATTTGGGGTAAGTGCAGTATTGGCATGAACACGTTACCAAATCTTTCCTGTAAACCAAGTGACATCCACAGTCAAATAAAAACATTCTTTCCACCAAATACCAGGAAATGCTAAAAGTATCACTATTCTTCTAAGGTCATGCTAAAATGAAGTTTTGGCTTTTAAACACAAAGTAAGGATGAAGAAGGCCAACATTTTTGTCCAATACACATTTGCTGCTACAAGTCCTCAGGGACAACCTTCTGGTTCAAATATGAACATGTGTATGGAGAATTTTTCCTAGGACTTAACCTTCAAATGAAAAGTGTAAATATTTTAAGAAAATGTATGAATGTTAAAAAATATTCCTGTTGTCTTTGTTTTTACTAGAATTTGTACTTTCAAGTCAGAAACGGATTTGCTTAAAACAAAGCAAACATCCTCAAAAATGTACCCAGCCAAAATAACCAATGTATAAATTCCTAGGATTAACAAAATATGAATATTCTTCAGTAAAGAAACTCAACCGAGAATTGGAAGTTCTTGGGAAGTGGCGGGGAAGAATGTCTTCAACCTAAAATTTTAACCCTTTGTGTTGGAGATCTAATCAATATTTTTGAGGGAAACAAATGTGCATGCAACGTACTCTCATGTGTTTCTTTTGGGAATTTTCAAAGTTAATGCTACATGAAACATTTTGGACCAAAAAAGTAGCTGATAAAAACTTATGTAAAAAGTGACTTTCCAAGAGTAATTAGCACAACAATGTTCTTAACGCTTAATAATTGGTTCTAGGTACTGGATGTATTTCAGGCTCATTTTTATGAGGCCAAAACACATAAAATCCTTAAAATTTATATTGGTAATGGTTCAGGCTGATTTCCCGGCAATGCTTCCCCTTCCCAAGCTGCTCACAGGAGGACAATGCTCACTTGGTTTTTTTCTCACTCAGTTTCTAAAATAATTTTATAGTATTTAATGTTTGTTTCAATAGATTCATTTGCTTATACCACGGGGCTCGCAGGGCCTTTGCAGGGACTCTCTCCTGCTATTCCTGCTTGGCCAGCAGGTGTCACTGTGGGTTTGGGTGGTAACCCAATTGACCATCGAAGAGTGACTGATGGGGGTGGGGGGGGACATAATAAGAGGAGAGAAAGGGAAATGTAAAAGCAGGTTCTTAGAGGAAGAAGTCATTAAAAACCCCTTATGTTTCCATAGACTTTTTCTTCAGGAGCTCGGAATTCTTTGTACTACCTTCCCAGCTCCTGTAGACCCAGAAATGAATTTACTTGCATGACATCTAACGATGCTGAGTTAGTCACTGAAGATAACTTCACTGGATAAAATAGCCATAAAGATGAGCAAAATTGAGAAGTGGATTCTTGTAGTCTTTCCCTAATCTCTCATGTTTTACCTTTGTGCTTCATGGCCACACATCTTTTTGAACCATAGGCCCTTTTGCTTAACCTCAGAAATGTTACAAAGTCTTCCAGCTCTTTGGTAGGTCATAGATTCATGGCTCAGAATAAGATCTAGGCTATCACTAAATCCAGTGGTAAAATAAATTCACAGTTTCATTAGGTGAAGGGGCATCTTGTCTGGAAAGTTGGTTCTTATACCTCCCCCAAATCTGGATTGCTCATTTTCAAATAAGCTAGCCTATCTGAGTCATACATCTTTCTGAATACGTGGAATTTCTTAATAAATAAAATTTCAATTGGTGAAATTAACACATATTTCTTGAACAACTGTCAACTTTTCAAGAATGAATGACCATAGAACCTCCCTGCACAGAGAGGAATTCACAGCTGGCCTAATTTGAATAATAGACTGTAAATTGATTTCTTTTTTGGCTTGATACTTGGAAAGGACATCCATGTTGCTGGTGCAGAAAGCAGGCAATTTGTTAAGAAAAGATACGTGGTTTGACTTTTCCAAATAAGACTTAACACATGTGTGAAACATCCTAATTTTAGTCGAGGTCTGAGGAAAACAAAGCAGAAAAGGGTTTTGAAGGAAAATAGAACTCTTTCTACATTTGGAAGAGCTTCTGTGTCATGGTAACTCTAGCATCTACTCTGAGCCACCCATCTCAGATGATGGACAATTATCTTGTGATGGAGTTGAGGTACCTCGTTGGTTGAGGTTCTACAACCCTGGAGGGTTGAAAACAAAAGCAATGTCCACTCTGTTATGAACCTCTTGCAGTTTTCGATCTGATTTTGATTCCCTCATCTTTATGTATAAGTAAAGTTCTTAATGATATAATACATTCTTCTAGTGCTGGTTCTAGTTAATAATTAAAATAATAAAGCTCAGAAAAAAATAGATTAAATGTGCAGGTTCAGAAATACTTAGAAAACCTGATTACAAAGTATGAATACTTTGTTTCCACCTAGCTTAGTCATCCATTCACAAAGATAAATCATTCTGAGGTAAGCTGATTTAGGTCCACGAAAGAAAATACAAAGGATGGCTTATAACTAACTCCTAGGAAAATTTCCTCAGAAAATCCATGCATTTATATTTATGTCCCTTACCTGACTCTGAGAAGACTGTTTCATTTGTACATAAGAATGTGTCATTAATGTAACATCATTTTCTGTGGTGCTCAGAGATTAAGATTCACTTTTGCTAAGGATTTCTGGCAGAACTCGTAGGAATCATAGCAACAGGGGCTATAAGCACGAGCAGCTGATGGGTGTGGGGTGGGGCGAAGTGAAAGAAAGAAGTGGGATGTTAAGGTATAAAAATATTTATCCAGGATAACAGAGCATCAACAGAATTTTCTTTTCAATTAGATGTGTACATCTGTGAAGAATGGGGTCCTTGGACATTGGTTTATCCTTTGGAAAAATGCCCACTATTTCCATGACAACTTTTTAGACCACTAGAAATAATGATGATCACTATTTCCTCTGAGCCACTGTGCCCTTTGTGTATTGTGACTGCTATTGAACCCTTAATCACATATGACTGGGTATTTTGTGTATGTGTAAGTGTGTGTGTACACATACTTGTGTGTTTTCCCAACTGGAGTCTGGTTTCTCTAGGGCGGGAGTTGCATGTTATATATCTCATGTCCCTTAAACCTTGTGCCTTGATACAAAGCACTTGGTATGACTTAAAATGAATCTTTGTCAAGTGAATGAAAATTATGAAGGATACTTTTGTTTGACAAGCATCGGTATTGTTAGATTACTTTTATGTAGTCCATATAAATGATTCACTTCTTGTGGTTCCATATCCTGATGTGAAAATTATGCATTTACTGTGTTTTCATAGATATTAACGGGAGCTATTAAAATGAGAAGTTTCTAAGTTGGTGGTCTTAGGCCTGCTATTGAATGAAAAAGATGAGGTAAATTTTAATTGTGGAAAGAATAAAACTCTATGCATTGCTTTGTTAACATTTGACAGTTTGTGCGTGCGATTTTTCCTATTTATTTTAGAAAGAACAACAATAAGACATTAATTTTCTTTAGTTTCAGCAGGTAAAGTAAAAAGGAAATAGGATGGCGAGTAAAGGGGTAGAAGTAACCAATCTGACATTGTGATATTTCTTTTCCTTAATACCAAATGTTTTGTTTAAAAAGTTAGTTTAAAAATGAAACTATGAATACGATAACCTAATTAAAACTTTACAGAAAAATGATTATATTTATGCTTTGGTACATCAGGTTTAGCTATTATGAACCAGATGGTATTATGTTTCTATTGGGAAAATATTTTTAGAAGTTATTTAAAGAATTATAAAATGAAACAAATCACATCATTACTTGTACTTTTTTGGGTGGGGGGAGGACAGTGTGAGGAAAACTTGCAAAAAAGACTAATGTTTGTGTTTAATGATTTCATTGTCATATTTCTACTTTCTTTGTCATCCAGGGTAAACTCTAAGGATATGTCATGAATTCCTGAGCCACAATAAATCTGTGAACGTCAGACTCTGTGTGTGGGTAAAATGGATAATTTTCTGACCTTTAGTAAGCTTTCACTAGAGCAAAGGAAGTCCCTCCACATAATGTTTCCCCACCACAAAATACTGGCAGGAAGCCAAAGTATGCCCTTTGGCAAATCTCCAGTCTGGATGGCTTTCCTGGAGCTAGAAGACATTCATGAATCTGCCCAGCCCTGCAATTTTTTTTTTTTTTTTTTTTTTCCAGAAAGCCTTTGGAAAGACCTTTCCAATGTGCAACCTGCTGAGGGAGATGTGAGAACACATTAATCATGGATTTCTTCAAAAGAAACTTGGGGCTGTCCAGCTCTAATTCAACAGGTCCCCCTTCCTGCTCAGTGTGAGCCACAAGACTATCAAAAAAATACGAGCAGATGACTTAGAATGGATCTAGCTGAAAACTAAGGTTATGATAAAAATGAATTAGAACTTTCTGACCCTTGGAGATGAAGTTCAGCCATGGTTGGCTTTACTTCTGAAGGACAAAACTGATAGTAATTAAAATACATTAGTAAATATATTGTTTATTCTTGTTTTCCTAAGTTTTATTCCAAATTTCAAATTTTTCCCATTGCTGTTTATAATTGACCCCATTTTCATTTTCAGGCATCACAAGATAGAATACTAGAGTGTTTTTCCCTTAAGACTCAGGTGTCTGGTAGTTAAGACTTGCTTGGACATTTCCAGAACCTGACTATAAACCTATACTCCAGTACTATCTCTTGCCATTACACAAATTTACACCACGATGCAGCTAATTCACATGACTTTCTGTTCCTCTGTCCATGACATTGTCTCAGCTTGGACCATCTCACTAACTTCATCCAAGCCCAATTCATCCTGCAGAGCCCAGATAAAGTGCACTGCCTCCCCAAAGCATTCTACCGCATCCCTTATCTAATAGAGACTCAAGCCTCTGAATTCTTGGGACATTTTGGGTGATTCCACTGGTAGTAACATGTCCTGAATTGCATCAGAATTATTTGTTTGTATGGCTTACAACTAGAAGGCAAGTTTCTTGACACTAAGGATCATTTCTCATTTGTATGCCTATAATATTTAGTACAAACTGCTTAGCCAACATTTGTTAAGAGACTAAAATGTGAAATTATCTTAAATATTGGCAATGAAATGAACAAATTCCTTCTTTAAACATAAATGGTCCTGTAGAGAGTATGAATTATAGACTTGTTTCATTCCCTTCAATCATGAATTATTCATTTTTTAATTCATGCTTTCAATACGCCTCTGATTGGCTTTTAAGGACAACACATACTTAGTGGCCAAAAGGGCTTGATAATAAATGGGAAAAGACTGTAGTTAAAATTAAGATGATAAAACATATTTTAAACACCGTGAATACTGCTGATAACATATTAGCAATGAGGTAGCAGGTCTCTTGGGTACCATGCTCTGAATATTAAGGCCTTATTCTTTCACCCCAATTCAGAACAAGTCTTAAGGGTCCTCCCATTTTTAGAACTCCCTGCAGGCTTCGTAGAGCTTCCATTAGGACTACATTGTAGCTCAACTTCTCCCTCTACCTAGTCCTACTTCCTTCCCTTCTCTTCCCTTCCTTTCTATAGGTTTTGTCCTCAAGAGCCCAATAACCTCCTGCATCCTATCTCTGCCTCAGAGTCCACTTCCTCAGGCCACCCAGCTTGTCTCTCTGCCCCACTCCATGACTACTCTGATTTTACTGTCACTCCCAATATAAATAGTTTTCCTGCCAGATTCAGTCCTGCTGAATCCCCACCAGCCAGGCAAGATGTCACCTTCCCCCAGACTACAGATGATGGGGGACAACCAGGTATTCTAAGTTAGAGGGAAAGGAATGAGCAACCGAAAGGGAATCAGGAATTCAGACTAGGAGCAGGTAGAGAGGGTACCAAGTGATATCAGTTATAAAGGGGTCATGTTGGAGAAGCCATGATTAGACATTTTTCCAAAGAAGACATACAGACGGCTAACTGGTTCAACATCACTCATCATCAGGGAAATACAAATCAAAACTACAATGAGATACCACCTCACAGCTGTCAGATGGCTAAAATTAACAACACAAGAAACAACAGATGTTGGCGAGGATGCGGAGAAAGGGGAACCCTCTTACACTGTGGGTGAAAATGCAAACCGATGCAGCCACTCTGGAAAACAGTATGGAGTTTCCTCAGAAAGTTAAAAATAGGACCACCCTACGACCTGGCAATTGCACTACTAGGTATTTACCCAAAGGATACAAAAATACTCATTCAAAGAGACACATGCACTCTGATGTTTACAGCAGCATTATCAATAATAGCTAAATTATAGAAAGAGTCCAAATGTCCACTGTCTGATGAATGGATAAAGAAGTTGTGGTATCTATATTCAATGGACAATTACTCAGCCATAAAAAGGAATGAAATTTTTGCCATTTGCAACAATATGGATAGAGCTAGAGTGTATTATGCTAAGCGAAATTTGTCAGAGAAAGACAAATACCATATGATTTCACTTATATTTGGAATTTAAGAAACAAAACAGATGAACATAGGGGGAAAAAAAAGAGAGAGAGGGGCAAACCATAAACCAGACTCTTAACTCTAGAAAAGAAACTGAAGGTTGCTGGAGAGGAGGTGCGTGGGGGGGATGTGCTAAATGGGTGATGGGTATTAAGGAAGCCACTTGCGATGAGCACTCGATGTTATATGTAAGTGATGAGTCACTAAATTTCACTCCTGAAACTAATATTACACTATATGTTAGCTAACTGGAATTTAAATAAAAACTTGAATAAATAAATAAATAAATGGGCCATGTTGGGGTCAAGTGGGTAAATAGGTTAGAAGAAGTAGTTAGTGAGCCAGGCTGGTTACTGACTACCTGTGAAGGAGAATATGGCCCCAGGATTGGTTAGCAGTATGGTTTTAGAGGTGTAAGGGACCTAAGTGATAGGAAAATTTTTTCTAAGGTGGTGGTATCTCTTTGTCATGATGAAATAGAGTTTATAGTATTATGTAGAGTTAATTCATGATACGAGAAATGATGGTCAGGAGGAGTGGGGATCTGTGGGATGAACAGGTAACACTAAAAACCTCTCGTGGTGATTGGCTTAGAAACCAGCAATATGGCTCACCTCGGAGCATATAACCTCTTATGATAAACAGTAACAGTAACCTGCGGTATGACATTTAGGTATTAGGCTAAACCATGTGCAATTGTCAATATTTCACTGTATTTGTCCTACAAAAATGACCTACAATTTCATATAGTTCAATCTCATAGTTTTGTTTCTTGACTGTCTTCCCTCACTGGAATGAAAGTATTTTGTTCAATACTGTATCATAGTACCCAGTACAGTGTCCAGCACAAAGTATGTACTCAATGCAAGTTTTTGATAAGTTAATTAAGAAATGAATTATTTAGCCCCCAATTTTTTTGGCCACAATTTACTATATTACTTAGGACTCCTTCAGTTATAAATGACAGAATCCCAATATATATTAGATAAGCAAAGAAGAGAATTTATTAGTTCACACAATAGGGAATTCCAAGGAGATCAGGTACTAGTTTCAGGTACAGCTAGATCCAGTGGCTTAAATAATGTCATAAAGATTTGGTCTCTTGCCTCATTCACCTCTGATTTTTTTTCCCTTTTGGCTTAATTCTCAGGCAGGACCTTTCAATTTGATGATTACTAGTGGCTCCAGGCTTACTGTCATTAGCTTAGCAAATGCCAACAAAAACGAAAATGCCTGTTCCAATCAAAAGTCCTGACCTTGCCTCTCAAAGAAACTATTCTTGCAATATTTGAGGAGCTAAAGTAGGCGGTCAGTCTGCCTCAGTTAACTGGACTGAGAATGAGAGAAATGGTGGTTCCCTGAAGGAAAATCATGGTGCTGTTACCAAAATAATAATTATAATGACCAACACATTAAGCCCTTACTTCCCAGGCACTCTTCTAAAGGCAATCCCCTCAACAGTCCTGTAAGGGAAGCCCTATTACTATCTCTACTTTATACATGAGTAAATTGAAGTGTAGAGAAGTTGAGTAACTTGTTCAATATAGTAGCTGTGGAGACAGACCCAGGATTAAAACGTCAATAGTCCAATTTACAGCCCATTCCTTTAACCACCTCATTCTGCCACCTGAAAAAAAGTTTAGGGATAAGGGAAAACATGACTGTCCACTCTACTTTGCTTATTAATTTATAGAGCCAGTGGTTTGGTTAGCATCTAATTCAGAGTGGCAAATGGAGAGTTACTGGTTCACTTGTCAAAATGTTGCCGGGGAGAATTTTTTCTCTAACGTCATCCCAGAAGTTGTTTTTTGGCCCCTAAGAAAGTAATTCCCTACAACTACAGGTTTTTCATTTTTTATTTCCTCTACATTCTTCTCCCCAGCTTGATGACTTCCACCAAGTCCATTGATTCTGTTCAAAAATAATATTTAGAGTATCTTCAGTGTAGTGAAACAAGAACACTATTTGGTTGTTTAAAAACATATTATTAAATATATGAATTATTGCTTTGACATTCCAGTAGGTTCAGGGTTTCTTTTTTTTTTTTTTAAGATTTTATTCCTAAGCCCTCTCTACACCCAACATGGGGCTCAAATGTACAACCCCGAGATCAAGAGGTGCACGTTTCACTCACTGAGCCAGCCAGGCACCCCTGTTCAGGATGTATTTGAATCATCCATACTTTAGTTGACTCTTTCGACACTGGAGTTACTCCCTGGTAAAGACCATCCATTGCTCTCTTTTGTCTCTCCTTTCCGTACCCATCTCCTTGAGAGCAACTTACCAAACTTTTACTTCTAACAGGTGTGGTGTAGTGGAGGCTCAGATGTTCCATTTTCCCTCAAACATGGTGGATGGTGCTTGGTTGGAGGGAGTTCTGGAGAACTGGAGAGAACAGAGTCCTGAAAGTCAGTCCCCTTGCCTGGGGTTGATCCAGCTTGTCTTTGAAGAAGAATGTCCAATCGGCTTTATCTCCTATAGAGCGGGAGTGCAGTTAGGTGAAGGATTTATATAAAGGTTCTTCCCAGTAATGCTCCTGCCTGTCTGATTCATGTACTTACAGCTGAGTTGTAATCTCTGCTCCTTTCTGCAAATCAGAATCCTCTGCAACTTTCTAGTTTCTGCCTTCTCATGACATCAGCTCTGTCTTGCCCAGGTGCTGCCTCTGGCACTCACTATGTCTAACTGACTCCATCTCAGTGAGTTCAAAGTCGTAAGTTTCCTACTGGTTCATCCCAAATTATAGATGAGTTCAATGTTAGATCATTGAATTTTTCTCATCCTATAAAATGTTGCCAGAGAGCAGGATCATGTGGTACTAACATGGACTTAGGACCACTCCTTCAATGAGTGGAGAGCAATTGCCAAAGGAGTGTGCAAGAGTGGGTGGGGGTGGCATGAAGGAGCATGGAAATCATAAATATGTCTGATACCTTTTCCAACATTGTTCCTTATTATAAAACAAAGTAATTTCTTAGGTGATATATCTGCAGGGAAAATACAATGAGGGCTAGTTTTCATGGTAATGATCTATAGAGCACACTTAATCCTGAAGTGACTTCTGAATTCTCACAGACTAACTGTGGTCACAGAGGGGTTTTTACAATTACAGGTTGTTTACTTTATTTGAAAATGGTAACCTGGGTATGCCCTACAGATAGTGCTCCATTAATCAGGACATTGGGTTATTCCCAATACCTGTTTAAGCTGCACAAGAAATTTTCCTGCATTTGGTCATTAAATATAATTTCATGAAATAGAAAAATGGAGCATAAAAATAATGATTTAAATTGCCAAATCAAAAGTCTTGTTATTAATGAAGAGAGAAGCTTGGCTGGCAACAATTAAAAAGTCATGTAACATCTGATGCTAATGCAGATGGGAGAATTCTCCTGTATTGCAGGTAGTATAGACATTCTGGAGAGTAGCATGCAAATATGAAGTGAAAATAAGTATACATCTTCCCCATGACCCAGTAGTCTACCTCAGATACATTTCCCAAAAAAAAATGCTTTCACTGTCTAAAGAGGTGTATATGAGAATGTTCAGAGCAATATTACTTATGGTAACCGGGACTGGTGGCAACCTGGGTGTCCATTCCTGAAAGTAATGGATAAGAAAAGATGCATTCTGATAAGAATACGCAGCAGTTTGAAGTAATAGACTAGATTTACGTACAGAAGCATTGGCGGATCTTAATAAAAGACCATTGAGTGAAAAAGTAACAGAAGGAGAGTTTCATGCAATATTGCTTTTGTAAATTAAAAACAGGTACTGCACAAAACAACACTAAATTGTTCAAGGACATGTGGATACCCAAGGACATAGAGTAAACACATTAGAGGGACTGCCTATGGGAGGAAGGACAACAGAGTCGGGATGAAAGATAAAGGGGGAAGATAATAAAACTTAAAAAGAGAGAGAGGGCTTTGCACAAACAGATGCTAGTGAGCCACAAACTGAGGAATATGATAATTCTCAATCTTGTACACCCAAGGTCCAAAGAAGAAAATAAGTCAAGTAGAAGGGGGAGACATTCAGCTCAGTGAGGAGGGAAACCCACTTCTAAGTGGGGGGAAAGCTCGAAGCCAGTGTACCCTGGCTTTAGGTTCTCCCTTCTTTTGGTCCCTAGCACTAATGCGGGCTGAGATTATCTGGCCCTTGTGCCCCATGTTCTAGCTGTCTGAGACAGAGGGAGGACAGGTGGAGGCCCCTGGCGAGGTTGAGTGCCCACTGGAATGCTGATTATGAGACATGGGGGAAATGCAGGGAAGTCCTGAGCTGCAACCAGGGCTCTCGATGAAAACCAGTAGAAAGTGGCTCCGCTGTGACCTATGACTCTTTCAGACCTTGGTTTCTTCCCTGGAAAAGTGAAAGGGTCTCATCTCAGATCTCTGTTCTGAAGTCCCGATGGTTTATGATTCTCCCTCACACAAACGCATCACTGATGAAAACGTGTGGAGGGACAGTGCCCAGAAAGTGTGAGCCCTCTCTTCTCCGTGGCCTAAGGAAACAGCCTGCTGCCCTCCACGACCCGGTGGCCAAATGCACACGGGATCTCATCCCAGTCGCCTTCCTGTTAGATAGAGGAGTCAGGCAAACACGTTTGCTCTGATCCTTTAAAAAATTCTTCCTTCGAATTCTAAGGAAATGTGATATGCAGAGATAACAGATAAAACTGGCACGTTTAAAGTTGCCACTTCAGGGGCTGTTTTATATTAATCATCCCTTTGGGTGATTAATTCCCCAGGATCATCTGAAGAATAGGAAATAAGGTAGGATTACACTCTGTATAGAAACCATGTGAAAGTAGGCCCTTTTTTAAAAAGGCCCAGACTACAAAAAGCAAGAACATTCTGAAATAAAGGGCTCTTTTCATCAAAGACTTCTTTTATTAGGAAAATATTGAAATGTCCCTTCTTCCTTATTTCTTCTGAATATTTTCATTTTCTCCCCAGGACTTTAATACCTCTTGCCCCAACAAAAATGGACATTTATTCTGTAAGACAAAGTGGCAAGGTTAGTAAAATCAGTATTAATGCGCATCCCCTCTTTTTCTGATCGTCTCAGCTCTCAGCTGCTCTCCAAAGAGGTCAGTGTCCACCTGTACCACTCAGAGTGATGGGCTTCGTTAGAGGAAGGGGTTACACTCAATATGTAGCAAGCCTATGTCGCCCGATCAGGGAAAAAAGCGTCTTTTGAGCACCCCGCCCCCCCCCCCTCGCCGCCGCCTCCGCCGCCACACCGTGCTGAATTGTACATTTGCATTTCTCCTGATGAGGAAAGTCCTCCCCAGCCCCCCGCCCCAACCATCAGTTTTTCTGGTTTGGGAGTACTTCCCGTGAAATGACAGAGATGTCCTCCCCCATGGAATCAGCACGCTGTGACACATTGTTGGGTCAGTGGTCAGATGGGCTGCTCTTTCCCTGAGGAAGATCCACCTCGCTATTGGTGATTACTGCAAAGGACCAGATGTTTTTCTTTAACCTCCTATTGGTTCTAATCTCCCTCAATCTTTGATCCCAGCCCCACTTGAAAGTAACCCCTCATTTAGCTCCTCTTGGGTGGTCCTCAGTGGAGATTTAGTTAATTCTAACTTCTTGTACAGTCTTCCCCCATGTGCTTCCATGGTAAAATTCTACCTTTCTAATTGCTAAGAGGAAAATTGTTAATCCTTTTGATTCAGGGAGCAGCATAATAGCCTGAAAATTGGCAACTTAATTGAAAAACTCAGAAATTGCTGACTCCTTGTGGTAGCCCTGTAATATCATTTCCTTCCACATTCTTTGTTTTTTTTCCAATATAAAATAAAATAAAATAACTGAAATGAAATTTTATTTTAAACGTGCTTACAAAAGACTCTCCTCTTGTTATCTCTCTATTCCAAGATTCTGTTTGGATTTCTATGCATGCTCTCAGGTATTTTATTGGTTGCTACAGATCAGCTTAATGGGTTATTATAGAAAATACTCACCAGAATGCAGAAAGGACATGTGACACTGACTAATGGGAAATAGAAATTCTTCCCCTCCCTCCTTTTCCATTATGTAAGAATAAACAACTCTAAATCGCTACTCTTCGATTCCCAGGGCTGTCTAGGCTACATATGTCAAATGTCAGTCTGCGTTTTGAAGATTAGGTTATTCTGCAAAGCGACTGGTATATATTAGTATTCTCTTGACTTCATTATCAAAAGCTAACCGAGCAAGTTAGTCTTTTGAAAGAGATTTCCAATTTTGCTTTGGGTTCATAAAAGTAAATTCTTTAAAAAATCTGGGAATAAAAATGTTTCTGGGTTCTTGGCATAGTCCATTGATCTTACTTATGAACAGAGAAAAGGTCAAGGATTTTGCTTATTTGTTTTCCATAGGCACTCTAAATTTTAAAAGATTTGGAGACTTTTAAGGGACTTTTAAGAGACACTTAATTTGTTACAGATGCATTAACATATTGAATTTATGTGAAAGAGTGAAGGCCAGGCAAAGGATATTGGGTTCATTATTTATTAGTGGAGCTAGTCAAAACTTCCCTGTTTTAACCAAGTGGTGGTTTGGCCCCTATTCAAGAAACCATCTCTTAATATTGCTGTCCCCAGCAATTAATGTACGCTGAGAGGGTGGGGGTGCCTTTACTACACCCAGCCATATTGGATTCTAGACTTTGCAGGTCTATCTTGCGTCTGTCTGGACAGGACATAATGCTTCTGGGTAATCATTTCAAAGTGTGTGCTATTCTTGCTTTCTACTCAAAATGAAACTTATCAACGAGGCCTACAACTGTAAGGTGTCCGAGCTCTCCCCATCATGTCTCAGTTCCCATCCTATCCCCCATACTTTCTCCACTCTTGATACACTGGCTTTTTCTCAGGGCCTCTTACCATGCTCCCTCCTCCTGCATGGAAAACTATTCCCTGAAGGTCACACAATTTATTCCTACTCAGCGTCTGTCTCCTCATGAAAGTCTTCCTTTCATGACTGTGTCACGTTGATTATGGTGAGCTCTCATATTATCATGCTCTTCACGTCCCAGTTTCAATTTTGTATTTATGTCTTATTTGATTGTCTTTCTACTCCACAATTTTGAGAACTCCACAAGGGCAGAGACAAGGTTGAGTCTTGTTTGCTCTTCTATCTCTAGTGCTTAGGAACGTGTAGTAAGTATTCAATAAATGTCTGTAGAATGAATGAAAGAACAAGTGAATGAATAAGTGAATAAATGAATGAATAACATTAAGGTTCACTTGAGCTGCCTCTGACAATTTCATGTATGAACTCAATGTTTTTTTCCTGACGTCCCTACATTTGGGTGTATCTGCATCTCCTCTCTTGTATTATTAAGTTTCCAGAGGGTGAAGACTGGCTTTCAGCCTTCTGAGATAATTCTCTGGTCCATTTCTCAGTACAGTCTCAGACAGTGGTAGGGGTCAGGACCACCCCTATGAGGTTATAGAACATAGAACACAATAACACACACTCTGCTCTTTCCTGCATAGAGAAATGCATTCAAATTAAAGAAGAGGAGAAGAAGTAGAGACAGCATAAAAGACAAAGGCAGCCTGAAAGGTATGTGGGGAGGTATGTGGGTATGTGGACTTTGGTTAATGCCGCATCAGAATTTCAAGGCTGATTTAGTGTGTAACAAGTCTGGAGTTTCTCTGAGCTCCAGCCTGCAGGGGCCTCCTTCCCATTTTATCCCCCTGGGGGAGATACGCCTTGCCTCCACCGGAATCATAACTGTCAAAGTCATATGGCATTAGCCATGCAAGCTGCTAACCATAAACAATTCTGTCCTATAATGATAGAACTCAAAATGGAAATTAAAATTGACCATGCTATGTCCCAGTTGCCTATCATTCTCTTTATCCTCTCATTTAGTTTTATGGAGCTTCTGTCCCTTTACAACTTTTTTGAGTTAGAACACAGTTCCAAGGCCCTCAGTGTGACCCTCAGGCACCTTGACCACACTGGCTGGCCCTGAAGGACAGCTATCGATAAGTGACTTCTCTTCAAGTAATTGCCCATACCCCTAAAGTATCAGATTATCATACCCCTATCAGATCGTCTCAAGCAGAATCCAAAGTTTCTCTTTCAAATTAGCCTTCACTCTAAGAACAGAAGCTAGAATCCAGTATTAAAACTAGTTTTAAATAAATCCAGTCATAAAACTAGTTTTATGAAGTTTTCCTATTTATTTTTGCTATTATTTCACATTTTAATTAATATTTTTCTCTAAAATTATGTTGTTGAAGAGTCAGTTAAGCACCCCACTCTTGGTTTTGGCTCAGGTCATGATCTCAGGGTTGTGAGATCAAGGCTCAGGTTGGTATCTGCACTCAGCATGGAGTCTGCTTGGGATTCTCTCTCTTTCCCTCTGCAACTGCACCCTCCAGTCTTTAAAATAAATAAATAAATTTTTTAAAAAAATTTAAAAAATAAAATTGTGTTCTTGAGATTTAGAGCAAGAATCCAATTTTATGATGTCTCCTACCCACATTTGTCCATGTAGAGTTTATACTGTTGCATTGAATGAGATAAACTTTACCTCTTTTTAAATAAGAAAAACTTATCTTTCTGTTGGTGACTACCAAGGGGAAAACATAATTTTATCATGCTATTTCATCTCTACTCTATCCAGTGCTTGTCAAATTTGGAAACAAAAATTGGAAAATCTCACACTTCCCAAATGAGTCCCTGTGGTAAATAGAACCTTAGCCCTATGTTACCACACTGCATATGATAGTGCTTTTAAAAAGCCTTTAGACATAGGTAACAATGTGTCTTAAAGACTGGAACTATTGATTTATAAAGTTAAGTGTGAATAAAATCTAAAGATAAATAGTGTATCATTAAAAAGTGAAATAATATTATTTTGATTCATACTTGACAATTTTTGAAAGAATGTTAAGCTCTTACATAAATACATGGCTTCCCCAGCTGTTCAAATAGTATGATTAATTAAATGGATTCTGTCTGAAAACCAACACTGGCTCTTGTTCTCAAGTTGCAAATATGTCCAATGTAAAGGGAAATGGAAAAGTATTTCTCTGGTATCTACTGCATTTGAGGTAAAGAATTAATGTTGTTAAAATACCAAAGTGTTCCTTAGTAGGTGTTTGTGGCATGTGCACGTGTGTGTGTGTTTGTGTGTGTGTGTATGATACTTTTTTTTAATGGCAGGAAACTTCACCTATAATGAACTTAGCTATTTGACAATCTCATCAATCCAGAATAAAGCCAAGAATTTGTTAAAAGCCAACAGACGAGACCACTTAGAAGCCCAGATAGAGGTGATCAAAGCCCACTCACTTTATCTCTTGCATTTAAATATAGAAAGAAAAAAAGTCATAGACCTTCAATTAGAATACTACTATTTTTATTTTAGTGTAATTTAAATAATTTGCCTGGAGGGTACAAAGCATGAAGCGATTGCTTGGGCAGATTGCAGTGGTTGACTGGGGCTGGAGAGTTGGAAAGGCTTAAACCAGAATACACTGGGGAGTCAATAAAAGTTCTGAGTAGGAGAGAGACATTATCAGACATGTTCTTTAGGAAAATTAATCTAAGTGCAAGAATATATTGCAGAAGCTGGAAATCAAAGGGAGTTATCAGACTATTGCATTAGTCCAGAGATTATGGAATTAGTCCAGATGAGCAGTAATAAGATTCTGATCAAGGGTACAGAGAGGAAAGTAAACTCTTAAGAAATTTCATGAAATAGAATAAAAAGGACTTGGGAATTGTTCAGGTGGGAGACATAGAAGAGAGAAAAATCAAAGGTATTTTTAAAAAATTCAAATCTGTGATAATGAAGTGGTGCTATGGGCAGAATTAAAACACACAGGCGGAAGAACAAGTTTGGGGGGAGGTAGAGGAAGGCGGTGAACTCAAGTCTGCAATTTGAGGCACCGGTAGAATATCCAGGAAGAGATGTCTAACAGCAGTCACAAATGCAGCATCATACCGTCCCTGGGGCCAGCCGTAAAACAAAAGCCGCAACAGCGAATGTTTCCTGAGCTCTTCCTAGGTGTAAAGCACATTCCAACATGTTTCGTGTGTTTAATATTCACAACTTTCCCATAAGGTGAGTACTATTTTAAATTCATTTAAAATTTTTATTTTAATTAATTTATAATATGTAAAAATAATTTCATAATAATTGCAAAAATTCAAACCATAGATATGTGTGGAAAGTCAAAAGAAAGAATAAGAGGTGTTAAGTGAATCACAGGTGTTTTTCTTCTTAAGTAATGTTTAGAGCAAATTAGAAGCAATATCCAAAAAAGACACTTCCTTCAAGAGGAAATGAAAAGCTGCCTAGAAAAGGAGAAAACATCAAAACTACAATAAGTAGAAAAAAAGAAGTCAAACAAATACACCACCCCCCACCAATAAAACATAGAAAAACTACAGCAGTCTTGGCCTCTTTAGGAGAGAAATCGTCTTTCCCCATTTACTAAGATCTAGAGGTCTCATTCTACAAGAGCCCAGTGGGTAATTGATGTTAAAATGATACCAAGAGAAAAGGTAAATGATATTTCACGTAATCCCTTAGGAAGGCAGAAAAATTTAGTTCCAATAAGGGATAAAATCAAAGATCTTTTGCACGATGGATTAACTTGTAATGTAATCAACAAAGTCAGCATGACGACATGAATTATTCCATGATGGTTCCACACTGTTGAGTTTCATGTTATGTTTCGAACAAGCGAAGTAAGAGACGTTTCTTCCCAGGCAAGCAGGGACTGCGCCAAGGTTGAAATTCTACTAGCAGGGACTGGTATTGGAGTGGGTGTGGTTTTTCTGCACTTTGAGGGCTCTAATTAAAGGGGAATTAGAATCAAAGTCTGAGATGAACGCTGGGGTGGGCCCAGAATGTAAGGGAAGTTCTGAAACATCTAGTCCAAGGGTAATGAATGAAAAAACAAAAACTAGATTTAAAGCAACGAATCACACCAGAGAACTGCAGACAAAATGGGGTTTAACAGGGTTTGAGAGCAGGGACCAGAAGGATTCCCAGAAACAATGGGGTATAGAAGGTATAAGACATTTGTAGGGTAGCCAGGATCAAGTATAAGGTTGGGGAAGGAACAATGGAGGGCTCAATTTTTTAAGCAAAGAAATGAAAGTCTCATATAAGAAAATGAACGAATTCAAAGAATTTACAAAGAATGTAGGGAAACATCTGGAAGGCAGGAAGCAGAATGATAAATATCTATCTAGCTCATGTATATGTCTCATATATACATACATATTTTAAATATATTTTTAAATATATTAAGATGCTGGCCACTGTCCAGTGCTTACTTCCACTAGTGACCAAACAGGAGAGAAAGGAACTTAACTTCAAGTGAAAAAAATTTTTTTAGTTTTTAAATTGCTTGCCAGTATGTATTATTCTGCTCTGTGCATACAAAAAATGTGAAGAATTTACAAAACTTGACAATAAAAAATAATTCAATAAAAGTGTAGGCAAATGGTTTGAGCTAATTTGCAGACATGCAGATGGCACATAAGTACATGAAAGATGCTTAACCATTATTAGTCATTAGGGAAGTGCAAATTAAAACAACAATGAGTTACTATTACATGCCTGTTAGAATGACCAAAATAAAAATACTGAAAATAGCAAGTGCTGACAAGGAGTTTGAGCAACTGAAAGTCTCATGTATTGCTGGTGGGAATGCAACATGGTACAGTCACTCTGGTGGTTTCTTACAAGTTAAACATACACTTAGCATATGACCCAGCAATCCCACTTCTAGCTATTTATCCCAAAGAAATTAAAATTTATTTTTAAACAGAAACTTCCATATAAAGTGCCTAAAATAGCGTTATTCAAAATCACCCCAAACTGGAAACAACCCCCAAACACTTAAATGGCTGCTAAATTCACACAGTGGAATACTACTCGGCAACAGTAAGTAACATACTACTGATACATACAACAACATGAATGAATCTTAAATGTGTTATGCTAACTGAAAGAAACCAGTGTTAAAATATTGAATACTATATATATTTCATTTATGTGTCACTCTGATAAAAGCAAAACTATAGGGTCAGAGAACAGATCAGTAATTGCTAGGGTTTGGCGGGTATGGGATTATGACTACTGAGGGACCATACAGGAAATACTCTGGGATGTAAGAATTATGCTGAGTTCATTGGTGCGCTGGTTTCAAGAATCTACGCATGTGTTTAAGTCCATAGAACTTTAAATAAACAAACAAACAAAGAATTGTACTGTGTGTAAAACATTTTAAATAAGATAAATTTAAAATGGCAATAACTGTTTATTGCTTCCAATTTTGTGAGTCAGGAATTTGGCAGGGTTCAGCTAGGATGATCCTTTTGCTCCACATGATGCCAACCATGGGGCTAAAGAGCTCAAGACAGTCTGAGTCTTGATGCTATCAACTAAGATATCTTGGTTTTTCTTTACATGATGTCTCTTTCTCTATACTCTTATTCTCCAGGTGATCTCTCTCTGCATGTGCCTTCTTTCTACAGCAGGATAGCTTGAACTTCTTTACATAGTAACATGATTCTAAAAACAAAAGTGGAAGCTATGATGCCACTTAAGACCTGGTTTCAGAAGTTCCAGAACGTTATGTTCATTGCATTGTATTAGTCAGAAGTCTAGTCCAGATTAAGAGGAGAAAAAATGCCCTCCACCACTTGATGAGAGGGGCCGTAAAGTCTTATTGCAAAAGAGCATGGACACGAGGAGGTATGATTTATGGGGGTGGGAGCAGGGGGGAGCACAATGAATATTCCAAACAGAGAGAACAGCATATGCAAAGGCTCTGAAAAAGCTGAAATCAGAGAAAACTATAAGAAGGTCACTGGCTGATGATGAATGAAAAAAAGTTTCAAGAGGGATGAGGTTGGAGGAAAAAGCAGAACAAGATCATGTGGGACCTGAAGGCTATTGTTATGAGTTTGATTTATTCTAAGTGCAGTGGGAAGCCAATGACGGATTTCAAGAAGGAAAGATCTGATATGATTTGTCTTTTCAAATGGTGACTCTTGGCTCCTGTGTGAATTCCAATATTCATTCATTAGCCACCTGAAGAGAGACACTATTCAAAGTTACTTCAAATGTGAAATACAGATTAAAAAACACATTGCATTACAATTTAATGTGAAAAATTCAAATCACATGTCTTATTTACATTTATTTAACGCACATTTTAGGGACCAATGTATGTCCCAGTGAAACTAAGGAAAAAATTTGAATGTCCTTGGGTAATGTGAACCTTTCCCCCCACCCCACAAGTCAAGTTTCCAAACCATTACAACACTATTGATTGCCTTGAGAACTGGAACCAGAACAAGTCTACCTTCTGAGACAGGGTAGTGATAAGCCATAAAAGGTATGCTGTGTGGGGCTGTGGTTTTACCTTTAAGTGCACACATAGGGAAGAGATTGAAGAAGGATGACAGATTACAGACATACCGGGTTCTCAGCAGGTTGGCTCTGTGTGAATGACCATGTGTAATCTGTGTGGGTGCAAAACTAGGGCTAAATACACGAGAGGAAAGTATGTAATTAATCAGAATCATGCCCAAGAATGTTGTAGACAAATCCTCTTTAAGAAATCAAAATCAGCATAATTTGCTAAGCATTTATTGTGTGCTGAGCATTGTCATAAACTCTGAGGCATAGAAAAGAAATATTAGTATAACATGATATAGAAGAAACATCATACAGTCAGGAGATGGGATTTTGGTCCCATCTCTGCTGTTAACTTGGTGTAGAAAGTTGAGCAAGTTATGTGTCCTCAGTGGCTGTCTGCTTTCTGTTCATACAGATTGCTTCCAGCTATGATATTCCATAAGCCTTTCATTCCATAAGACATACTTCCTACCATTGAGTTTACAACATGCAATTGTTGAGAAGCAAGACTTAGACCAATGAAACCGAGGGAACAGATTTCAATTCACTTCAATTCTACTAATATTTATTGTAAGAGGGTGGATTAAAATATTCAGAGGCTTACTTTCAATCTTACTTTTATTGACTGAACTAGGAGGATGGCTGCACTTTCCATTACAAATTTAAATTGCAAATTCCATTTTTAAAAGATCTTTTTTGGTGAGGGCATGGCTAGGGTAAAGGATCTTTGTGTGGCAATTGCAGAATTCCACCTGCAAATACCATTACCACATATTTTAGGGGGAAGTAAGCTTGAAACATTTTGCTTATTTGGAGGATGATAGCTTGCTAAAGGTGAAGGAAGTGCAATTACAAGTTGAGTAAAGAAGAAAATCAATTAACATCTCTCCTCCCCTACAACAATCATCAGCACCTTTAGGGTAAAAAATATAGAAATTCTCTTATTTCGTGCTTCTTGTCTCACATTTTTCGAGGCTTCTCTTGTAGCCACAATAGAATATGAAATAGTGTAGGTTTCAAATCTACTTTAAATGTTTTTTCAATGGCTGGCGGATTCTCTTGGTTATCCTATTGTGCATTTGTACCTGCTCTTACTGCAGCCACAATGGCCCTGGTGCTAACTTCAGGTTTGCAAATGTCCTTTCCATACTTGTGAATGAAAGACATGGAGATGGGATTCACCAGCCAACCAATATTTAAGTATATTAACTATGTCCTTGGAAAAATGTAAGGAATTGGCCAAATGTAATGAATAAGACAGACATGATCTTTGCCCTTACAGATCTTACAGTCTAATGAGGAAGACAAAGAAAAGTATTATGAGTATGATGAGTGTAACAAAAACAAAGAGCTAAGATGTGTTCAACAGAAGGACCTAGAATTAATTGATCATGGTCTGAGGACAATGAGAAAACCAGTCACACTGGAGTAGAGACCTGTCATCTAATAAAGAATTTGGCTGGACTTTGGTCCCTGGAAGGTAACCTCTAAATCCCTGGAATTTCCCAAGGGATGAGTGTCTTTGTTACTCGTAGTGGAACCCAGCTCTATGCCTGAGTTTATGCTAAGGAGAAGACTCAGGATGGGGCTAGCTAATCTGAGAGGACCAATCATGTGATTAGAGAGCATGGGGCTTGGCACATGTGATATCAGCCTGACCTTTGGGGAGAGGAGGAGTACTGGAAATTGAATCCAATCACATGGCCAATGATTCAGTCAGTGGTACCTATACAATGAAATCCCAACAAAAGCTATGGACACCTGGGACTTGAGTAAGCTTCCTGGTTGATGATACACATTGATGTGCTAGGAGGGTGACAGGTCCTGAGGAAATGAAAGCTTTGCCTTTGGGACCCTCCTATACCTCCTCCTATGTGTCTTTTCAGTTGGTTGGTATTAATTTGCCTCTTATAGGTGAAACCATACTCATAAGTATAGTTCTTTTTTTTTTAAGATTTTATGTATTTATGACAGAGAGAGAGACAGCGAGAGAGGGAACACAAGCAGGGGGAGTGGGAGAGGGAGAAGCAGGCTTCCCACTGAGCAGAGAGCCTGATGTGGGACTCAATCCCAGGACCCTGGGATCATGACCTGAGCTGAAGGCAGACGTTTAACGACTGAGCCACCCAGGCGCCCCTCTTTCCTAAGTTCTATGTCATACTAGTGAATTATTAAACCTGAGGGGGTAGTGGGAACCCCCAAGCTTGTAGCCAGTTGGTCAGAAGTGCAGGTGGCCTGAGAACTCCAGAGATTATGATTGAAGTCTGAAGTGGGAGGAGTCTTGTGGAGGATTGTGTCCTCAACCTGTGAAATCGGACCTAACTCTGGGTAGTTAGCGTCAGAATTGCATTATAAGGCCAATAATGGGAAACCCAATTGGATTGACAAAATTGAGGCAGATTAAGGAAGATTTAGATATCAGACATAGATATTAGACTTGGAAAGGGGAGATGATATGATAAAATAACAAAAGCTTAAATTTCTTAAGTGCTTGCAATGCATCAGGAACACTTGTAAGGATTTTAAGGTATCTTCTCATTACCTTTTACCTCCTTCTATCCTATTATGTGGGAAACATTGTTAATTATTTCATAGACAAGTACTAAAAAACAAAACAGAACCATGAAAATAACAACAAACACTGGACTCCTTGCTAATCTGAGAGTTGCCATGCATGTGCTGTTGACCTTGGAAAAACCGTAACTTTACATGACCTCAGTATCCTCATCACCCCTTCCACCTCTAGGATTTTAATATTCCAGATGGTGCTGTCTGAAAAGTTACAGGTTATTTAAGTAGTCTCTAGGAAAAACTTTAATTTTGGACATTCATTTGTATTTTCAATAAGTATTTATTTAATTAAAAAATTTTTTTCAAGATTTTATTTATTTATTTGAGAGAGAGAGAGATTGAGAGAACAAGCGGGAGGAGAGGCAGAGGGGAGAAGCAGACTCCCCGCCGAGCAGGGAGCCCGATGTGGGACTCGATCCCAGGACTCTGGGATCATGACCTGAGCCAAAGGCAGACGCTTAACGACTGAGCCACCCAGGCGCCCTTCAGTAAGTATTTATTGAACTTTTGCCATGTGCCATATGCTAGGCTATGTGTAGGAGACACAGAGATAAGCAAAATGGGTATGGTTCCTTCCCTCTAAGAGCTAATAGTCATTCCCTCAATACCTGTAGTATTAGGTAAATTCCCTTCTTATTTCAAATAAGATTACTTTTTAAATGAGCAATATGAAGGAAAGTAGGTGGATTAGAAGAAAGGCAGCATATTGCATGGGGGTGAAGGAGATTGGGAATGAGCTTTGCCTTGCTGTTAGGAAAGTGGAAGTTTGAATGGAAATGGAACATTGTGGATGGACTGTGGACATGTGAGAGATCATTTTTAGCACTAGATAGTGATTTTTAGGAGCAAGCCCCAACAGTAGTGTGTGTGTGTGTGTGTGTGTGTGTGTGTGTGTGTATTTTGTACATGAGTGACAAAGGATGCAGGGCATTATTCTCTCTACATATTTACTCTCACTGACTATACAAGGACAATACACCAGTTTCACAGCCTAGAGTAAGAAGAGATTTCAGGTTTGGAGTAGAGAATTCAAGCAGAGGAGTAGATGAGACTGGCTGGGCAGGGTGACATTAAACATGCATAAAGACTATACCCGTGTTTCAGAGTTTCCAGAACCATCTGGGGGTGCTTTGCAAACATATAGATTCTACCGTGGACTTTTAAAATCAGAATTTCTAGAAGAGGAGATTTAGGAATAGGGCTTTTGAGGTGATACTGATGCTTTGCTGGATTTGAGAACCACCGGTTTACCTGATTGGCAGACAGTGATGATCTCAAAGATTCAAAGAGACCTGTCATCAATAACGACCACTTTGCTTTTCTCTCCTGTTCTTTTTCTTCTGAATGGGCCAGTTTGGTTTCTAAATCTATTGATTTATGGATACTGCTTTCTCCCTTCTTCCATCTGCGAATTTTTATTCTCAGTTTCTTTTGTTGGCATCTGAAGTTAAGGAGATGTGTTTTGCATTTTTTTGTGGTGGGGTCATTTCTGCCTTGTATAGTCGACATAGATTGGGTACTTTTGGTAAGAATCTCAAGGATGGGGTAGAAGGTAGATCTTAGCCATCAAAATCATTTGAACTAACCAAATCAACAATAAATCACAAACTCTAGATTTTTGTTTAAAGGGGAGGAGACCAAGGCAGTGGATGTGCAAATTAACCAGGCCACGACTTTCTGGCTCTGGTTCATTTTGTAAACAAAAGCAGGCCTGAATTCAATCAAACATTACTTGTTAAAGTAAACTAGCAAAAAGCTGGTGAAAATTAAAGTAGAACAGAAGATGGTTTCAATAATTTCATTCTCTGGCTTTTAGCTTAAAAAAATCTACCCACCATTCCATTCTATGGGGCTTTTCCTCTCTTTCAAGATACTTTCTTGAAAATTAAAGAACATTTTAATTATGCACATATTGAGAAATGCTACCTGTAGTATTGGGTAAATTGCCTTGAGAACACAATTCCGAATACTATCATTTGTCGTTTTGACAGTACTTTTGTAGGCTTTTAGAGACTTTTTAGACAGAAAGGGGACCCAATAAGTTGGCTAGCTGAGAGACTAAATTGTTTGATAAATACCATGTGTCTGGTATGCTATCCTTGTTTGAAGTGACACTGAGAGATTAGTTGTTTCTAGACATTTTTTGGTTAAATTTTTGATGTATACATTTTTTGGTTAGGTCTTTGAGTTTTCCCTCAAAACTGAACAGGCCTAAAGGATTGTGAATGTGGGCCATTGCTTTTGCCCGAGGTGAAGTTTTTCACTGAGGTGACATGTCTTTCTCAAAGGGGGGACGGTAGGAATACCATCAGAATCCATGCATGAAGGGAAATTCTAATTATTAAGCCTAGACTTACAAGTTTCAGTAGGAATTTTCTTTGCACGTAGAACTGTCAATTTGGGGGTTGTGTTGGGGCAGGGATCCAGAAGATCATTTCTAAGAGTTTTGGGACTAGTTGTAGCTGTCTAACTGTCCACCTAGGCCAAAAGTAATCCCGAGTCATTGCCTGAAATTCCCTCCACCTGTGAGCTTGTGTTATGTTCCAGCAATTGAAAGAGGTGTTGATTCATTTCAGGCCTAGTTTGTCTATGATGAAGTTCAACCCACCACAGAAGGACTCAGGGGAACTGTATTGTGGGCTCTAGGTCTGTGATTTATGTTTTCTCTGCACTTTTTTCTGTTTTCTCTGCATTACTGACAGTGGGGTAGACATCATATGTGGTTAGCCCAAAAGATAATGCACAGTACCTTACAAGAGTGCAGAACAAAGGTAGGCAAGAATATCTTATCGGCGCAAATCAACCGTTGGTGATAAACCACCCACCAAAGTGAAACAGTAACAATACTCCCCTGCTCTGGAATCAGATCCAGGAGGCAGACATTTGTGATGGCCTCGCTGAGGGCCATTCACTATCATCAAATCATGGTGCAGGACTTGGACTTCCTCCCACTCAGCTCTATCAGTTGATGGTAGAATACTCAACTTGGGATGGATAACAGAAAAGCACGCTCCCTGCCCTGCCCATTCAGAGCTCTTAAGTCCTAGAAGAAGATTCATTTGATGCTTAATGATGATTTGTATCTAAAATAATTACCAATTAATCTTCTTTAAATGTCTTTACTGTGGGTCCTCTTAAGAGACAGTACCCTGGATGAAATGACCTCTTATAATGCCTTCTTATTCTTTGGTCTCATGATGATTTGTTTCAATGACATCACAGGGTGGAAACCATTTTCTCCTGAAACCTTTAAACATCAGCTATGGGAGGAGCTTTTTCTATTTCAGGGTTATGTCATTGCTCTGGGAGTTGACGGTTCTATTTTGAGAAATACTAAATTCTTATCTTCCATCCTAGTACCCATCTATGGCATTGGCCCAACAACCAGTTACAAAAGTAGTTGGGCTCACAGAAGGTCCTTAGGGGATAGGTCCTGGCTCATATTCCAATAGTCCAAGGAAATAAGAACCAATTTCCTGGCACCCCTTCATTGGCGCCTGCTCTTCTGGGGTGATCGGGAATGATGTTTGTACCGTCTGATATCTCAGCTTTTACTCCTTTGTGTTTATTTCATTGCTGAAACACTCAGAACATCACTTTTCTAGTACACATTGTTTGTCTGAAAATACACCTGGAGACTTGCCCAATTTGGAAATGACTTAAATTACAAAAAAAGCACAGCTGTCTTTAACAGCTCTAGGAGTTCATGCAATGAGCCTACAATTTATTGAGTAGGATTAGATGCTTATTGCCTATGACACTTTAAATACCATTACATTGAAGTTTATACAAGAAAGTCCAAGTTTAAAACTGGAATCTTAGCAATAACAGCTGGGCCATTTGTTTATGTGATAGGCAGGAAAGAATGACTTCTGTAATCTTCGTATTTGGCTTCAGGATTCTGCTCAGGAGAAAAAAAAATGGGGAGGGGGGAAAGAGAGCAGCTAATTTCAGATTGTCAAGCTGAGCTGAACACTGCTGGCTAATTTGTCCCTCATGTTAAGACCTCTGCCAAGGTTCCTCTTGGATCCTCTTGCTCTCTCACACCTGACAAACCAGCCCTTGAAATACCGTAGCCCACCTCTCTGACAGCAAGGGGTACATCGCTAGCTCGCTTGCAGCTCTCTCCCCCAGGCGGCTCACATTCCGCATTTTGTTTCTAGCATGAAAGACTTTGTTTTAAATCATAATAGCAACCAGGCTGTAATCACATTAGAGCGCACATGGAGAACTTGCAAACAGTCATGTGTTTTGGATTTGACATTCTGATTTATGGTTATGTGCTCCAGTTACACAGCTGCAATCTCATTTTCCGACAAAGATGTTTTCTATTTTTCTATTACTCTGCTTCACCCCGTCTTTATGTTGGGGAAAATGAAAGCCACCAGGTGAAGTCATAACATAAGTACAAATGTTTTCGTGTTTGGGTTGGAGAGCGTAATAAATGGTGTATACCGACATTTCAAACACAGCTTGTTATTTTTGAATAAAAGTGTGAAGGGAGTTGCTTACTTAAGTTGATCACAAATTAAAGAGGTACGTGGAAATTTGTTTGTAAAACCCAGAATTGTCCTACAAACTGTCTATCTCTTTCACCTGATCTCAATCTCCTAGGAGGGAAATGGATGTTAATGTTCCATTTTAGGTATTCAGGTAAACTGAGCTCCCTACTTAGTATGTTCATTTCACAAAATTCTAATAAGTTTGGGATTGGGAACTTCTTTTTTTTTTTTTTAAAGATTTTATTTATTTATTCATGAGAGACAGAGAGAGAGAGAGAGAGAGAGAGAGGCAGAGGGAGAAGCAGGCTCCCAAGGAGCAGGGAGCCCGATGCGGGACTCGATCCCAGCACCCTGGGATCATGACCTGAGCCGAAGGCAGACACTCAACCATCCGAGCCACCCAGGCGCCCAGGATTGGGAACTTCTAAAGATAATCTCTGCCAGGCTGTACCTTGTGCAATCCAGAGATGTAAAGTGACTTGCCCAAGGTTACAGAATTGGTTCGTGATAGAGCTTAGACTAGAACTCAAATTTTTTCCGTCCCATTCCAACACATTTTTCACCTCTCCACTTAAATACAAGGTAAACAGCATTTCTTGTGGTAAACTGACCACCACCACAAAGAATATTCCAAGTAAGTCTTTTGTGAATATATGAAAAAGGAAATTCCTTTTACATTTTTGTTTTTAGTTCACATCTAAACATTTTTTGCTGTTGCTGTTAAGTGTGGTGAAAATTCAGACCCCTACCTGGTTCCCTGATACATGACACAATATTCTATCTTGGTCTCAGATTTGGGGTACATTATTGGCAATGAACATAACAATCTTGAACTCAGATGTGTTAAGACTGAACACATTTCAATTCTTCACAATGTTTGAGCAATTCCAAATGTGGTTTTGACAATTCAATAAATCTTGATAAAAGGATAAAAAGTATTTGTATAAGAAAGTTCAAAAGATACATACTATGAAGGCAGGCATGGGTGTAAGCAGTCAGATGGACTTGGAAATCTCTATAAAGAATAGAAAGAACATTACGGTCTATTATCTCGATCACTATTTTGGTGCCCGTTTTCCTCTTGCATAAATTGTCTTTGCTTTGTGAGAAGATTTTGGATTCTATGGTCATTAGGTCCCCATGGTCTTCTCATGGAGAAGAAAATCCATATACATAGTAATTAAATATGACATTTCTAAGTAAGATTTTCTAAATTGCAAATAATGATAAAGCATTTCCCTCTTGCTCAGGGACTGGAAGAAGAATGAGGGACTAACAATTTTGTTTTATTATTTTTAGCTGAATGCTCACGAGCAGATGTTCTATTAAAGTTTTAGATTCTCTTACCTATCTGGGAATAACACTTAGCAGGTGTAATAGACATATTTTTGGTGCCGATACTGGTCTCTCCTAGCCTCTATTCTTCCCCTTTCCTGCCAACAGCACCAAAAATTTCCTTTTAAGGAAGTTATTTCCACTTCATTCTCATCCATGAGAATTATCATCCTACCCTGAGCCCAAAGGGTAAGCTGATTCCTTAAGCCAGTCACCTTATCTTATCTGCTCCTCTGTGACGGTGATAGTCTGTGGTTGGGCACGTGACAATGTGGGCCAAAGAAATTGAGTCCAAGGACTTTTGAGGATGTTATCATTCAATGTGCTGTGATGAGAATGTGAGTCCTAGAATTTAGCAGCTTTTTTTTTTTTTAATCTCAAGGGGGAAACCTGGAGTTTTCTAGGGCAGCTAACACTGAGGAAGGCAGAATGGAGGAACAGGGAAAAACACATGTCCTGTTACATGCTGGATCAAGCTCCCACTGAACGTGGTCCTGGAGGGCGACCCGATCAGGTGGAGGCTGGTGGCAGGGGTGGTGGAGGATTCACCCAAGGCAGGCCAAAGGAGATAGAAGTTTATTGGATATACCTCAGGGAAGCATCGGGCAGGACAGCAAAGAAGACACTGTCTGCCAAGAGGTGGGGTGGGGGTGGCATAGGGTAAGGTTAGGAAGTATGGGAATGTATGGAATTCTCTTTTCTGGTACCTGTGCTGGTTTGTAAGTAGCCAATTGGTCAGCTAGAGCTTATGGATATTTTGAGGCGCGGCACCTAATGGGCCTGTTTGTATTCAGCTCAGTGGTCACTGTGGGCTCTTCTACCTCGCTCAGGTTACCATGGTTCAAATTTGTTGCCTAAAAGGGCCTCTACAGGTCCTACCTGGATTTTTAGTCACAGATTTTTAAAACAAAATCCACTCTAGGGTTTTCTGGCACTTGTAACTGGAAGACTCCTAACCGATATACCAGGGAAGCATAAAG
Organism: Zalophus californianus; assembly: GCF_009762305.2. NCBI lineage: Eukaryota > Metazoa > Chordata > Mammalia > Carnivora > Otariidae > Zalophus > Zalophus californianus. The sequence goes on along the minus strand of NC_045600.1, from coordinate 45,148,832 downwards.
ACAGTGAATGTTCGATTTGGGCATAGTTTTCAAGATAGTCTTTTAGGAACATGTGCCTTTGTGAGCTCTCATCTATCTCACGGCAAGGAATGAGCCTATGCATGTGGTGCTCAGCAGGGTGACTGACCAGAGAGGATCTCCTAGGAATTGTAGCAGTCATTTTGATAATGATGATGGTGGTGACTGTGATTGCTGGAGTTTGGGTCAGAGAGATTATTTGGCAAACACAGAGAGAAGATGCTGAAAAATGCATCTTTGGCTGACATAATAAAATAGAATAAGATTATTGTTAATGTAAAATGTTTTACTTTACCAGAATATTTATGTGAAGACAAACTTTACAATTTGCCTAAATTCCCCCCATTTAATACTAAAAAGAAGTTCTAGTAAGTTTTTCTCAAACTCTCATTGCTTCTCTCATGGGTCTTCAGTGAATGGTGAGTACACCCCACCCCCTTATGTTAGGATAAGTTTACGGTTGGCTCGAGATCCACATTGTTCCAAGACACTACCCCTAACTACAAGCAGCTTTCTTTAAAACAAATCCAAAGTACTATTTCTATTGTCTGTGCATTTTTCAGGGAATTTCAATATGTGATCTCCAAAAGCATGAGGCACTGGAAATGGTGTGAACTCCAGTAATCACACTATTACTGTAAGGGAAACAATTTCCTTTTTCTATAGGTAACCTACCAAGTTTAAAGCTTGTTAACTAAAATGTGTAAAATTTGTATTGATAAACTTAAAAACAATAGAAGTCTTCTTTTGTTTGAATCAGTTTTGTCCAGAAAATGGGAACTATCTGTATATGTAAAATTTGTGGGTCCTTGAAAGGCACTGCATGTTTCACTGTTTTTTCTTTTAGTATTATAAAAGGATTTAGTTTACTTGATCCATGACCTAAAGGATGTACATTTTTATCTTAGGGCAATTTAGGGCATAATGTATGTTCATATACCCCGACTTATCACCGTTCTTAAGTAGTTTCCTTTTTTTTTTTTTTAGATTTTATTTATTTGACAGAGAGAGCACAAGCAGAGGGAGAGAGAGGGAGAAGCAGGCTCCCCGCTGAGCAAGGAGCCCAGTGTGGGACTCGATCCCAGGACCCTGGGATCATGACCTGGGCTGAAGGCAGCCGCTTAACTGACTGAGCCAGCCAGGCGTCCCTCTTAAGTAGTTTCTTAAACACCATCATCCTAGGTAGTTCACGTTTACTAAGTGACGCAGAGTGCTCTGTGAGTCACCTGACAGTGGATGTGAAATTACACCGCCCCAGGTGCACATGTACTGATAGGACACCTCAAGCAGAGGGGATTTACCCAGAGGCTAATAAAGCTTAAGATTTAGGACTGTACACTTAACATGTCTCTTCTAAGGATCTTGGCTGGGGGTGGGGGACCCTAGCAATTTTTACTTGCAACCTTTCATTTGTTTTCCTAGGGAGGGTTTTCCAAAATGATATAATTGTCAGCCTCACAAAAATAAGGACTATCTTTATTTCTTTGTTTCTTTTGAGAGGTAGGAACAAAGGGAGAGAAAAATCCATTTTGGCTTGAACCCCCACTCATAGTGGCCTTTAGGAATAGGGAGTTAAAGCTATTCCTCTCTTCTGGGATGCAGAGAACATAGCACTCAGAAGCTGCGCCTTCTGCTCACGTTAGCGAGAGACGGGGAAGTGTAGTGCTGCGCAGCCATACCTGGTTAATACGCAAAGCAGCGGACAATGCTGTGTTGTGATGGTTGATTTTATGTGTCAGCCTTACTACAGTAAGGGATACCCACAGAGCTGGTCAAATCTGATTTCTCAGTGTGTCTATGAGGGTGTTTCTGGATGTGATTGATTAGTATTTCAATCTGTAGGCTGAGTAAAGAGGTGTAGCGATGCAGGTGGATATCATCCAATATACACTGAGGCCCTGAGTAGAATAAAAAGTTGGGGGAAGGGAGAATTTGTTCTGTGCTTAAGCTGACACATACACCTTCTCCTGCCCTCAGACCTTGGTGCTCCTGGTTCTTGGACCTTCGGGCTCAGACTAGGACTTAATACCATTGGTTCCTTTGGTTCTCAGGCCTTTGGGTTTGGACTGAAACGATATCACTGGCTTTCCTGAACTTCCAGCAGAATCGTGGACTTCTCAGCCTTCCGAATCATGTAAGCCAGTCACTCACAATGAATCTCTTTCTATATATCTATATGTAGGCTTTTGGTTTATTTCTCTGGAGAACCCTGCTTAATATTTATGTAGATGTAGAGAGTAAGGACTTGTGTAATTTGTCCTTGGTCCTGTGATAGGAGAATGACACCACAGGGCAGGTATAGCATACAGGCTCAAGGACATTAAGAAGAAGACCATGGAAACAGGAAGAAACTGAGAGTTACCATGGCAAACAGATTCTGTTTCTGACAGGCTACTTAAGTGTCTGTGTCAGTCTTTTGTGAAAGGGAATTGGCAGTTAGAATTGGAACTTCTGCACATCCTTTGGAAACTACAGCTTGAAGTTAACCATATAGTGTCTGTATAGTAAGCTAGCCATATAATATAGTTTTCTACCATACAAAATATGTAGTAGAAGGTATTTGTCATTTCACAGCACAAGTCATTTATGTAAAACACTTCTAAAATGATAGTAATATATGAATACGAGCTCATTTAAAATACATTCAGACAATACAAATAAAGGAGAAGTCTCCTGGCTGTCCCCCATCTCTCTACGTTTACTGTGCCAATTTCAGTCATTGCCTTAGGAAGGGGAACCCGTGTTACCAGTTTGTGATATGTTCCTCCATGCCTTTTTACACATAAATTTGCATTTGCAACTGCAGTTAAATGTACATAGCATCTTATTGACTTTCGGGATCAGCTTCCAAAAAAGAATGAGAGAGTATCCTACAACGCAGGTGCAGAAACTTTTGCTTTAATGTATATATACCGTATAGATATATATATTAAAGATCCTTCATATCTGTCTATATAGATGCATCTCATAGTTAACTGCTGCATAATACCCTGTAGCATGGCCATACTGATATTTGTTTACACCTTCCCTTATTGATAGACCTTTTGCTACTACAGTCAATGATGCAACGGATATTTTTGTGCATTCGTCTGTGTATTTGTATGTGAATTTATCTGGGGAGGATACAAAATGGTAGAAAGACTGGGTCAGTGAGTGAATTCTTACACTTTACATTTCAGTGGAAGCTATCACTGTTCTCCAAAACCCTTGTTCTAGTTTATGCTCCCACCATACGTGGGGGTGCTCAGCTCCCCATCTCAAATAATATACAATATTACTCCTTTTAATTTTTTGCTAATTTGATGAGTATAGAAAGTTTTCTAATTATTGGGTCATTCAATTTTTTAAAAGATCTTATTGATTTATTTATTTGGTTAGTTAGTTTGTTAGTAAGAGAGAGCTCGAGAGCAGGGGGAGGGGCCGAGGGAAAGAATCTCAAGCTGACTCTGCACACTGAGCACAGAGCCTGACATGGGGCTTGATCCCACAACTCTGAGATCATGACCAAAAGTCAAACGCTTAACTAAGCCACCCAGGCACCCCAAGGATCCTTTAATGTTTAAGTAAATATTTTGTTATCTTTGTAAATTCCTCACTAGAGAACAATCCTAAATATTTTTATACTTAGATACTTGTACTTACGGCTTGTCTATTGTAAGATTCTAGAATCCAAAGTTGGCAAAACAAGGTAAGCAGCCCTTTCAAAATGCAGACTTGGAAACTTGTAATTTTGGCTAGTTGGGTTGTGTATTTTATCTACCTCAGAGATGATTTCTGCCTCAATGTTCCAAGGGAAGCCAGCAAAAATCTTAAACTAACCTTAAGTACATCTAATAGACCTAATTAAAGTAAGTTTAATTTTACAAACATTTACTCTGCAACTATTATGTTCATAGCCCTCTGCTAGGACTAAAAAGATAAATGAGATATGATACTTACCAAGTATTTTACAGTTTAATAATGAACACAGATAGGCTAAAAAATAAATGTAACGCAAGGAATATTTTACTAAGGGTCAAATGACATATGAACTGGGTGCTCCAGAAACTTGAAGAAGGGAATTCAGGTATTAAGACTGGCTTCAGAGCTGATGTGTGGGTAAGACCTTGAGAACACAGATTTCATGTGACAGGGGGTATAGAGAAGGACTTTCAAAGCTGAGGGAACAAGGAGAAGAGCACAGAGGTGAGGCTGTGCATCATCCTGTAAGGCCTAATGTCCGTGTGTGTATGCATGTGCGTGTGTGTATGCATGTTGCGTATGTGTGTGCATGTGCATGAGTGCATTCATGTGCGTATGTGTGTGCATGTGCGTGAGTGCGTGCATGTGCGTATGTGTGTGCATGTGCGTGAGTGCGTGCATGTGCGTATGTATGTGCATGTGTGTGAGTGCATGCATGTGTGTGCGTGTGTCACGAACACACTAAGGATGGGATTTTGGAATTAACGTGGGAGATAAGCCTGGCAAGTTATTTGGGCCTGGAATGGACATTAATCTATAGGACAGTATTTTTCAAAAGGCAGATCAACTACGCCTGAACAGGTTAGCTAGCTGTTTATTTAAAATGCACATTCCCAGCCTCACCCCACCTGGATTAAAATATCCGGGATTTGGAGCCTAGGGGTCTTCATTTTCAACAATATCCCATAAGGGCTTGGTTTTTGTGTTTTTGTTTTTGTTTTAAGTGCATTAAATTTGGAAAATCACTCAGACAAGAGTGAGCCTTTGACAAACTTTGACTCTTCTTCTGGGAGGGGTCTAAGGAAATCAACTACTTAGGGAACATCCTGCAGGTGGTGAAGGGAAAAGAAAGGGAAGTGACCCTGGGGGGGAAAAAAATCCTACTGACTTGTGCCCTTGGGACATACTGTCTTTGGGATTGCTCTAATATCAGGATGTATGTTGGTCAGAGCAGCCCAGGTCAAAAGCAGAGATGCATTTAGGACCATTTGAAACCAATATTAGCCTTAATGCTCTTTGAAAGAGGCATAATTAGGAATGTAAAAGTCAGGTTACCTCTGATTAGTGAGAAACAGAGTGAAGGGTGAATCCATTAGGAGCTACTTGTAAGACATTCACACTTTAAGAACATTGCTTTGATGATTTTGAAGGGACTGCAGTGGAGGAGAAAGGCAGCTGAACCAGTTCCTACTTCAAAGACCTATTACAGTGTTTATCTTTTTACGGCAATACCCTTAATTGTTTTGAGTGGCACTAAAAGGCTCTTAATTTGAATATGAATGACGTGACCATTTGCAGGTAAATTTTGGTTGACCATAAGTTTAACTCCATACTATGACTCAACTAATATTTTCTAGATTGTTTGCATTTGCCTGTATATATTTATATTTTTATGGGCATAATTCCATGTGCTTGTATGCACTTTCAAATTATATTAAAGAGGCTGATGCTTACTACTGTGAGCTATTTGGGAGAGAGATCTTTATCACTTATTTGGAAATGAGACAAAGGTTGTATGTTTTCCTTCATTCAGTACTGGAAACCAGGGTTTCCAAATTCTCATCAGGATTCTTCTCTCTAAACGCCTTGAAGACAATTAAAATGTGATGGTGATGCGCTGTGACAGATAAGGAAATCATTCACTGTCCCCTGCAGATATAACACTGGGGAAATACGGCAGTCTGAGAAATGGGAGGAGAGCCACACACAAAGGATTTTGAGAGACTTAGCTGTGAGGAGGTAGTTATAGTTCAATAGAAAGAGGCAAGTCACTGGGCAACTTTAAGATTCTTTCTGCAGATAGATATTTGAGTTGGATTTTTGGCTGCTGGAGTAAACCTCTGGAGCAGAAGATGCTCTACCAAAATACTCTTTAGTAAGGGTATCATCTTATGTAGGAGATGTCACAGTGATGATAGAAAGGAAGGACTGCATAAAATGGGCTTAGGGTTTTTGACTGCACCAGGTCTAAGCTGTAATAAAAGGAATTGGGAATTTAACAATCTTCATGGTGTACCTACCAACTTCAGGGCGCTATGCTATTTATACACTCGGGAATTGGAAAGACAGATAGGATCTAATAGATGTAAACTTCCAAAAGTTACCAAAACTTACAATGTTTTTTCACTGATGGTGCTGCCAGAGTTTCCATTAGCACACGGCACAACAGCTTTCTAAAATAAGAAAGGGATATGGGATGTAAGAACCATGGCGACGGTCACTAGAAATGGTATACATGGCCAGAGCAATCTACGAGGATCATGCTGTGTTGTTTTCAGCACTCCAGCCCTAGAAGCCTAGTATTTTCCTTTATTGCCTTCAGCACCTTGATACTTAAAAAATATTCTTGGGTCTTCCTTTAAACCCTTCTCTGAGTATTCATATAGACATCTCTTTGGGCTATGAGCTCATAAATGAAATAGGATCCTTGCCTTGTTGAAACTTCATGGGAGACATCCAAGAAATATCTGCTCTAGGAAATGATTTGATGATCCAACATGTTGGCACTCTTTCTTCTGAACCAGGACTGTGCCAGCCTTAGTGTCAGGGGCCACTGTTGGAAGGCTTGGCTTTCAACTGAGCTGTAACATGGAGTCTTAATCTGCCCTGGTCAGTAAAAGTCCAGCAGGTTTTCCTACCCACTTAGAGATCTTCAATCACTCGGCCAAAATCCAATTTGGGTAATCTACAAACCCAGAATTCCCCAGTAATTTCACTTGGATGAGACATTGCATTTTCTGTTCTCTTTGCCCCCCAAACTTGCATCGCATTACATGCTATTAAACATGTTCCACTACCAAGCTGGCTGAGGCTGTAGGTAGCACGATAACTGTGCTTTGTACTCACTGACTCCCTTCAGAAGCCAAGTTTATAAACCACTTGTTTATGTGGCAAGAATGAAAAAGGAGTGTCTTTCATTTCTTCCTTCCCCATTTTCTACCTTTGAATTGTATTTGTCCAAAAGAATTCCACAGGTAATAAACGGATTTATATGAAAGGTGGTTCATAACAATCTTGATTTTGTCAGTTAAAAAAATTTTTTGTTAGTCTTGGGGTGCCTGGGTGACCCAACTCTTGATTTTGGCTCGGGTCATGATCTCAGGGTCATGAGGTGGAGTTCAAGGTCAGGCTCCACGCTGTGTCCCTCTCCCTGCTTGCACATGCATGTGTGCTTTCTCTCTCTCTCTCAAATAAATAAATAAACCTTAAAAAATTTGTTTTTATTAGTCTCTATGTTGCTGTATCAGAGAAATTAAGACTGGAACATATGGCTGTGTAGGTCAGCTTTAGTTTGCCTTTTAGATATCTATGTCTAGAGCAAGCCTTGAAAATCAATAATATTAATCTCTGAAGTAGCACCCCCCCCGGAGATTTCAGTGCATATGTAAACATATTTGACTTGTTTGATTTCCTTATGGTCAGCATCCTTAATCCATAGCACCATCTTGGGTTTTGTTGAGGACAGGTTAAAGAAGTTTAAGGAAGGTCCTATGCTTGCCCCTAAAGCAACTCTAAAGCAACTGTGCTGTCACTGAAGAGACTAAACACACAAAAAATGGTGACAAAACAGATAGAACATGCTAAAATGCAGTAGAGAAAAATGGTATAGAAGTCACACTAACTGGATTTGATTCCTCATTCTACCACTTACTAGTTGTGTGATTCTGGGCAAGTTACTTAACTGTTCTATGCCTCATTTTCTCACCTATAAAATGGGAATAATAACCGTTGACACATCTAAGGTCTTAGGACAGGATATCAATATTGGGGATATTTATAAGCTATTAAATAAAAAGATGCATGTAAACAAAGTGTGAATTTTTGAAGGGAGAGATTTCTTTGAGTTAGAATACTTAAGGGAGTTTCCATGGAAGGCTTAATGGGTCAGGTTGAATTTGAGCTCTGAATTTCAAAATTAGAAATATTTTTTTTCTGTACTTACTGACTCCCTTCTGAAGCCAAGTTCATATCCCACTGACCCATCAGACAAGAATGTATCAACAGTGCATCTATTATTCCCAAATCAGAATTTTTTAAAATTATGAAATAATAAGTTTTTATAAAGCATATAGAACATACACAAGTACAGAGAAGAAAATATAGTACTCCATTATGCTCTGTTGATATTTTCTTGCATTTCCTTCCTGTCTTTTTTTCTATCTATGTATTTTAACCAAAATGTGGTCATGGTACATTATGTAGTTTTGTATCCTACTTTTTCATTAAGTCCATGGGATGGCGTTTTCCATTGTCGTCACTTACTGTTTTTAACAATGACATCATATACCATCATGTGAAATCCCTTGGTTATTTATTGCTATAATTTAGATTATTTACAATTTTTCACTATTATATGAAAACTGCAAGCATTTTTTTACATAAGTTTCTGTGAGTTTCTTTGACTTTTTTTTTTTTTAAGAACAGAACCCTAGAAATGAATATACTGGGTTAAAGACTGGGTTTTTAAAACTCTTAATGTTTCAAGTCAGAATTATTTCAGAAAACTTGAACTAATTTACTCTCTCCCTGGCAATGTTGAAGAGTTTATATCTCACTGCAAATTCACTATAATTACCATTTTAAAATATTTGTCTGCTTAATAGATAAAGCATAGCGTTTTCCCTTAATTTATAATTATTTGCTTACTAGCATGGTTAACCTTTCTTCATATGTTTCTTTGCTTTGGATTTCTCCATCTGTACCCCTTGTTCAGTTTTGAGGGGATGTTTTTGATGTTCCTATCTACATGTATGAGCTCTTCATACAGTAGTGAAAGTAACTCTTGCTCACATTTGAGCCAACTTATTTCTATTTGTGTTTGATATACAGAAGTTTTACATTCTTATAAAGTCAGTTTAAGAATTTTTTTGACTTGTGATTTCTTTCATGTTTTTAAATTTAGAAAGTCTGAAATTTTGTTTGTCTTAATAAAATCTGTATAAGGAAATTAAATTTTTACTAAAGAGAGGTAGAAGAGAGATTTCTTTCTCATTCTGATTTCTTTTGTCCTCTTCTCTCTCCTCCTCCTTTTTCAAAAGAGTCTGTTAATCAAAGACGATTCATGGTTAATTTTGGAAAAATACATATTTGTCAATTTTAAGGCTTCGACTCTTGGTTCGCACCAGTATCTTGGAGAGTCTATAGTAGTCAAATAGTTAAGTAGAAAATACTTACCCATGAGCTGCAAATAAATTATGGGGCATTGCTTGACAAAGATTCAAACTTTGGAATAACAATTAAAAAAAAAAATCACATTTTGCTCTTGACTCCATTGGCTCATGACTTGGTAGAATCCAGTTCTCTTTGTTGAGTTTGCTGTTGTTGCTGTTGGTTAGACCCTGCTCAGGGGATAAATCTAAAATGCACATTGTCTCATCATTTGTTTTCCTGGGAGAGACTGATTTCTACCCTCTACATTGCTTCTTAGCAGGTCTGCCATAAGTGGGGAAGAGTTGGGGGAAGTTTACACAATCATATCACAAAGGAGGTTTGATGTAAAAGAGATTAAAACTTAGCATTGTTTCCCAAATTATTTTAAATGTCAGTTTAAGAGGCTTTTAAGTTTCTTTCTTTCTTTCTTTCTTTCTTTCTTTCTTTCTTTCTTTCTTTCTTTCTTTCTCTTTCTTTCTTTCTTTTTTTTTTTTTTGAACGGAAGTATTAACTAGAACTGCCAGGGGCAGTTAGTTTGAGAAAAGCAATACTGTGCATCTTAAATTGGGTAGAAATTTTTATGACTCAAATTCTTCATTTATTATACCCAGATGGTGGGAACAGGCTGCTGTCTCTGATGCCCTGGTGGAAATAAACCATCAAGGGATCCTTTTCTAATGATGGGAGCCTCACTAAGAAGTTTGAAAATGGTGCCAGCATTGCCTTTTCTTTAACATCGTGACTGGTGCTTCATATTGCAGCATCTTTAACTTTAAACACGATTCATTGACTTCCCTGATATTTAAAGCTCTTCCTGAAAATTGTGGTTGCCTATATGTACATTGGCTAAGAAATTAACTGAAGGTGTTGCTTTACCAATTAACTACCCATCTGAAACCCGAAAAGATGAAGCAATGACTTGTTCACTCAACAAATTATTTGTTTGTTACCCATGAAGTACATATACCCTAATGCAGTCAGGAAAAGAAGTTGCTGGAAAAAAGCTAAGTATGAAAACTGAACAAACTATTTAAAAGTACTATTTATAAATCATATCTTAATGGGAAATTCTTTTGTTTTAAGAAAAGCTTTATTTAAAAATTAAATATACTGGCAAACCATAAAAGACTTAATGATAGAGAACAAACTGAGGGTTGCTGGAGAGGAAGTTGGGGGGATGGGCTAAATGGGTGATGGGTATTAAGGAGGGCACTTGTGATGAGCACTGAGTGTTGGATGTAAGTGATGAATCACTAAATTCTACTCCTGAAACCAATACTACATGACCTGTTAACTAACTTGAATTTAAATAAAAACTTGGAAAAAAAATACTGGTATAATGTGGCATTGCTATTAGCTTAACATATATAGCACCTTATAATTATAAAGTATGTTTACATATGATATCTCATTTAATTTATACAACTTTTTTTTTGTGGTAGGTAGGGAAGACATTACCATCTTATTTTTACCCATCAATGGGTTGATAGCTAAAGTTAACCTGCTAGTAAGAGATGGAGCCGAGAATCCAAAGTAGGCCTTCTCAATCTTAGGCTGGCTCATTTCTTCTCTATTGTAATGCTGAAGAAGAAGATAATAGCTACATTTGCATGTGTGACACCTTAAAGGTTAGGCCAGCATTTTAGTGGTAATCGCTGTCACAGTTTTTTCCTTTTAAAAATGTAAACTAGGGTATTGCTAGGATTTTATCTCTTAGTATAAATGGACAAGTAGCTATGGTTTAACTATAGTAAGACTGCAGGAAAAAAAGTCATATATTTTAAGTTTAAACATGGAATATTTATTATTGCGATTTTTTTTTAAGAAGAAAAAACCCAGGTTTTGTTTTATTTAAGCATTGCATCAGGATTTCCTTTGTTGTTTTTTTTCTATTTCATTTGATAGTGAGTTTATGGGAGATGAAAAGCTGAATTGGCAAATAATTGTAGCCAGAATCACCTAATTTGGCTGCTCCTTAGGTGGAGGGATTTCCTCTGTGAGGGTAGTGTGGGTAGACGATGACAGGCTGGGTTGTATGCTGCTGAAACCACTATTGTATGTTGGAAGAATGAGCGACAGACAGAGAATTTTGGTTGTTTGACTTTCTTTGGATTTCTGCTAAACCCAAAGCTTGAGACGAATTCTAGTCGTGGCACCCCTCCTCAGTAGAAAACAGGTTGGAAGAGGACTGCCATCATTCATATTTGGGATAGAGTGCAACCCGGATGCAGACCTGGAAGATAATTGCTTAAAGGGGAGAAAACAAGGAACTAGAACATAATCAATTCAATTCAACAAACGTTTATCCAGTGTCTCCTCTGGGTCAGGCACAGTTCTGAGACCTACGGCTATGGCAGAAAGCAGGTGATATACAGCCTGTGCAGCCATGGAACTGGAGGCAAGGGAAATTACTGATATTAAACATGTGGTTAATTACAAGGATGAGGAATGTGATGGATAAAATGGATAAGGGACTAGAGGAATGAAGAGTAAGGGGATTGAATCTAGTCTAGGGATTGAAGGAAGACTTTAATCTTTTAAGCTTTAAAAAATTCTCAGGAAAAAAAAGCAGAAGAATCTAGAAAAACCAACGTGTGGTGGTAAATTTTATGTTCAACTTGACTGGATGGTGGGATGCCCAGAGAGTTGGTCAACAAGACCTGGGTGTGTCTGTGAGGATGTTTCTAGATAAGATTAATGCAAGACTGAGTAGAAGAGATTGCCTTCCCTGATGTAGGTGGCCTTCATCCAGCCTGTAGCAACTGGGTCATACCTTAGAATTAATATGATTTATCAAAGGCATGAAGTTACTTAACGTTAAGCTAATAATTTATTAAAAACTTAAAACAATTACTGAATTTTAACAACATTGATTTCATATTGCCACTCAGCTGATAGAGGAATTTATCAACCATACGTATATATATTCAAATGTAACTGCACAACTATATATATATATATAGTTGTTCATATATTCATATATAGCTATTCATATATATATGAATCTATCAACTATATATTACCATAGTTATAGCAAGAACTGGATATTGTAGAAAGGATGAATCCTGAAGATAAATACAGTTGTCCAGGAAGAGTGTTGAGTTATCAACCAGACAGTAAACACTAATAAATGTGATTTACAGTATTAGGAGCAGCAAATATGTGGTGAAAACAAAAGAAAGAGAAAATGTGGTGCTTTTCCACAGAGAGCTTACAATCTAATCCTGAGCCAGATCAAGTACCTTGACTACACCTCTAAAGGACTTTGAGTCTAGTAGAAATTGCGGCTGTGCAAACCGAAACTCACATCGGAAGGGACATGGGGCAGGAGTGCACAGAGGTAGGTGGGGTTAATTCATTGAAGACATTTTTAATTAAGAGCAAACCGGACTGAGGCATTCCTGCTAGCAGTGAGGATTCAGCAGTGAGCAAGAGACACAGACCCTCTTGGGAGTTTAGTCTTCCCCGAATTATTCAGTGATGCTTGTGCTAAGTGTCACAAAGAATTTTGGGTGCTGTGAGGGTGCAGGAGGAAGGTTAGGAAAGGCTTTTCAGAAGAAGTGATGTTTTAGCTTTGACAAGAAAGAAGAAGAATCAGTCCAATTAAGGGAGAAGGGGAGAGCCTCATTATCAGCAGAGGGAAGAGCCCCATGTGAAAAGAAGATCAACAGCTTTGAAAAATCGAAAGGGTAGTATGTGTGGTGCATGGTGAGCTAGAGAGAATGTAAAAGGATATGCTAGATTATGCGGGCCTTGTAGGACCCTAAAAACATTAGAAGGCCATGACAAGTCTTCAGGTAAAAGAGAAACATGATCAAATGTTCATTTTTTAAAAAGGATTTTATTTATTTATTTGTCAGAGAGAGAGAGAGAGAGTGCACAAGCAGGGGGAGCAGCAGGTAGAGGGAGAATCAGGCTCCCTGCTGAGGAGCCTGATGTAGGGCTCAATCCCAGGACCCTGGGATCATGACCTGAGCTGAAGGCAGATGCTTAACCGACTGAGCCACCCAGGCATCCCCAGATGTTCATTTAAAGGAGATAGCTCTGTCTATCGTGTGGCAAATGGACTGTAGGAGATGAAGAGTAGAAACATGAAAAGTGTTACAGTTGGCACGAGCCTCAGGGAATAGTGGATTAGCAGAGTGTTAGTGGTGCACAGGGAGAGAAGAGGATGGATAAATACATTTGTTGTGGAGGTACAGTGATTAGATGCAAGGGACTATGGTAAGGGAGAAACCAAAGTGACTCCAGAGTTTGGGCATGAGTGTCTGGGAAGGTGGTAGAGTCATTTTATTAATCTGTGGAGGAAGATAGAGGGATTAGTTTTGAGGACAGATTACAAATCAAACCACGGATATTTCTTGCAGGAGTTGAGAAGTGAGAAAGTACTACATAAATACTAGAAGGAAATGCTATAGAAAGGCATGAAGGCAGAAAGAAGGCCATCAATGAATGTGTCTGCTTACAGAAGAGTGAATAGAAAGGAGGAATCTGTTGTAATGAAGAAAATGGGAGGACAACCTCAAAGGAAAGGCAAATATATTTGAATTCAACCTACTGAGACTGCAAAGAGATGGTACCGAAGTCCACCGCTTAAAAGTTAGGTTAAAGATGATCCCAAAGTTGGGGGTGCCTGGCTGGCTCAGTTAGTGGAGCATGTGACTCTTCATCTTTGGGTTGTGGGTTCGAGCCCCATGTTGAGTGTAGAGATTACTTTTAAAAAATCTTATAAAAAGAGATTATCCCAATGTCTTTGCTAGGGATGGATCACGTAGGCAAACAGGAAGGAGGCACTTTTATTTAATTTGACACCCTGAAGCGATCTAGTAGTGACAAAAAAATAAATAAAGCCAAATCCTTTTCTTGAATATTCAGTCCTATACAAATGTTAGTATGGTGAAAGGGATTGTAAATAGTGGAGAGAAGGAATCCAGACCTCAGAAATCCTATAGGAGCTGGTTTGAAAACAAGAACAAGAGCAACAGCAACATTAATAGCGACAAATACAACTGCTATTCATGGTTTTTCTAATATGTGCTCACTAAGCGCTTCCCATATTTGATCTCATTTCATTTGTGCCATCCCTTTATATCTTTAAATCTCCATTTGCAGTTAGAAAATAGAGCTCAGAGATATAGTTAACTTCCCAAGCATTAAGCAACTAAGAAGTGGCAGAGGCAAGATACCGGTCTAGATTTGATTAACTCTAAAATCCTTGTGATTGGGGCACCTGGGTGGCATATTCAGTTAGGCATCTGTCTTTGGCTCAGGTCATGATCCCAGGGTCCTGGGATCAAGCCCCACATCGAGCCCCACATTGGGCTCCCTGCTCAGCAGGGAATCTGCTTCTCCCTCTGCCCCTCCCCCTGCTCATGTTCTCTCTCTCTACCTCTCTTTCTTTCTCAAATAAATAGATAAAATCTTTAAAAAATAAAACAAAATGAGCTTGTGCTTTACCACTAATCACTCCACATCATTTCTGCCCTCAAGAAACACCAGGAAGCCCACAGTTTATATTTCCTCCAGGAGGAATCTGGAAATGGCTCTGAGTGCCCCATCTATACCCAGCTCTAGACCCAGCTGCAGTGGAAGCAGCTGCTTAGGGATGAAGAGTTCCCAAGAGGGCCGAACATAAGAATGGGGAAGGAACTGAAGTTTCTCCGTTTCCTCACCTGCAGTACTGCCAACTATCTGGATTTAAACTATGCTTTGATCACTATTCTGGTTTCATTTTCTGAATCTCTAGGGTAAGAAAGAATCTTTGTCCAGACAGCACTTGCCCACCACCCCACATGCCTTTCAAGAAATGATTGTGCTGGGATTTGAACCCAAGTCTAGTAGAATTCCAAAGTGCATGGGCTTTGTCAGGCACCACCCAGGCCCTTTGTGAGACTGGGGGAGGTCGAAGAGGACAAAGACAGGACTGCAGAGGAACCTTTTAGTTAGACAATAGCTTCCATGGAGGGTTGTGACTAGGAGCTAGAAAGTCTAGAATTTAAACTGTACTCCATTGGCCACAGATAGTAAATGACCTTAGCTCCTTCCTTTTTTTATGGAAATCCAGCTTATGGCATATATCGTAGGAATGTCAAGAATGAGTTTAGTGGCCTCAGTGATTTCATTGTTAAAAGTCATGCGCCAAAGTACAGGATAGTAATTATAGGAGAGAAAATGGATTTTACCAAGTTTAACTCAATTTAACATTGTGTCTTAACAAATCTTGAGTTCCAAACCAATTCCACTCATTGGGGATTCAAGTTCACATGTCTTTGCAACACACAGCTTCCTGCCGCTATGGAAAAAGGGCTTTAGAGGACTTACAAGGCTTCATAGACATCAAATAAGTCTTATGAAACAACATGTTCACGTGTTAAGTGTAAATGAGTCAGAAACATAAGGATTAAATTTCCCTTAAAATACACAGGGGTTTGAAAATGAAGGGAAAAATGCTGAGGGCAAAACGTGTTTCGGATTTTGGCAAACCCAAAACATTTGAAAAAAAAATAGTTTGATGTTTGATGAACCTTAAATACAGCAGAGTTTGCTCATCTCTCATTATGATGAAGATCAACAAACCATTTTTGTGTGAAAACAGAATCCCACTGGAACTGCCTGTGGACCCCTCACTACTGTAGATTTTGACTGATTTTTCATTTCATTAATTTGCAAACTTCCTTACTCACACAGTGGTTGGTGGTCTCCCCCGCACGAGTTCGCAGCAAAGACATAATAAGAGAATACTGGAGAAGATGTCTGGGATTACTAAGACTTCATTTGTCTCATAAAATGTACTTCAGGGCATAACCACTGTACAATAAAACATTAACATAAATCATTAAAATAGAACCATGCCTTGTCAAGATATTTAAGAGGAGTATGTTTCATGTGGTACCGTCCTTATTTCTCTAAATTGGTTTGTTCACTTGCTAATTTGCAAACCTGAACAATCAGACATTCTGTGGTATGAATTATGGCAGTGAGATTTCTCCATTCATAGATTTCCCATCACTACCCCTGATTTTCATTGAAGTTTCTAAAGTAGTCGTAAAGATGGGAACAGGGTCTGGTGGATGCTTTTGGAGCCATGGCAGTAGTGGGAGGCGAAAACAGATGGCAATACTTTTTTTTCTTCCTGCAGTACTTTCTGAGGGCCTATGTGAGATCAGAATTGGAAATATCATTTTTGTTCCTTCAGTCTTAGATCTCTCAAGCCAACAGTGGCTCCCTCGTTAAAACTATTCTGTCTGAATTATTTGGGTTGGCCTTTAATTTGAACTGAAATTACTTTATCCTTGTGATGCTTTGGTAGTCGGATTCATGTGACAAGCCACTCACTTTTTAAAAGACTTTTTCATAATGTGTATCAAGAAATACTTCAAAGACTGATAGAAAAATAACAAGAGGTACCATGGATTGAGTGAATGCTATGTGCAAGCCCTTATGCTAAGCTTATTGCATATACCACGCTGTTGAAAGTTCTCTGAGGGAAACGTAATTATTTCCATTCTGTAGATGAGGAAACAGAGGTTCACTGAACTACATCACAGTGGTAGAGTTGGTATTTCAACCATTCATTTATTTGAATGGTTATTAAACAATTGATTTGTGTCAGGCATTATTCCAGGTGTTGGGGATATAACGATGAGTAAGACATATCTCCTGCCCACACAGACTTTACAATTCTAGATGGAAGAAGACCTTTATGATCTGAGAACCTCATTCTTGACCACTGTATACATTCTTCATGGATTATTAAGTATAATGAGACAGTAATAAAGACCTCATACTGATTTATCTTGGATTTGGTTTATATGACAGTATTACAGGGAAAGGCTGTTGGTAGGATATCATTGTTCAGATAGAGTTGTTAAAGCAGAAAAGAAAACCCCTCATGTGAGAAGTTACCCTTCTCCATTTTGCAAATTAGTTTACTCTAAATTTAAAACCATTTCTAAATACACAATATGGACTTGGACCTTGAACTTTTAGGAATTGTAGGTCTGGAGGATGTTCTCTCCTGTTCTACATGTTCAGCTGAAAAAGAGCTTCGTTTTATATCTCTGTTGGCAAGTACTTGCTGCCATCCTTGTGATTTTCCTAATTGACTTATTTGAGGTTTTATTGACTTGAGGGTAAATTGTCAGTGAAAAAGTTTTTTAACCCAGAAAGCTTTGGATTGAAAACTTGAGCTGCTTGCTTTTAATTTTCCAGGGTATAAGAATTTTGGCATGGAAAAGGATATACACCAAACTTCTCACTGTATAGAAACTGAGAAACTAAGGTTAGAGATTTGAGATACACACAGTCCTTATGAGGGCAGACCTGGCCTAAATCTCATATAAAAGAAGAATACTGATCTTTCTTAGACTAAGTTTTACTGATTACTCACATGTCCTTTAGTGTCATTCTTGCCCTTAAGATTTACATAGTATTATTTAGAAATTCCATTTCGTGTTTGTAGGAAGTCAAGTATATTTCCAGAGTTTTCTGCAAATTTACAAAGGCTCACATTCCCATGCCCACCTCTGGCTCCACACTCCAGCTGCTCCCATGTTATCTCCATTTATAGATGGATCATCTGTCACATTATATTCCCATTCCATAATGTGTTGACCTGCACTTGAAACTCAGAGCTTTTACTTGATTTCACACTCTCACATACACAGAGGAAGACCCAAGCAAGTAGATAAACATTTATACGAAGTCTTTATGTATTTATCAGACTTCACTGAGGTTTTGGTAAGATAGAAAGGATTTAATATTGCATCATCTGAACACTGAACACTGGGCATCCTTAATCTTTAAAATTATCCTTGTCCCTTTCAGCAAGTAAGACTCAGTCTCTAGCCATGTTGCCCTAGTGGCTCTTCTTTCACTTCCTGCTCCTGCTTCCTTTCCTTTCTCCTTCTCTAGAACAAAAGCCAAATTCTTATATGTTCTATGTTATTTTAAAGTTGTGATATAATTCATACACTACAAAATTCACTATGTTAAAGTGAACAATTCCATGTTTTTTTTAAGGATATTCACAAAGTCGTGCAACAATCATCACTGCCTAATTTTAAAAGATTTTCATAACCCCAGAGGAAGACCCATACTCGTTAGCAATTCTCATTCCTCTGCCCCCAAACCCCAGCCCCTGGCAACCATTAATCTACTTTTTGTCCTTATGGATTACCTATTCTGGGTATTTCATACAAATGGAATCATACAACATATAGTCTTTTGGGTCTGGCTTCTTTCACTTAGCACAATGTTTTCAAGGGTCATCCATGCTGTAGTGTGCATCTGTCTTTCTTTCCTTTTCATGATTGAATGATAGTCCATTGTATGGATCGACCTATTTGTTTGCCCATTCATCAGCTGGTGAATATTATGTTTGTTTTCAATGTTTGACTATGGTAATAATGCTGCTGTGAACATTTGTGCAAAAGTTTTTGTATGAACATATATTTTCAGTTCTCTTGGATATAACCCTAGAAGTAGAATTGCTGGGTTAAATGGCATGTCTATGTTTAACATTTTGAGAAATTGCTAAACTGTTTTTCAAAGTGGCTGTACCATTTTACATTCCCGCTGGCAAGGTATGAAAGTTCCAACTTTTCCACATTATTGCTGTCCATTTTCTTTTTGACACACATTATTTTTACTATTACAGTCATCCTAGTACATGTGAAGTGATATCTCATTATGATTTTGATTTCCATTTCCCTAATGACTAGTAATGTAGAGTATATTTTCAAGTGCTAATTGGCATTTGTATATCTTCTTTGAAGAATGTGTATTCAAATCTTTCACCATTTAAAAAACGGTATTGTCTTTTTATTGTCAAGTTGTAATAGTACTTGTGTTAGACCTTTATCAGAAATATGATTTACAAATAATGTCTTCTGTTTAATGGGTTGTCATTTCCCCTCCTTCATAGTGTCCTTTGAAGCCCCAAAGTTTTTAATTTTGTTAAAGCCCAATTTATTTTGTTTTTCTGTGGTTGCTTTGCTTTTGGTGTTATTCCTAAGAAACCATTGCAGAATCCAAGCTTATGAAGATTTATACCTATGTTTTCTTCTAAGAATTTTATAGTTTTACTTCTTTTATTTAAGTCTGATCGATTTTTTGTTAACTTTTGTATATAGTGTGAGCTAAGCGTCTAACTATTCCTTTTTTTTTTTTAAAGATTTTATTTATTTATTTATTTGACAGAGAGAGAAGCAGTGAGAGAGGGAACACAAGCAGGGGGAGTCGGGGAGGGAGAAGCAGGCTTCCCATGGAGCAGGGAGCCCGATGCGGGGCTTGATCCCAGGACCCTGGCATCATGACCTGAGCCGAAGGCAGATGCTTAACGACTGAGCCACCCAGGCGCCCCGGGTCTAACTATTCTTTTGTATGTGGATATTCAGTTGTCCCAGCACCATTGTTGAGAAAACTATGCTTTCCCTATTGAATTGTCTTGGCATGTTTGTCAGAAAACCTCCTGAGTATTAACTGTATGCGTTTACCTCTATGTTCTCCAGCCCTCACCTCCAAATTTAGCTCTGGATATTCTTTGCACATTCAAGGAGCTAACTGAAGTGTGAATATACTGCTCCCAAGTATGTCTCTGATTAAGATCTTAGACAAGAATTAATCTCTAACATAGTGGGAATGGGGAGTGAAGAGGAAGGATGGCTTGTCCTTCTGGTCACACAAGAATCCACAATATTGTACTGTAGCCAAGAGGGTGATCAGTCAGTTGCACTAACTGTGTGATTTGGGGCAATAACCTAACTGTTTTGAGCCTTAGTTTTACTTTCTGTAGTGTATATCTTGTAGTAGTATTTCTATGTGGGAATTCCTTCCCAGAATTTTCCAGGGAATGTATGTTTTCTTGAGTCTTGCAACCCATGAAAAATCAGTTGAGAAATTGGGAAAACAGTACAAACTATTATCATTCTTTTATGAAAATTAAAACTTAATAATATACATAGAAATGTTATAGGCTTTAAGATAGTCCCTGATGTCACATTGAAAGTAAGAGCAGAAACCGCTATCAGAGTGAAAGTCAAGGTAGACATTTCCGGAACTGGGCCAGGACCATGTAGGAGAAAAACAGCCATAATCGAATTCTGCTCAGTCCCATACAGCTTGTATGGCTACTGAGTACTTGAACTGAGATTAGTCCTCAGTGAGATGCGCTGTAAGTATAAAATACAAATCAGATTTTAAAGACTTAATATGGAAAAAAGAATGTGAAATATTTCAATAATTCTTATTTAGATTACATATTGAAATGGTTATATTTTGAATATATTGGGTTAAGCAAATTACTAACATTAATTAGGCCTGGTTTCTTTTCCATTTTTAACGTGGCTCTAAGAAAACTCAATGACATAGGTGGCCAGCATATATAGCCTATGGCTATTGTCATGTGTGGTAGGCAAAATTTTTATATAGCCACTGAGTTTCTAGGTCTCTGGTGTATACACAACTTCTCCCAGTGATTCAGACACTAATCTAAGTGCTTTTGTGAAGGGATTTTGGAGATGTAAGTAAGGCCTTAAATGTGTTGACTTTAAGATAGGGAGATTATCCACATGGATCTTACCTAATCACACAAGTGCTTTAAAAGCAGAGAGTTTTCTCTGGCTGGTCACAGAAGAAGAAAGCAGAGATAGCACTCCAGCTGGACTGGAAGAAAGAAAAACATCCAGGTTTTGAATTGCCTCTGGGGCCAAAGGCAAGGAACTGTGGGTGGTCTCTAGTAGCTGAGAGTGGTCCCTGGCTGACAGCTAGCAGGAAAATGGGGACCTCAGTCCTGAAACCACAAGGAAATAAATTCTTTGAACAACCATTGAGCTTCAAGAGGACCCTGAGTCCCCTGATGAGAACTGTGGCTTTCGATTTCAGCCCCAGGGACCTAACCTACAGACACTATGAGATAAATACAAGTTTGTGTTGTTTTAAAGCTGTTAAATTTGTGGTGATTTGTTACACAACAATAGAAATCTAATGAGGCGTGTTACAAGAGCTTGTTTGTGGCCCTCTCTGTGACTAATAATGAGTCATTCTGAATAAAATAAATATCAACAAATTTGTATGTATACTATACTTCATACAAATCCTATGTATTTTAAGAAAGAATGCATTTGGAAGCAAAATAAGTCCTTAAATCAGCTATTTTGACGTATGATTCTGTGTAGTGCTGTTAATCTTGCTAGAATATCTGAATGTTAGGTTTTTCCAGCATTATCCAATAATTTTTGCTGGCCATTTTCCAGTTTCTGAATATTCACTATAGGGTATGGTTCTTTATAAGTTTGTCTAAACTACTAAGACAAAACAAAATAAAGCAGAAACCACTACTAAAAACTTTTTCTTGGCAAATACCACTAAAATACAGAATAACTAATGATTTTAGGAATTCACAAAAATTTCTGGGATTTCTGATTTTTTGTTTCCTAAAGATTAATATCTATAGGGAATTTGGAAAGACTGTTTAGTGTTGCTATAAGGATTAAATGAATTAATAAATGTAAGGTGCTTAGGCCAGGGCCTGGAGAGTGTTAAGTGCCCAACACATGGTATTCATTATTAGTCTCTAGTCTCAGACACATAAATAACAGAAACATCAAATTGACTCTGAGCATTTATGGATGTAACTGATTGAATTTTAATCTGAATTTATATAACAGAGATGAGAGTAAGGGAATTTTAAGCAATTGGTTAAGAAGAAATCTAAGGGGATTAGTCTTGAAGGTGGATCAGCAACCTGAAGATTTTTTGACTTGTGGGGTGTTTTGATGTATTAAAGAATTTATTGAAAAAATCATCATGATAAGTATTAAAGGTACTTGCTGGAGATCAAAGAAAGATGAGATAATAGGAAAGGGAATGATTACATTTCCCCCCCAAATCCATGTCTATCTTCTTACCATTATGAAAGAGTGTGAATTGAGTTTGAAGAGTTTGATCTGATTTGATTTGCTTGTTGCTAACAACAACAACAAAATTGCTTTGCAGTACCTAACAAACAACATGGTCTTTATTTTTTATTATTATTTTTTAAATTGGAGTATAGTTGACACATAATACTATATTAGTTTTGGGTGTACAATTTAGTGATTTGGTGTTTATACATTATGCTATGTTCACCACGGGTATAGCTACTATCTGTCCCATTACATTGTGTTACAATATCATTGACTATATTCACTATGCTCTCCTTTTTATTTCCATGATTTACTCATTCCGTAACTGGAGGTCTGTATCTCCCTCTCCCCTTCACTCATTTTGCCCAACCCCATCCCCCTCCCCTCTGGTAACCATTAGTTTGTTCTCTGTACTTACAGTTATGATTCTGCTTTTTGTTTGTTTATTTTTTAATTCCATTTATGAGTGGAATCTTATGGTATTTGTCTTTCTCGGTCTGATTTATTTCACTTAGCATAACACCCTCTAGGTCCATCCATGTTGTCTCAAATGGCACAGTCTAGTCCTTTTTTTGACAGTGTAATATTCCATTGTGTTTATATAGCACATTTTCCTTATCCATTTGTCTACTGATGGATACTTATGTTGCTCCCATGTCTTGGTTATTGTAAATGATGTTGCAGTAAACATAGGGGTGCATATATCTTTTTGAGTTAGTGTTTTTGTTTTCCCTGCATAAATATCCAATGGTGGAATTATTGGATCATATGGCATTTCTATTTTTAATTTTTCCAGGAAGCTCCATAGTGTTTTCCACAGTGGCTGTACCAATTTACATTCCCACCAACTGTGCATGAGGGTTCCTTTTTCTCCACATCCTTGCGAACACTTGTTTCTTCTTGATTTTAGCCATTCTAACAGGCTTCTCATTGTGGTTTTGATTTGCATTTCCCTGATGATTAGTGATGTTGAGTATCTCTTCATGTTTCTGTTGGCCATCTGTATGTCTCCCTTGGAAAAATGTCTTTTCAGGTCCTCTGCCTATTTTTTAATCAGATTTTTTTTTGATGTTGAGGTGTGTAAGTTCTTTATATATTTTGATATTAACCCCTTTTGGGTATATCATTTGCAAATATCTTCTCCTATTCAGTAGGTTGTCTTTTCCTTTTGTTGTTGATTTCCTTATTGTGCAGCTTTCGTGTGTGTGTGTGTGTGTGTGTGTGTGTGTGTGTGTGTGTGTGTGTGTGAGCCCTATGCCCAATTCGGGGTTTGAACCCATGACCCCAAGATCAAGAGTTGCATGCTCTACCAACTGAGCAAGCCAGGCTCCCCTGTTCAAAAGCTTTTTATTTTGATGTAGTCAATCCCAATAGTTTATTTTTGCTTTTGTTTCCTTGCTTTAGAAGATGTATCTAGATAAATGTTGCTATGACTGATGTCATAGCCTGTGACTACCTGTGTTTTCTTCTATGATTTTTATGGTTATGGGTCTCAAATTTAGGTCTTTAATCTATTTTGAGTTTATTTTTGTGTATGGTGTTAGAAAGCAGTCCAGTTTCATTCTTTTACATGTAGCTGTCCTGTTTTCCCAGCACCATTTATTGACTGTCTTTTCCCCGTTGTATATTCTTGCTTCCTTTGTCATAGATTAATTGACCATATACATATGGATTTACTTCTGAGGTCTCTATCCTGTTCTCTCTTTTTATCTTTAAAATTTTTTATTGTTATGTTAATCACCATACATTACATCATTAGTTTTTGATGTAGTGTTCCATGATTCATTGTTTGTGCATAACACCCAGTGCTCCACGCAGAACGTGCCCTCTTTAATACCCATCACCAGGCTAACCCATCCCCCCACCCCCTCCCCTCTAGAACCCTCAGTTTGTTTTTCAGAGTCCATCGTCTCTCATGGTTTGTCTCCCCCTCTGATTTACCCACCTTCGTTCTTCCCCTCCTGCTATCTTCTTTTTTTTTCTTAACATATATTGCATTATTTGTTTCAGAAGTACAGATCTGTGATTCAACAGTCTTGCACAATTCACAGCACTCACCATAGCACATACACTCCCCGATGTCTATCACCCAGCCACCCCATCCCTCCTACTCCATCCCCACTCCAGCAACCCTGTTTGTTTCCTGAGATTAAGAATTCCTCATATCAGTGAGGTCATATGATACATGTCTTTCTCTGATTGACTTACTTCACTCAGCATAACACCCTCCAGTTCCATCCACGTCGTTGCAAATGGCAAGATCGCATTCCTTTTGATGGCTGCATAATATTCCATTGCATATATATACACCACATCTTCTTTATCCATTCATCTGTCGATGGACATCTTGGCTCTTTCCACAGTTTGGCTATTGTGGACATTGCTGCTATAAACATTGGGGTGCACGTACCCCTTCGGGTCTCTACATTTGTATCTTTGCGGTAAGTACCCAGTAATGCAATTGCTGGATCGTATGGCAACTCTATTTTCAACTTTTTGAGGAACCTCCATACTGTTCTCAGAGTGGTTGCACCAGCTTTCATTCCCACCAACAGTGTAGGAGGGTTCCCCTTTCTCCGCATCCCCGCCAACATCTGTCATTTCCTGACTTGGTAATTTTAGCCAGTCTGACTGCTGTGAAGTGGTATCTCATTGAGGTTTGATTTGGATTTCCCTGAGGCCGAGCGATGTTGAGCACTTTTTCATGTGTCTGTTGGCCATTTGGTTGTCTTCTTTGGAAAAACGTCTGTTCATGTCTTCTGTCCATTTCTTGATTGGATTATTTGTTCTTTGGGTGTTGTGTTGGGTAAGCTCTTTATAGATTTTGGATACTAGCCCTTTATCTGATGTCATTTGCAAATATTTTCGCCCATTCTGTTGGTTGTCTTTTGGTTTTGTGGACTGTTTCTTTTGCTGTGCAATAGCTTTTTATCTTGATGAAATCCCAATAGTTTATTTTTGCCCTTGCTTCCCTTGCCTTTGGCGATGTTTCTAGGAAGAAGTTGCTGCAGCTGAGGTAGGAGAGGTTGCTGCCTGTGTTCTCCTTTAGGATTTTGATGGACTCCTGTCTCACATTTAGGATCTATGGTCTATTTTTGTGCCTGTACCATACTGTTTTGATTATTACAGATTTGTAGTATATCTTGAAATCTGGAATTCTGAGACCTCCAGCTTCGTTCTTCTTTCTCAGGACTGCTTTGGCTCTTCAGGGTTTGCTGTGAGTTTCATACAAATTTTAGTATTATTTATTCTAGTTTTGTGAAAAATGCTGTTGGTATTTTGATAGAAATTGCATTGAATCTGTAGATTGCTTTGGGTAATATGGACATTTTGACAATATTAATACTTCCAATTCATGAGCATGGAATATCTTTCCATTTGTTTGTGTCATTTTCAATTTCATTCTTCAGGATATTATGGTTTTCAGAGTACAGGTCTTTTACTTCTTGGTTATTCCTAGGTATTTTATTCTTTTTGGTGCAATTGTAAATAGTGTTGTTTTTTAAATTTCTCTTCATTGTTAGTGTGTAGAAATGCTCCTGTTTTCTGGGTATTAATTTTGTATCCTGCCATTTTAGTGAATTAATTTATTACTTCTAGGAGTTTTTTGGTGGAATCTTTACAATTTTCTATATGTGGTACCATGTTATCTACAAATAGTGACAGTTTAACTAACTTCTTCTTTACCAATATGGATGGCTCTTACTTCTTTTTCTTGTTTGATTGCTTTGGACTTCTAGTAATATGTTGAATAAAACTGGCAAGAATAGACATCCTTGTCTTGTTCTTGACATCAGAGAAAGCTCTCAGTTTTTCACCATTGAGGATGATGTTAACTCTGAGTTTTTTATATGTGGGCTTTATTGTGTTATGTCCCTTCTAGCCCCACTTTGTTGAGAATTTTTGTCATGAATGGATGTTGAATCTTGTCAAATGCTTTTTCTGCATCTGTTGAGAAGATCTTATGATTTTTGTCCTTCGTTTTGTTGATGTACTGTATGATGTTGATTGATCTGCAAATATTGAACTACCCTTGCATCCCAGGAATAAATCCCACCTGATCATGGTGAATGGTCTTTTTAATGTATTGTTGTATGCAGTTTGCTAATATTTTGTTGAGGATTTTTGCATCTATGTTCATCAAGGATATTGGCCTATACTTTTCTTTTTCTGTGGTGTCTTTGTCTGGTTTTGGTATTAGGGTAATGCTAATCTTGTAGAATGTATTTGGAAGCTTTTCTTCTTCTTCTATTTTTTTGAATAGTTTGAGGAGCATAGATATTAACTCTTTCTTAAATGTCTAGT
The DNA here is from genome assembly GCF_009762305.2 of Zalophus californianus. Lineage (NCBI taxonomy): Eukaryota > Metazoa > Chordata > Mammalia > Carnivora > Otariidae > Zalophus > Zalophus californianus. The sequence goes on along the minus strand of NC_045600.1, from coordinate 45,122,493 downwards.
AGAATTCACTTGTGAATCCATCTGGTCCTGGACTTTTACTTCTTGGTAGTTTTTTATTACTGATTCAATTTCATTACTTGCAATCAGTCTATTCAGATTTTCTATTTCTTTCTGGTTCAATTTTGGAATATTGTATGTTTCTAGGAATTTATATGTTTCTTCTAGGTTGTCTAGTTTGTTGGCATATAATTTTTAATGATATTCCCTTATGGTCCTTTGCATTTCCATGGTGTCAGTTTTTACTTCTCCTCTCTCATTTCTCATTTTATTTATTTGGGTTCTTTCTCATTTTTTCTTGATGAGTCTGGCCAGGGGTATGTCAATTTTCTTTATCTTTTCAAAGAACCAGCTCTTGGTTTCATTGATTTTTTTTTTTTTTTTTAGTTTCTATGTCATTTATTTCTGCTCCAAACTTTATTATTTCCTTTTTTCTCTTCTCCTTTTTCTAGTTCCTTTAAGTATAAGGTTAAGTTGTTTGTTTGAGTTTTTTCTTGTTTCTTGAGGTAGGCCTGTATTGCTATAAACTTCCTTCTTGAACTGCTTTCACTGTGTTCCAGAGATTTTAGACCATTGTGTTTTCAATTTCATTTGTCTCCATGTATTTTTTGATTTCTTCTTTGATTGCTTCATTGACCCTTTGGTTTTTTTAGTATCATGTTGTTTAGTCTCCACATGTTTGTGGGTTTTCTAGGTTTTTTTTTTCTTGTGATTTATTTCTAGTTTTATCCTGTTGGGGTCAGAAAAGATGCATGGTGTGACTTCAATCTTAAATTTAATGAGGCTTGTTTTATGGCCTAATATGTGATGTATTCTGGAGAATGTACCATTTACACTTGAAAAGAATGTGTATTCTATTGTTTTTGGATGGAATGTTTTATGTATATATCTGTTATGTCCATCTGGTCCAATGTGCCATTCAAAGCCACCATTTGCCTATTGATTTTCTGTCCAGATGATCTATCAACTGATGTAAGTTGAGTGCTAACATCCCCTCCTATTATTGCATTACCATCAATTTCTCTCTTTATGTCTGTTAATATCTGCTTTATGTATTTAGGTGCTCCAGTGTTGGGTGCATAGGTGCATAGATATTTATAATTGTTATATCCTCTTGTTGTATTGATCCCTTTATCATTATGTAATGCTCTTCTTTGTCTCTTGTTACAGTTTTTGTTTTGAAATCCATTTTGTCTGATATAAATATTGCTACCCTGGCTTTGTTTTTCCACTTCCATTTGTATAGTGAATGTTTTTCCATTCCTTCACTTTCATTCCGTATGCATCTTTAGGTCTGAGGTGAGTCTCTTATAGGCAGCATATAGATGGGTCTTGTTTTTTTATCCATTCCACCATTCTATGTCTTCTGATTGGAGCACTTAAGCTATTTTCACATAAAATAATTATTGATAGGTATGTACTTATTGCCATTTAAAAAAATTGCTTTCTGGTTGTTTTTGTAGTTCTTTGTTCCTTTCTTCTTCTCTTGCCTCTTTCTTTGTGATTGATGAGTATACATAGTGCTTTGTTTGGCTTACTTTCTCTTTATTTTTTATGTATCTATCATAGGTTTTGGGTTTGTGGTTAGCGTGAGATTCATATACAACACTGTAAGTAAATAGCAGTCCATTTTAATTTGATGGTCATTTAAGTTCAAATACATTCTTTAGAAAAAAAAGAAGAAAAAAGGAAAAAGAAAAACCTTTTTTCTTTTTCTTTTTCCCCTTCTCTTCCCTTTTTACTCCTTTCTCCACATTTTATGTATATGTTATCATATTTTACATCTTTTTATTAATATTTTTCCTATGTCTAGTTATGGCTAATTTCCATTTCTTTCACACTTGAAGAAGTCTCTTTAACATTTCTCTTAAGGCTGGTTTAGTGGTGATAAATTCCTTTATCTTCTGTTTGTCTGGGAAGCTCTTTATCTCTCCTTCAAATCTGAATGATAATCTTACCAGTTAGAGAATTCTTGGTTGTAGGTTTTTTTCCTTTCAGCACTTTGGATATATCATGCCACTTCGTTCTGGACTGCAAATTTTTTGCTGAAAATCAGCTGATAATCTTGTAGGTTTTTCCCTTGGTAAAAAAAGGTAACTTTTTGTTTCTCTCTTGCTGCTTTTAGGAGTCTCTCTTCATCTTTAATCTTTGACATTTTAATTATTATGTGTTGTGGTATGGACCTCCTTGGGCTCATTTTGTTTGGAACTTTGTGCTTCTTGGACTTGGATGTCTATTTCTCTCCTTTGGTTAGGGAAGTTCAGTTTTTATTTCTTCAAATAAATTTTCTACACCTTTTTCTTTCTCTTCTGGGATTCCCTATAATATGAGTGTTTGTTTGCTTGATGTTGTCCAAGAGATCTTTTAATCTATCCTAATTTTAAAAAATTCTTTCTCTTTTTGGTGTTCAGCTGTGTCCTTTCCATTACCCTGTCTTCCAGATCACTGATATGTTCTTCTGCATCCTCTAATCTACTGTTGATTCCTTCTAGTGTGTTTTTTATTTCAGTTGTTGTATTCTTCAGCTCTGATTGGTTCTTTTTAATATGTTCTATCTCATTATTGAAGGTATCACTGAGTTCTTCCATTCTTTTCTCCAGCCAGTGAGTATCTTTACAATCATTACTTTAAATTCTTTGTCAGGCACATTGCTTATCTGTGTTTCATTTACTTCTTTTATTGAGGTTTTGTCTTGTTCTTTCTTTTGGAGCATATTCCTCTATCTCCATTTTTTGCTGCACTTTCTGTGTTTGTTTCTATGGATCAGGAGAAACTACTACTTCTAAAGTTGAAGGAGTGGACTTGTGTATGGTGACCCCTATGAAGTCTGTGTGGTTGGCGACTTTTGCTGCTGGATGACTGGACAGTGGCAGTGTATGCTAGTTACTCTTTTAAACTGTGGCTCTTTACAGAGAGAATAAAGAAAAAATGATAATAAAATAAAAAAGAAAAGAGAGAAGAGAAAAAAGAATAAAAGAAAAAAGAAAGAACAAGAAAGAAAATAACAAAATAAAAAATAAAAACAAAATAAGGCAAATTCTAAAAAGTTTTTTAAAAAGTAAAATAAAACAGTACCAATTAAGAAAAAAAAGGAAAAAAAACCTGAGTTTGCTTTCTGTTCCTCAGCACCACAGAGTGGCTGGCATGGGCTTGCAGACTTTGCACTTGCTGAGGTCTCAAGCTCACCATGAGCTGGGCCCTGCTCTGGTCTGGGCCCTTGAGGTGGAGGGAGAGAGAGCGTCCCCACAGTTCCTCAGCCCCTCTAAAGCACAGCTTTTCCTCTGTGCCCCACTGTATTTAGGGCTGCTGTGGACCTGTGGACCTGGGCTTGCTAAAGTCACAAGCCCACCCAGAAAATGGGACTGGCCTGCACTCCTGTCCAGGCTTCCAAGGGTGGGTGGGAATATAAATCTTGTTGTTCTCCAGTCCTTCTGACCTGGAGAACTTTCCCACAGCTCCTCTGCTGCTTGGCAGTGTTTTAGTGTTGTCTCTTTTATATGCTAGTTGCTCTTGAAAATCACAGGTTTTTTTTTTTTTCTGTGCCCAAGGACATAAGGATCTGTTCCTGGCCCCTCAGTATTATCCCTCCCTACTGCTATTCCCAGTGGGGGTGTGGGGGAGTCCCCTTTGTTACCATGTCTCCATCTCTCTTACTGTTCTCTTGCCTTTGTCTCTGTCTTTGGTTGTTCAGTAGCTTTTCAGTCAGCTCTCAATTGTTCTTCAGGAGAAATTATTCTATTAATAGGTGTAATTTGGTGTGTTTCATGGAGGAGGTGAGTTCAGTCTTCCTACATCACCATCTTGAACTGGAACCTACCCCTCAGTCTTTATAACTTAACCATAGAAGTGATACCTGCTCTTCCTTTATGTTAGGAGGAGAGGATTGGGTTGCAGTTAAGGTTGAATGAAAAGAACAAGGAAATGGATCGTGCTTCAGGGTCTTCATTTCCACTGAACTATCTTCCCTTCTCCTATCCATCCAGCCATGTTGCCCTCTCAAATCTGCCCCAAACCTCAAGTTTCCTTGGAAAAGGTATCCCTGACTGACCTTACTTGTTCTTATTGATTTTCACTTGCCTTCAGGGACTTTGTCTCTCTGTTGTGTGTTTTCCCTGGGAATGGTCATCTGAGATATTGTGTGTTCTTAGATCTGTGTCAGCTATTTTGCTCCATTAGATTACGAGGTCCTGTGACAGAATAAGAAGTCCAGTTTTTTGTTTGTTTCTTTGTCTTTAATTCCTAGTATTCTACACACAGGTATCATTTCATCAGACAGTATCTAGTAACTATAAGTGTATCTCAAATAAGAGTTAATAATACATGGTGAGATACTAGTTTAACAAGGAGAGAACTGTCTTTTTCTGTTAGGTCCAGAGTCTTACAGCATGAAAATCCCACTTTTTGTGCAGTTTTGAGTAAGATGTTTTTCTTCTGCAGTCATTAAATCTTTGCTGTTCTCAGACTCTCAAGCTCTCCCATCACCCATTTTATTCCTAATACAAATGAGAACTGGAGGAACACATAAATTAATAGATTGGAGATATTCCAACATTATTTCAAACCTTGTTTTTAGAAATAACATAGTTGTCATATTTCATTGAACAAGTGATGGTGTTAGAATCCCAAAAAGATCTCTTTTATAACTAAGTCTATCTTTGGAATTTGGAGTTTCTTAGCTCCTGCTGAAACTGAATGAATTTGACAGCATTTCACCACTTTAGGAGTTTTGGGTTCCAGAGTCCATTATTCTGCCTCTGCCACTCGTATGTCCTCAATGTGGGATACACTGTGTACATATTAGCAGGTGTTGGCAAATCCCACACATGCGGTTTCTTCCCTCTACCCTTAACCTGGACAAAAAGTATTTCCATTCATATTAATTCAGTCTTGAACTTATTTTAGAAGCAACTGGAAAAAGCCTCATTTATCTTTGTCATTGTGCAACTGGCTAAGAATTAAGGAAATCATGTGGTTAGATGATTGCTGAAAAGACCCAGCTTGTTAGAGATGGGCAAACCTTGGAAGGGTTGACTAGGTTCTGAGAGGACCCCTGAAGTGTGGCTACTTTTCTGAAAGGCAGTCAAATTAATAACCTGTACATAGTAACACTCAGGAGTTCCCAGAAAGTTACTGCCTTGTGAGGTTATCATCCTTTCTCATGTAATTGTCTTTCCCAGTGAGGGATCCGTCATGGGAGAACTCAGGCTAATAGCATTATGCTGTGACTTCAGGCTGTCTCCTTCCCCACCCCCACACTGCCTTTCCTTTCTCAGAAATGGTGGGCCCTTTGTCTGAACGATAGCAGAAAATTCAGAACAAGAAAAAGCCCACAGGGCCAGATCTTTACTGCTATATTGTAGGGATGGTCCTCTGCTGAGCTGGTATAAATAAAATATGCTGCTGCTGCTGCTGCTGCTTAGTATGTCACTGGAGAAAACCATCTGGGTGCCTTTTAGAACAAAGAATTAGACATGGTCTCCAGTGAGTGGATTTTCTAGGCCTATAGCTGGTGGTAACTTCAAAGTGAGGTCTGTGCACAGAGGGAGGCACCAAGAATATTGGAGACCAAAGTGTTATATGACCTCAGATGTTTCCCTTGCTTGCTTGCTTTCTCTTTTGAGTCTGACAAATAGTTTCTGGAGAGCCAGTTCCATTAAGGAAGTTCAAGAACCAATGAGCTTTCCTCTTACTAAAACACTATCTTTTAATGTTATTTATAGCCCTTTGTTTCACTAGAGTAAAATGAGTCCAGGGCAGGAAGTGGCCAGGGTGGGAGATAGGACACCAAGTAAGCCTGCTGGGCTTGTCCTTCCTTGTCCAGATCTCTCTGTGCTATCATCATGTAAAACTACAGATATTTCCATACTCTCATAAATGCCAGTGCCAGAAATCAAGAAGACTTTCTTTTAGATGTAATTGTCTTCTAGTTTGCTGGTAGGCTTTATTTCCAATTTATTTGCTTGGGTCTTCTGATGTGTCGCCCTTTGGGGCTGTGAAACTTCATATATAGTTATTTTGAAATTTGGTACCCTTTTATACAAAAGAAATTAAAACAACAATGAAAACATTGTCCAATTCTATGCACAATAAAAATATCCTTCAGTAATTTGATTTACAGGAAATGAAAAGTATTATCAACAGAATATGCTTTTCAAAAATTTATAATCCTTTAAACGGGCAAATCCTTTCTCCGGGATTAGTAGCATGGTTTGTGTCCTAGGAGCCAAATCCTATTCTCTGATTCAATCCTCAAATCCTTTCTAACAGTGCCTATATTGATTTCAGACCCAGTTTTGCTTAAGAATCTGAGGACAGAATTTGGTGCTGTGTTTTGAGATTCTTAAATAAGGATTTTTTTTTTAATGGAGTTTATCTAAAATAGCCTCTAGTTCCCAAAGTTAAATTCTGATGTCTCAATGAGCATAACCGATGTGCTTAATTTCTAGGCTGTCCTTTGTTTTCCCCACGCCTAGCTGAATTCATACTTCTCTGATCTGGAGGAACAACCTAGAAGGTTGATGCTGAATTCCAAAGGTTTTTGGTGACTCAGGGTATTTCCTTAAGCCCAAATATTGACCCTGAATGTGCGTGTGGTTGATCTCCCTGTCATATTTTTAGTGTTCTTGGAACTTGGTCTTTTTGAATACAATGTACATGTAAATGTTTATTATACATATTTATATTCACAGAGGTCAGATGCTCTGTTACAAGGAGGGTAACTGGTGTTCTGCTCATCTATAGGAAGATGAAAATAAATGCTGCTGATGATGATGTGTAGATAATGAAGATAGTAAAAATCCTAAGTTGACTTTTTTAATCACTAAAGAGTGTTTACATCATGAGGAGGGCAGTTTTAGTAAATGTGTTATATTATTATATGCTAATTATACAAAAATGATTATCTGCATATGGTACATATAATAGCTCTCTGTAAAGCAGACTATTTGTTTTATCAGGACACATTAATCCCTACCTAGAGTAGATAACAGAATTGGTTGTGCTGTCTCACAAAATCTTGTCTGAGAAAAAGAACTGAAATATACAAAAGTGCTCTGAAATAGGCTACATTAATTCAAGAAACTAGAGAGCAGAGAGGTAGTAAGAGGATCACCAAAACATGGCTATATCATGAATGCCTATGTAGAAGAGAAGTTTACAAAGAAACAGCAGATTACAGGAAAGTCAACCATGCAATTTGTGCTATAAAAACATTTTTGAATGGGTGCTGTGAACCAAGTACCGAACAAAACGATTTATAGGGATTGTGTTTGATTCTCAGAACAACCCTATGAGGTAGGTACTATTATCATTATCATTTTCCATCTAAGGAAAACAAAGTTTAGTTAATATGGAATAACTTGTCCAAGATCACACAATGAAGTGACTCAGCCTAGATTTGAACCCATTTGTGCCAAACTCCAATCCCCATGATCCTAACCCCACCTTTGGTGCCTCCTTTCTTTCTCCCAGCAATCTGCTCTGCACATCACACCTGTCTGCTCTGCCATCTCTTAATGCACAAATCCGATGATGTCTTCTTGGTCTCAGTCCTTCCTGAATTCTATGTTAATTGCCCTGAAATGTAATAGAGATCATCCATGTTCATGATAGTACATTTGCTAAGTGAGTGTAATAATATAGGAACTGCTTCTGACATAATGTTCGGTTATTAAAGTAGAAAGCTTGTTAGGGTCAGGGTTAGGAGCTCATGCAGTGTGACCTTGGATAAGTTGTTTTGCACAGCTATGTTTCATTTTCCTCAGCTATAAATTGTCAGTGATAATAATACTTGCCTCTTTAGGTTGCTGAGAAAATTTAGTAGGACAATGCCTATGAAACTGTTAGCACTGTGCTTAGCTTAATAATCATTATTATCTGGCATTACATATTCATTAGTTATTATGTATAAATATACTGTGTAAATTCTTCTTTCTACTTGAAATTCTCTTTCTTCTTGATCTCCATACATGATCATGTTCTGTTTTTCTACCTCTCTGATGATTCTCTCTTCTTTACTAGCTTCCTTTCTTCCTGCCCCTTTGCACATTTTTCAAGGTTTTATTCTTGGCCCTCTTTTCTCTGCCACCTCCAGAATCTTATACTCCTTGACCCCCTTCTGATAATAATGCCCTGTCTTTCCACCTCATGCCCATGAAGCCACTCCTTGTCCTCACTAGACCCTCCAATTCCAAAACCTGTACTTCTTTCCTATTTCTGTCTTCACTTCATTGTTTCCAGCCTGGGGCAGCCAGGAAAGATCCTTCCATGTGAAAATCTGTCCTCTATGGACTTGGTTCTCCCAAGCCTGTGGTCTCCACATGCGCTCTCACCATTCTCGAAAATGGGTCATTACTGGAGGGTTGTGCTTGGATTCCCCACAGATCTCTGCTATGGCATCTCAGTTGGGTGTTCAGGGTTAACTGGACAACTTTTTATTCATGTCCAGTTGATGCCATATCACATTCCTCATAGTAGCCGTTCTAAACTTTTCAATTTTCCTTAAGTCCCCAGAGAGACTGCTATACCCTCACTCTATCTATTTCTTTATCAGGAAAATCAAGGACATCTGACCTGAGCTTTCTCACATTCACTTTTCCACCTAACAATTGTATGTCAGTGTTCTTAACCTCATCCGCCTTCAGCCTCCTCTGGAATCTTCATCAGTTATATTTTACTTTCTATACATTTTCAAGCCTCCTTCTCTGTTGCCTCTTTTCTAATCATGTGGGTTTCCCATATAGTAAGGATTTTTTTTTAACCCTGTTAACATCTCCAGGTGCCATACTCCATATTTTCTTACTTTTGCCTTTAGTTTTCCCCAGAGAACACTCTCCTTAACTTCTGGTAATCTGGATTCCCCAAAACTTCTACTGAAACTGAAGGCCACCTGGGTCTCCCAATCCACTGAATCATTGTCCCTTTCTTAACTTGTATCCTTAACTTTCCTGAAGTGCATGACATCGTCATGTGCCCTTCTTCTAGACTTTTTCTTCCATTAGCATCCGTGGTACCCCATGGTTCCATCTTCTGAACTGGTTCCTCTTCTATTCAATCTAATTTAATTCAATCAGTGTGTATTCACCATTCACTTATTTCAACTGAGATTGATGAAGAAGCAAGATACTTTTGGATAATCTGGCTGATAGCAGCATCACCACCAAATAATTAAGCTTTCCTTTCTCCAAAACTAATTAACAGGCATAACAAATTATGTCCTCTTCAACTTCTGGACTTGAAAATTTGGTTGATGGTAATTTTGTAATTTATTTGAGATAATCTTGAAAAGGGTGCCTTATTTACTAGCCGTGGTTATCCCTGGTACATCTCATTTTAACTCAACAAGTACTATATCATGTGTGTTAACTGCCAGGTACTGTTCCCAGTGCTTTACAAATATTAACTCTCTGAACATTCAAGACAAGTGGGTTATATTGTCCTACAGACAATGAATGGAGGATGCCCTTTGAAATAAAACACAAATTGTTTATTGTTGTTTTACTGATCGAATCTGTTTTTAGTTGGATGGTCTTTACTACAAAGTATTTGATTTCTGTTCTACTTAATGGTGGATGTTCCTCCTTTCTTTCTTTAGATGTTCTTTAAATAAAATTCAAAAAGCAAAAAAAAAAAAGTGGGTATTATGATTAATCCCATTATATAGATGAGGAAACTGAAGGACATTTAAATAACTAACTCAAGGTCATATAGCCAGCTGGGATTTCAACCCATGTAGTATGGTTCCAGATTTGGTGCTGCAGAGGTACTCAATAAATCATTACTGAATGAAAAAAATACTTGAAGAACTAATTTTCTATTTTCAAAAGCTAATTTAAGATTTTTCACTTGCATTCAAATTGTTTATTTCTAGTATTTTGCATGTTCTTGCTGCTTCCTCTCATCATTTGGGGGAAAAATTGTTTTTAAAATTTGGTTATAGAAATGTGTCGGTGGGACAAGATAATTTTATCTCCAGATAACAAGACCTTTTCAGAATCTCCTTCTGGATTTCTATTCTCACTTTCAGTACACCCTGGTGTGAAATGATGGGGAATCTTTGGAAAAGATACACTGAAGGATTATTGCCTTCTCCAGGTTCCTCTGTGTCTGCTACTTCTTCAGCAGGCTTCAGCACACAAACTCCTTCCCCGCGGTTGACCTTGGTGGTGGTGAGTCCTGCTGTGTTGCACTGCTATCTGTAAAGCATTAAGACTTTGTCAAGAGGCTTTTCAAAAAAACATGCATAAGCAGCTGTTCCATCTAGTTTGTATACCTTGCATAAGTACCATGCAGTTCTCAAATCTCTTTTGAATCAAGGGGTTTGTCTGTGACTAAAGAGGATTGATTACAGTGGCTCACCATCCTTCTGCTGGTCACTCATTATTCTGTTATATTATTCTGTGCTAGAATTACTTTCTGAGCACGCATATGAATAGTGTAAATCATTCATGGCATCTTTCTATTTTTTTTCTTGAAAATGATAATTACATGATACCTTTCTTTCCTGATTTTTCCATTCTATAAATATTTCTTCAGTTAAGTTCACTGTGATCACTGTTTGAGATTCAGAAATCCTTCAGGAAGCTGGTAAAGCAGAAACCTAGTTGAATTCATCATTCATCCTAAATGCTGTCAAATTAAAAATAAGATTTCTGTTAGTTTCTGCTCATCTGAATATCTGCTATATGAGATACAGAGGCAGCATATTTAATAACATTACTTTTTGTGAAGAGCAGAATATAATTTAAGAAAAAATTTTTTAGTAGGGCTGTAAACAACTACATAAAGGATAGGATTATAATAAACCTAATCACCATTATTTTGTCTTGTATTATCATTTAAATTTTTATAAACATGTGCATTTGAAAATATAACATTCTTCCTACTTTATCTAGGAAATTTTCTCTTAACATTTGTGTTAGCTGTGAAACTATTACTTTGTAGTTACCTATTAGAAAGTTATTAATTTTTAAATAAATTAGTAGCTATTATAATCATGATGAATCAGTAAAGCATTTTACTTTTACAATTATACATATATTTTTATATTTCAATTGACTGATACTATATTAGCACATAAAGCAGATAAGGTTATTTGTTACTCTAATGATAATTTACAATACAGACCCATACTTGAATATTAATATTGAGATTTTAAAATTGATTGTGTCTTACTCACTTTTTTGGTGTCACAGTATCCTTTTATGAAATGATAGTATTGTTCTTCCTAATGTACTTAGCAAAATAAAAAGTTGACAACTCTATCAAAAAAATTAATCCAAAATGTCATGTTTTAGTTAGCTTCCTAGTGTTATGCTCATGAGATATAACTGTAAGCTATACAATCACAGGATCGCTGATCATTTACAAGTTCTGGGATACTAAAAAGTGATATTGAAGTAGACATTCAGCTAGTTGGCCTTCTAGAAGCCAAGGCTGAAACTCATGCCAAATATTAGTCTGATTCTGAAGTTTAGTGCATATCTAACATTTATCTTTTTCTTCCTAATCCATTACTTCTATCTTATTCTAGGTCTTGATTCCCTTGGTGTCTACGTTTCTAGGTGATCTATGTCTTTTTTGAACTCTTAGATCTTATGAGGTCCTACTCATTTGACATTTAATCATTATATTTCTTTGTAGCATTTCTGGGTCCAATGTCTTGCATGGCCATTTAGTTTTTGTGTGCATCCTTCTATTATCTCCAGCTCAATAATAAACTACTTGCAGTTAGGCATGGACATTATTTTCTTCAGATCCCCTGCAGCTCCTAGCTCTGTGTGCCTGAGAGAACATGTGCTTTGTGAATGAATAAATGAATGACATAATTCAACCTTTATTGGTCATTCAGACAAGAAGGTTGTTGGGTTTATCTTGTAGAGGGCAAGTTCTAGTGCTAGAGAGATTTAGCCAAGCTTACTGTCCCACGAACTAGAGTTGTATAAGCAAGCTGGCCTGGAGCTAAGTCTCCCATGACATATCCATGTTTTTAGATCCTGTGACACAGGAAGTCAACAAACACTGGATCACAAATACAACTTAGTGAGTGCTGGGTCTGTGCATGTGTAAATACTCTGTTTCAGAGCTCTCTTGATAATGAAACTGTATATGGATTTACATGCCCCAATTAAATGGTATAAAGAAAAGTGACAGAACAAGGATTTGAACTTAAGCAGCCCAGCTCCAAAGTTCCAGTTTTTAATTGCTCCACTACACTGTAGTTTCATGATGCAATGCTACATAGAATCAGAGCAATCAACATCTAACCCTCACGGGCCCTCCTGGTAGAAAGATCAGCCAAAAGTCCTAGGTAATGCCTCAGCGCCCTGCCAGGGGCCAGATGCTCATTTTCTAGACCATGAAAATTAGTCCCAGGGGGATGACAATATGTAGCAAGTTAAGGTGCCCTCAGGTGGTTCAGAGTCAGTCTGAAAGGATAGTAGAAAGTCAGCCTGCCCTATCAGTAGGGTGACCATATAATTTACCATCCAAACCAAAATACTTTTGAGAGCCAAAAGGAAATACTGTAATAATTATGTGGAAACTACAAATGTAAACTGACTATTGCAGGCGGTCTTCACTGGCTGAGTCTGTCAAAACCTCCCAGGAAAGGGAGAGAAAAATGTAAGTAAACTTGGTAAAAACTTGGTAAATGTGGGAAGCCAATTATCCGAAAGAGGATAAAGGTGGGATGAGGGCACTAAACCTAGGGACAGAAGTCAGGTGCAGTTAAGGATGCTTAAAAAAGAACTGGGTAGGGGGCGCCTGGGTGGCTCAGTTGTTAAGCGTCTGCCTTAGGCTCAGGTCATGATCTCAGGGTCCTGGGATCGAGCCTGCAATGGGCTCCCTGCTCAGCGGGGTGTCTGCTTCTCCCTCTGCTCCTACCCCTGCTCATGCCTCTCTCTCTCTCTCAAATAATTAAATAAAATCTTAAAAAAAAAAAGAATTGGGTACATACGTATAACAAAAAGAAGCAAAAAAGGTATGTAGACATGCAGAACAATATGGTAGTTTGTGTATGTGTGAAAATAAGTTAGGAGAATAAAAGAAGCTAAGAATGGGTTTCCAACAACTATTTGGGAGGGACTCCCAAACAAATCCTGGTCATCAAAGGCTCACTGTGAACTTGAGAGGGAGTCCAAGCTAGCCACATCAGTATCTTCTTGGGACTAGGATAGTTCCATATTTTTGTCAGGTGTTGTGTAGCCCTCTCTTCTCAGCTGGCTAACTTTTCTGAGAACTCCAGTGACAGAACAATAAACGCAAATAAACTTAGGAAATTTGGGAGGCCAACTCTCTGAAAGAGGGTAAGGTTGGGACCTCATCCATGCACCTAGGAGCAAAAAAAAGAAGAAGCAGGCATTGCTGTTAAGGAAAGGATTGGGTGAGTATAGGTGACAAGAAGAAACCTGAGATCCAGATGCAAGCTGAATGTGATTCAGCTCTTTATTTCCAGATCAAAAATGACAGAAATTTGACATCACAAATCGGAAAGAAAACTTTCCTTGCTTGAAGACTTGCCAAGGACCTTACAAGAGCAATAGGTGCAGTTCTGACTTCTGCATTTTTTAAACTGATGCAAAGAATTAAAATTCAGAAAAGACTTACCAGACAGATTATAGTGGTAAGAGCATGGCCTTTCATGAAATTTAGTAGAGAGAGAGAAAGCTAAGGGTTGATTTCACTGTTTTCAAAAATCATGAAGAATATGGATACTCATTATTTTGCTTCTCCACAGTAGGTTGAAACAAAGAAATGAGCTGACATTGCAGCAAGAGATATGTTAGTAATGCTTAAGGAAGAACTTCTTGACCAAATGCTGGGGCAAGGAAGTGCTGAAATGTCTGACCCTGTAATCTTTTTATGATAGGATAGAAAATCACTAGTCCTGAGTTGTCATTACACATGGTATTTGTTGTAGGAGGTCCTGAAGAGTGAGTGGAGGAATCTGAGTGCAAGGGTGTCTCCTGACAGAAGAAGGAGAAGTCAAAGTCAATTAACCGTAAAAACGATCATGTGGACTCTATCCCCAGGTCATGGGTGTGTTGAGATGATTCTTCACACACACGGCCCAGCCCCTACTTCTGAAATCCGGATAGTGACACTCTTGACATTGCACTGTGACTTCACCAGTGTTATTCCTCTTCATTCTACTTTAGTCCCAGGTGATTCACCTGGGTGGGGACCCTGCCTCCAGCTGTGAGTGAAGCATCACTTCTCCCTTTTGAGTGGGTAGGAGCAGCTTCTACAGCTGTCCCTCCCAGAAACTCCATGGCTTCCTTAAACCTCAGAGGATTTTCTCTGTCTGGTCAGAGACCCAGGACAGATTGTTTACTACATCTGGCTTGGTACCCAGTTCTTCTCTTGGGAGAGAAGACATACACTTGCATAGGGCAGAAGCTAGCATCAAATCAGCTTCAGTTGAGACCTTCTTGCCACCGCAGAGTAGCACTTACAGCTCAGCATCCCGGCTGTCTAAGTCCCACTGGCCACTAGTCCTTAGGTGGATATGTTATTTACCGCTTGTGAGGCAGGTAATATAACTGCACAGGATGTCCCTGAAGATTCACAGCTTGTCTCTGAGAGGTAGAAGGTCAGTAGGAGAAAAAGGATGTGGGTCTGTGCCTAATCACCCTGACTTTTGCTCTGAAATCACTGAATTGGGTAAGAAAGGGGAACTAAGTGTAGCACTCAGGGATCCCTCTGCTCCTGGATGTGACTCTTAGGAATCCTATGGCTCTAGGTCTTAGGCTCCATTTTTGCCTCTATTACAAGCCCTAGACTTGCTGGGCTGTGTGGCTACCGTGCTCTTATGTAGGCAATAGAGATACAATGACAAATAAGACAGATAATATCTCACTCTCACAAGGGTTTATTCCTAGTGAGAGGAGACAGACTATAAACAAAGAAGCAAATAAATAAACAAGAAAATATCAGATGGTGACAGGTGATAGTAAATCAGGGTGATTGATGGGAAGTTAGTGTTGGGTGAGGGAATAGTTTAGGCTGAGATGTTGGGGACATGCTCACTGAAGAGACTAATCAGTAACCTGAATGACAAAAAAAGAGTCAACCAGACAATGCAGGGAAAGAGCTTCCAGTAGCAGGAACTGCTCGTGGAAAGGCTCTAAGCTGGGAAGGAGCTCAGTGTTTTTGGAACAAAAAAGGGAAGACCATGGGCCTGGAGCTGAGTGAGGCTAGGATAAGAGATGGAAAAGTTTGGAAAGTTTGTCAGGCACCAACCATGGGGGCCAGGAGGAGAGTGAATTCAAAATGGTCCTAGAATTGTATTAGACCCTGGAGGTTATCTAGCTTGCACTTCTTACTTCAAAAAATGAGGAAGCAGAGCCTAGGGAGATGCAATTTTACCACTCCATCTCTGCCAGCCAAACTTGATCATGCTATGATGTGGGAGCAAGATCTTCTGACCCACGGTCCTTGCCACTTTCCACTAAATTCTTCCTGAATGCTAAAATGGGATTCCTGAATGTCTCACTTTATTTTTTAAAAAAGATTTTATTTATTTATTTGTTCATTTGAGAGCGAGAGAGAAAGAAAGAGAGAGAGGGAGAGCATGAGCTGGGGGAAAGGTATAGGGAGAGGAATAAGCAGACTCCCTGCTGAGCAGGGAGACCAATGTGAGGCTCTATCCCAGGACCCCAGGAATCATGACCTGAGCTGAAGACAGATGCTGGAGTCACCCAGGTGCCCCCTGAATGTCCCACTTTAATAGGGAATTAAATAAACTAATATCTGTAAAAACATTTAGAACAATATTCATTACATTATGCTTGTTACATAATAAACACTATATAAATGTTTCAAGGATTTAAAAAAAGACATAAAAACGTGGAATTATCCTTCATTCACCTTGTAAAAAATTGGGGGCTTATAAACATCTTTGTAGCCTAGTTATACATTGTCTCAATAGCAAGTATTTAGTTTGACTAATGTCACAAACCAAATGCAACCCATTTGCTCTAGGATTGGGACACATTCCCACTATAGGGACATATGGTGCAGCTTCTACATCAGGAAGAGTTAACATTCCACTGTTCACACAAACATTCAGAATCAGAAAATTGTATTGTAAGTTATGTACACACAGGACACGTGCGTATATACATCTTGGTTTTTCAAATAGCAGTGACATTGCCTAAGGGAGCAATAGCTTTCACATCCTCCTCTGTGTTGAAAAGAAGGCTTTATTGAAGAGGACATATGGATGGAAATTCATTTTGGAATAGTCAAGATCTTCAGTTCTAAAAGGATTTGAGACTGGCTCAATTAAGCACAAACCCACAGCGAGAGATGTGCTGGTGGAATAGAAGCTTGTTGTCACTGCTCTGGCTCTCATTCAGGATTTATAGCCCAAAGATCTGCTACCGGCCAGCAGCAATGGCAAATTACACCTTCATTCTCTGGCCTGAGTCTCCTCCATTCATCCTACTGCCTTCTAGACTTCCTCCTGATTCTTTCCCTCTAACTAGCTGGTGGACTCTGACAGACTTTCTATTTTCTCTCTCTTTATTCCTCCTTTATCTCTATCCTTAATGGAGAATGTAATAAAGAAAAGTCTCACTCCTTCCTCCAGATCCTGAAGAGACAGGAAGAGCATCCTCCCTGACTTTGTCTAGGGCGGATGAAAGTATAAATGAGGTGATGGCTTTGAATCAAAGATGGTAGGGCAGGAAGAAACTTCAGAGTCCATGGGAACACCTCTTTACTGTTCGGTTTTATGGCACATGTAGAAGGAGTTAATGTTTGTACAGTGCACTAAGGTAAATGGAGAAACTTGCTTACAGCTGAGGTATCCAGCCTGGGCACTCTAGCTACTCCTAGATTCTCCAGCTACTCTGAGGGTGGAGGGGAACCCAAGCTTGACAGCGGCTCTGTGAACTTCAAGGTCAACCCTAGGTATCAGTATCCAGCTGAAGACAAGGGAAAAGAGAGCATGGAGGATCATCTATGAGGATTATGATCCAGGTCTAATTGTACACCTAGGTGAACATTCCAATGGCCAGAGCATATCATATGGGCACATCTGGCTATGAGGAAGGCTGGAACCTGGGTGTAGCTGTATGTCCAAGAAGAAAGGAACCAAGTTTTGTGACTAGGTAGCCAGTCTCTGCCATAGGAAGTATATGACCAGTGGTACTCCAGAGACAGTGGCAGAGTTGAAACTAAGACACACATTACTTAACCCATAGCACAGGTCTCTCCTCACCAAACCACACTTTGTCATATCTTTCATATGTCCCCTAACTTAAAAAAAAAAATCTTCCCACAAAAGGTGGCAAGAGGAAACCAAGAAGAAAGTGGTTAGTACCTTCTCTAAGGAAGATTGGTATGATGGAAAAGCACCAGCTGTGTTTGATATAAGAAACACAGAAAAATGCTAGTCTCGAGGCCTCAGGAAACCAAAATTGCATCTGATTGCCTCAAGGATCATAAAGTGAGGCCTGTTGCTCTGCAGAATGATGAAACTGCATTAGAAAATCCAAACTAACCACAAAGGATATTCAGGGCAAAACTGCCTGCCTGACTTCTATAACGTGGATCCAACCCATGAAAAATGTGCTTCATGGTCAAGAAAAGGGCAGACCATGACTGAAGCTCATGTCGATATCAAGACTACCGGGAGTTATATGCTTCATTTGTTCTGTGTTGGTTTACTAAAAAAAAGCAATGATCAGATTTGGAAGACCTTTCACACTTGGCACCTATAGGTCCACCAAATCCAGAAGATGACGGAAATCATGACCCAAGAAGTACCCAAATGACTTTAAAGAAGTTGCCTGTAAACTGATTCCAGTCAGCACTGGGAAAGACATAAAAAAGACTTGCCGATCTATTTATCCTCTCTATGATGGGTTCATTAGAAAAATAAAAAATGCCGAAGAAGCCCAAGTTTGAAATGGGAAAACTCATGTGGCTTCGTGGTGAAGACAATGGTTCTGGAAAAGCTTCTGGGATGAGACAGGGGATACAGTTAAATGAACTGATAGATATGAGCCACTAGTCCAAGAATCTGCTTAAAATTCAGACTTTTAATGGTGACAAATAAAAAGTCTTATTTGTGGAGAAAAAAGACACGTGCAGCCTGCTAAATGCAATTCTGGCATAGCTTCAGTCAAAATCTACTCACGGGAAAGGCCCTGGTGCAACCTGTGGGAATCTCACAAAGAAGGGTCAGACTCGCCTCCTGATAGGAGAGAGAATTTCCACCACACCATGAACTCTTTGTGAGGAAATCAGCATCCGAATCCTAAGCCTTGCCTTACTTCTTTCGGTCCTTCCCCACTTGGTTGCTTCCTGAGGACCTGGGGAGGGAGGCAAGATGAGGGTTATTGCGCGGTTCACTGCAAACACCTGTCTCTTGGTTTTTACCTCAACCTTTGATTCAGATGTTTTCACTTCCTCCCCTTTTTACATTTGGCCCTTTGGTCTCTGTCCCCTGAGCTGACTTTCATCATCCAATTAGAAATAACACCCTCTTCTCGCTACCAGCTTTTCTGGGAACCATAGGGAGTAAACCCCAAGCCTCCCTCACAGCCCTTGGGGCCAGCCGTGCTTCAAAGGAGCGTGGTGGCGACACCAGCTCACGGCTGGGCTTCTTTTCTGTTTGAACAGCTTCTATTGCTCACTGCTGATCAGTAACTCAATGATTCATTAAACACACAAACAATGAGTGAATCTGTTCCATTAGCAAGGCCACCTGTTGATCTCAGACATCCTCAGCTGAACTCAGCGAACGTGAAAAACAGAATGCCTGCATCCGTGGAGGGCCCCGTCCCACATTTGATGGCATGTTACAGCAGGAAAAGCAGAGTTCCAGCCTTGCTGGTGCTTTTATGCTTTTCCTTTCATCTGGTGGCAGGGCTGCAAGAATATACTGTGGAATACAATGCCCTTCTCTATAATCAGCTGGAAAACTCTAAGAGCTTGGTCATTACTGCTTCCTTAGGCTTGTGGAATTAGACAAAGGGGAGAATAGGAATATCCTGTACCCTTTTGCCTGCAGGTGCCAGGGCAACAGAATTAGCAGAGTGCTAAACAAAAACAAAAAGAAAACGAAAAAGCAAAGCAAACCACATGTAAAAGAAGTCTTATTTATCGCGATGATACCTTCTCTCCCCTGGAAATAATACGGCCTCTTTGCTGCTTAGCCCCTCCTCCCCAGAGTTGCTCCAAGCCTTTAGGACCTGGTCTACTCATGTTCACCAGTTTATTATAAATCAAAACTACTAAAAATCCGATAAAGCTGACTGAGTGAAGCTTTTGATGCAGGCAGCACAGTCAACAAAGTTGATATTTTGTTATTTAAAAAAGTAGTGCTTTCTCTTCTTTTACGTTTAACCCCTTTAATCTTTGTAATAAAGAGAAGAGCTTTCATAAGGTCAACAATATTTGTTTAGAGCCTGAAAACTATATCATATCAAGATTGAATTGCCTCTTTGGGGAGAATTGAATATGAAATTCCTCAACTGAATATGAAATTGCCTCTTTAGGGGGAATTTCATTTTTGAGTGCCACACTTATTAGGATTTCATACTTGACACTTGAGAATGGTTAGGCTTAAATTTCTTTATAGTGACATTTTGATTAAAATCTTTGATTACATAGTCCAGTTTTTATGTTTTTGATGGGTTTATTCTAGACTATCATGAAACACTTTGTTGTTCGTTGGTTCTTGTGAGAACATAGATGAAGTAGGAGGCAACAACTCTCCAACGAAAATTCCAGTTCCTATTAGTTTATCAGTAAAATTTTGCAAAAATCATCCATTTAAAATCCCATGACAGATTTCAGAGATTACCTTTGCTAGTGGCTGTTTTACGTTCATTTTTGTAGCCCTGGAAATGGTAGAATGCCAGGTGAGGAATTCAGGTTATGTTTCTTTCCTGAATATTGTTTTGCTTTTAGAGGATGGGCTTTGAGCTACAAGCATTCAGAACGAGCACCGTGAACAGTTGGAGGCAGGCAGACTCCACGGCTTGGGTTCTCCAGGCAGGTGTGAGCATATCTCCCTCATCCAGCACATAAAAGGACCACGTGCACTTTCAAAGGGATTTCTGCAATCCTGGTCTTTTGACAACCATGACTATGATTTGATTGCCAAATGCAGGTGGTTGTGCGGAGGCCTGGTTGTGCAATCAAAAGAATCCTCTGTCTTCTGTATAAAATGCAAAAACACAAGGAGAGACTTTAAAAAAAAAAAAAAAGACTAACTAGGAGATAGACACATACTAATTAAAAATTAGGTGGAAGACTCATAGTTATTCCCTGATGTGTTTAGATTAGCCCTGTCCAGTAGAACTTTCTGCAATGGTGAGGATGTTCTGCACCTGAGCCATCTAATAGGCTAGCCGCATGGGGCTACCAGGCACTTGAAATGTGGCCAGTGTGACTGGGAAGCTAAATTTCAACTTTAGTCCATTTAAATTTAAATAGGCACATGTATTTAGTGGTTGCTGTGTTGGACAGAAAAGGATTATTCTATAACTCTATGAGGGACACGGAGGAGGTTGGTCTTCACTGTGATATTCCTAGGACAGAGGTGGGTTTTCTACCCTCATTCTAAGTCCTCAATAAATCTTCGTTGTGTGAAGATATAAAGCTGATCCTGGCCCATCCTTCCTTAGCAGTCTTAGGTGCTTCTCCTGGCCCAAGAGCTCCAACTCCTGGCAGGCCCACCTTTTGCTCCAGCATGTCCAATTTTTAAATCTCTCCTCTAACTTCCTGTCTCTGTGGTTTTGTGTGTGCAGTTTCCTCTGCCTGGAATGCTCTTCTTCACACTTGCCACCTCGGCAGGCCTCTGCTTATCTCTCATAACTGGAAAGTCTTCACCAACTGCCCCAAACTGAGTTCATCACCCCCTTCCCTTGGTTCCCATGGTGGTGTCAGAGCACGGACATCTCAGGGCAGACTCTCAGATCTGTGTGTCAGTGTTTGTAAGGAAATTCCCAAGGGAAACCAGGCAAGGCGTGGGTGGAAGGCAGAGGGCAGGGAAGGGAAGAAGCCCCGGAAGTGTGCAGTCATGAAGTCCAACCGAGGGTCGAATTTGCTCAGGAATTCCATATATCAAGCCTCAGAGTGTTCCTGACCAAGTCCAAGGAACTAGCATTTTCACACTCTCACTTCCATCAGTTACTGGTCAAGGACCACCCAGGGAACATGTGCTCCCAGATGCTCTCCCCACTTGGGGTGGGCCCAGAAGACTCCAAGGAGAGTTCCCCAAGAAAGAGGGCAGATTCTGACTGTGGGAAACAAAGCACATGGGAATGAGGAGCAATGGGGCAGGCAGGATGGAAAAGGATCCTGAGGGATCTGGGCAGAACACAAACATTAGGCATTCGACATTATCCTCTATGAGGGGTGTTAGAATTGCGTCCGTGTGCGTTGCAAACCCAGATCCATCTTATCCTAGAAAAGTGACTTGTTTTCAGTCTCCTCTGTAAAATTCAGAAATAATTCCTTCTCCTTTTCAGGCCTAAGGTGACATTTCAATATGGTAACTAGTAAGAAGTCAAAAATTGCAGCTATTTTTAAAACACAGCAGTTTATTGTGATATGTGACAATAAATGTGCTGTCTGGCAATAATACCACATACCTGACTCTTCCACTGGCTTTGAGATTCTCTAGGGTAGTAATATGCCTCATTGGTCTTTAAGTCACTGGCACTTAAGCCAATGCCTGACCCCGAGTAGACGTCAGATCGACATTTCTTGAGTGATACTCAACTTTGAACCTAATCTCTCTTATCATCTCTGATGATATGTTACAATGAAAGACTATTCATGTGTCTATCTTGCTCATTAGACCATAAGGGTAGGGTTTCTTACTCTTTTTTGATTCCCTTAAACGTAGCACGACCTGGTGCATGACAGTGGCTAGATAATTGTCGAACTGATGTTTGTTGGGCAAGAATCCTGAAAGTTCCACGGGTCCCAGCGTTGTAATCTGAAGTGTTGTTTTCTTCATTTCTGAGTTTGTTTACAGACTGTGATCTCAGATCCCTCATGATTCAGTAGAGTAAAACAAAAACCCTTCTAGGTTTTTCAGGAAGAATGTGATTTAATAGAAGGAATTGGGTGCTACAGCAGGCAGAATTTCTAAAATGCTCCCCCCAGTGATGTTCCACCCTAATCCTGGGAGCTATGAATATGCTGATGATCACTCCTGTGATTATGTTATGTTATATGGCAATACTCCCAGTATCAAGGTGGATTTTCTACCTTCACTGTAAGTTCTCAATAAATATTTGTTGTGTGAAAATATAAATCTGGTCATGGCCCATCTTTCCTTAGCACTCTTAGGTGCTTCTTCTGGCCATAAAGAGAGATTACTGGGGTGGGCCTGATCTAATCATGCAAGCCTTTAAAATCAGGGAGCTTTCTCTGGCCGAAAAGAGAAAAGAATGTTAGAGTCCAAGTGTGAGGGGATTGGGTGTGACGGGTCCTGCTCTGGCTGCCATGTTGGGAGAAGGACTCAAGGTGCCATTGCTGGTTTGAAGATGGAGGAGGCCACATGGGGAGAGATGTGAGTGGCTTTAAGGAACTGAGAGAAGCTTCTGACAGCCAGCAAGGAATTGGGGACCTAAGTCTTAAAACTACAAGGAGATGAATTCTGCCAACATCCTGAATGAGCTTGGAAGTAGATTCTTCCCTGAGCTTCCACATAAGATCCCTGTCAACAGCTGACACCTTGATTTTAGGCCCAAGGGTTCAAGCATGAGAGCTATTTGGCCTTCTCTCCTCTCTTGCTAACAGTTTTAAACCTGTTTTCTTTAAAAACCCAACTCTGGGAAGAAATTTTAGCATCCAAGCTCAAGAGAGGTAGGATGCAATTCTTGGTCCACAGCCTGGTGAGACTCTGACCAGGAACCCTATTGAGCCCACCTGACCTCTGACCTATACAATGGTGAAGTAATAAAGAGGTGTTATTTCAAGCTGTTAAGTTTGTGGTAATTTGCTACACAGCAATAGAAAACTAATACAAATGCTTATTAGATTGTGGAAAAGCCTGGAGTCAAGAAAGTAGGGTGGGCTACTCCTAGCTTTCAGGTTCTGCCACTACGGGCTGCAGGGAGCTGTGGGAAATTACATCTGGACCATAACCCTGAAGCTGGGGCCTAGCAGTAAGAGAGACCAGCCAGCTGCCATACTGGTCACATCTGCTGAAGCTCACACTCTCACCCCACCAGAGCTGAGAGAAGGAGGGGGACTCTTAAACTCTTCTGCCTTACAAGTACCCCATGAATGGATTTTAGTATTAAACATGTCATATCCAGAACACAGGTGGAGAGGAAGGTCTGGGACATGTGGCTCCCAGCGTCTAGTCCCCGAGAGAAAGGGAAACCTATACAAGGGGTGAGGAGAATGTTGATTGACAATGAATAGCATCCAATATGGCTCTTCAAACGTTCAAGATCCCTTTAAGTCAGCCTTCTTGTAGGAGTTAGTTTCATTTTACAGATCAGAAAATTGAGGCTCAACTGGGTTAACCTCCCTTGCCTAAAATCCCATAAATAGGAAGAAACAAAATCAAGATTAGAATCCAGATCTGTTTCTCCCCAAGTCCACATTTTTCTGCCTCTGTCACCGATGCGGGGCGTGAGGTGGAACTTCTATGACTGGCTGACGGTTGGACCGTGGAGGCTCAACTAAGGAGTCAATGGAGGTGGTAGCAACTTCATTTTATTAAAAAAAGTTTTCCTTAGGTTTCTGGCTAGGGCTGCTGTTAGTCTTTTGTTGGAGCCCTCTCTAGCTCTGTCTCCTCCTCCCCTTCTCTCATCCAAGCTTCCTCCTTGGCCCACAGTCCCTGACTTTGGACACAGACCCTGCAATGTGTGCTCTACTTTCTGGGTTTATTTTGGTGAAGGGTCCTGCCTCCTTCCACGAGGCAGTCCCCGTTCTGTGGGTACACACAATTGGTCCTTCTCTTCTGTGGTCAGGTTCTCCCTGCCTCTCCCCCCATGGGGGCTGGCACCGGACTGAGGATCAGCATCAGGAGAAATATCCCCTCCAAAGAGGGGGTGGGTGGCGTGGAGCATTTCCCCCAGACAGCTCTATCTTTGCTGCATACCAATCCAATTACAAACAAATTGGCCCACGGGTTCAAGCATGAGAGCGATTTGGCCTTCTCTCCTCTCTTGCTGACAGTTTTAAACCTGTTTTCTTCAAAAACCCAACTCTGGGAAGAAATTTTAGCACCCAAGCTTGAGAGAGGTGGGATGCAACGATCCCAGATATCAGGGTGTAAGGAGGCTCTGAGAAGGAACTTTGAATTATATTTTTCAGGAAAAAATGTACGAAAAAGAGACAGGTTCTCTGGGTTTTCCCCGTGACTGCAGGTTGGGGGCTGGGAGGCTGGTCTTTTCTAGGTCTGACTTGACCGGCTGCTCTTTTCTGGACTTTTCCACAATGGTGAGGAATTCATTCCTAGGTTTCTGGAGGGGGAGAAGGAATGTTTCAATTGTCTTTACTATGCCTTAAAAGACATGATTTTTTTTTTTTTTGAAACATGCTCATACTTTGATACAGCTGAATGCAAATAAAAGCAGGGCATCTGTGTCAAAGAGAAGTGGACAGCCAACCTATTTAGAAAGTTTAGGACCAGCCAGGCTTTCTTCACTCAAGGATCCCATGGGAACACCGTCAGGCGGGAGACATGTGAAAGAATGTTCTCCTTCTGTCTTTTTAAAAGTCTATTTAAGCATACCTTACATTGAAAACCGCACTTAACTAGAAAGAAAAGCAGATATAAAGTGAGGTTGTACATGGTGGATTTTTGTTTTGTTTTGTTTTTGTTTTGTTTTGTTTTGTTTTGACCCCAAATTCCTCAGTCCAGGTTTTCCTCAAGCGCAAAATTATCCTGGGCTGCATATTGACATCAGTCAAATAAAGGATGATCCTTTCTGTTCCCTTGTCTTTTTGAGAAAGGTCACCTGTCACTTCCTATCAGCACATCAGTCACACTTCTGTGAGGATCTGTGTGGAGTTTCTGGGGGAAATCGAGTTCACTTGCTCTGAGACGCTCAGCTGGTAGGGAGCCCCAGACCACTCCCTCATCGCAGATGCCATCAGAAAGCCTCTTCAGCCACCACTCTTCTTTTCAGAAGGGTGTCTCAGAGGATTTGCAGGGTGATTCAGAACATCCTATTGAGATGCTTAGAGACACAAGTCAGCGGATGCATCTAGACATAGGCATGTACTCTGCCGGGCAGCGAGGCATACCCCGAAGACTTGGGTAGGCACACTCTCTGTTCCCATGGCATCTAGAGACCAGCGGGGGAAAACATTGGGTACAGCATGATTAAAAATGAGAGGAATGCTGTGATGGCGAGGAAGAGGTCATGAGGGCACAAAGAAGGGGTATGTAACCTAGATCTGGCAGGAAGAACTTCCAGAAGGACTGGCAATGGTGTGTAAGACTGTTAATGACATTGCCACAGTCTCTGTGATGAGATCTCAGCCACTGACCTGAATAGAGAACGGAGATGTATGTCGCCGAGGGGAAACATTTTGGGGGAGTACTTCCAGTAGATCCACTTGGATGGACTGCAGCAGGACTGAAGCCATGCCGATGGATTCTGCAGCTGCACTTTGGTAGCCTTCGACTTTCCATCACTAAGTCAGTCGAGGAGCCAGAGCTCCTCCTCCTTTATTTCCTGCCTTTCTTAAACAACAGCTGTGTAATTCAGTGCCTCTTAAAGGAGAAATGCTGAAGAGTAGACAGGAATTCCAGGAGGGATGTGTGGTGAGCAGATGGGAGACTAAGTGGACTCCTCCCTCAGCTTTGTTATGGCACCTGCCTCACCTCATCTGCGCGTCCAGCCCTCAGGTCACAATGAAAAAGAAGATGCAGAGATCATCCTGTCAAACTGTCAAATTTGGGGGTGAATGAAATATCCACAAGGGATCTCTGAGAAGCCAGAAAACTCCTATTTACTTTCGGCCAGGGAGAATTTGAACCTATGTCTCCAGATTAAAAAGTCTAGGATATTAATTCATTGTGACATCTGGTCCTTCCCTTTGATATTTTAAAAATAGGCTAGAAACAGAATTGTGAATCCATGCTCCAAAGCGCTACTCTCAGATTCTGGGAAAGAATGCAACTCTGAGTTTATCTTGTTTATTCAGCTAGTCTCTGGTCATTTGTGTAACGTGATATTTCTTCCATTGGATGCTGTAAGCCAATTTCTAGCACAAGTTTTCCATTTTGTTTTAATCACCCATGAAAGAAAAGAATGTGGGAATGTCTGTTTTGCCATTTTCAAGGACTGTGGTGGCATCAGTAGCTGGCTGCTGACTTCTAGTCTTTGCTGCAGCCACTTGAGAATGTGAGATTCTCTATGAATCCTGAAATTTTGGAACTAGAAAGAAAATTTAGCAGTTTGTAACAAGAACTGTAAAGATCCTCCTACCCTTTCTTCCAGGCAATCCACTGTAAAGAATTTCAAAGAAATGTCACTCACCAGACCCACTAATATACATTCTCAAATATGTTCACTCTAATTTTTTTATGGTAAAAAGAAAAAATGAGAAACCACCAAGATGTTCAATATTATGGACCTTATTTTGAAAGTCAGTATGCATTAACTTGAAGGAATATTATGCAGTCCTAAAATAATTATGAAAGCTGCATACATTCACAAATGTTTATTGAAAGCCTACCATGTACCAGTACTCTGATATAATAAGGAAATAAGCAGATTTCAAATCTATGTTCCCTATGACCTTAGCTACTTGAAAGACACATACCTACCACACCTACAGAAGAAAATTTGCAGAAATGTTATTAGTTGGGAAGGTAATAAATACTTTATAAGTGCTTTTGTAGAAAGAAAATTTGTTATACTAGAGAAAAATTTGTTAATTGTCTTTTGTCAATTAATATATGTAAAAATTATGATAGAAGTACAGAAGGTGCTGCTAGCTTTGGGAAAGATTTCTGAGAATGTAAGAGGGAATATTCATTCATTCTTGGTTCATATATTTGTTGAGCAACTACATTCTTGGTTCATATATTTATCGAGCAACTACTGTACGCTAAAAAATACAGCAGTAGTTAAGACAGAGACATCATCCTCACAATTGTTAGTTAGGTCTGTGTTTTACTTTAATATTTATTTAATGAATATTTGAATCTAAAAATTACCTTAGAATAATCTATGCTCATTTCCATCTTTCTGATCTTCTTCTTTCCAAAAACACTTGTTGTAGAGGGGGAATTTAAGTTACAGAGACAGTCATTTGCCTGAGGTCTCACAGCCTATTTGTAACAAGCCTGATACTAGAATCTGATTCGTGGTTTACCTGCCACCTCACTCCCACATTTCTCTTATAATCCTCACATCTCTCTTAGAAATAAGTTGTTGGAACAACAGTGGAAAATCAGCACAAGTCTTTAGAACCATAATTAATGATACTGGACAGAAAGTGAGAACGATCAAGACCTGTGCTTCTCAGACTTCCTTGTGTATAAGAATTACCCGAGAGTCTTGTCCAAATGCAGATTTTGATTCTGTAGTCTGGGGTGGGACTCGAGATTCTGCGTTTCTCATAAGCTTCTATGTGATGCTAATACTGCCTGTTCTTGAGTAGCAAGAACCTGAAGGATAGAAACTGTCCAAGTGTGCGAGAAATTCAAGTTTAATCCGTAGCCAGTGTTCTTTCTAGTTTTGTCACTGGGGAAGTATAGATGTCAATTTTTTGCAGTCTAAGTTTTCCATCACTAACTGCTGACAAAGTTTCCCTTTCCCTCTCAGCCCTTGCTCTACATCTCAATCTCTCTCATACAATATGCCCGTGAAAGTTAGGAGGAATATTCTAGAACCACACCACTATGAGATAATGGAATAGGAATTTGCACCTGGGTCATCTGACTCCCAAGCCCTTTCTCTTAACTGCTATAATATGTAGCCCCTACACTGTGTCCCCCTCACCAAGTGGTCATGGTCCAGGTCTCTGGAGTCAAGACCAAAGCTGGGTCTGAAGTCTAACTAAGCACTTAGTACTAAGGGCCAGTTATCTCATGTGTTGGTGTTTCTATTTCTTCATGTATAAATATAGATAATAATAGCACCGATCTCATTAGACGCTTGTGTAGATTAAATGTGATAAAGTACACAAACCACTGACCTCAGTGTCTGGCATGGAGTGAGTGCTCTATAAAAGTAGCTGTTATTGTGGTTAGCTGAGTCTGAATCTCATTCTGAATTCTTCTAGAGGAGCTCACACAAACCTAGTGCTTGAGGCAGACAGGATATCAAAGAATTATATTTATTTAAAATTTAATATCTAATTGAGCATACTCTAAATATAAATAATATAAATATATGAATAAAATGCTAAGTAAATAATAATGAAAAATAGAAATAAAGCATAAATATATACTTATGTAAATATGTAGATATACTTAAATAATTAATGTATCTAAATAATTAAAATATTTATACAAAACTATTTAAATATGTGGACAAAATATAAAGTACAGAAACAATATAAAATTATATAAAGTTTAAACAAACTGAAGATATAATAAAAATGTAGTATAATTTAAATAATTTAAATTTAAGTAATAGAATAAAATAATTTAAGTATATCATATATTATTTTATATATGCCATATATATATCCATATATATATATAAATGCAATAGCTGTTAATGCACAAGTTCTTTTGAATACTATGAGAACACAGAAGATGGTCACTAGGTTTCTGGGATGATGGGAGAGATAACTTCTGAGCTCAGTTTGGAAGGATTAGTTTGAGGTTGGGAAAAAGCACACTGCGCTGAGGGTTTGCAGTAAAGAGGGTAAAGAGGGCAGTAGACAATAAGGCTGTAATGAAGATTGGTGCTAGTTTGTGAAGAGCCCCTAAATCATAGTCTTTGTCTGTGGACTGTAGAGGGCCATGGGAAGGTGGTTTTGAGCAGGCCAGGCATGTGATTAGGCATGTCTTTAAGTCTGTGGTGTGGACAACTTGGTTAGAAGTCCTTTAGCCTGCTCTCTGCTTTCTTCAGGAGTCTAGACTGCTTCCCAAGTGTCATCAAACACTGCAATAGTCTTTTGACACTATCCTAGCCGTTGAAAAGGTAAGGGGGAAGCAGTCACTGTATAACTGGGTATTTTCTAATCCCTGTGCCTCTGGGTACTAAAATTTCACATTCAATGGTAAGATTTGAGGCATTTTCCCTGAAGAGGAAAGAATTATTGATGCAAAAGATTTTACTAAAGGGAAAAAAATCAGATAAAAAAAAAAAAGAAGAGGTGAATAAAAAGCAATGCCTTACTCCTGTTCCTACTGTTAACTTCTAATTTCTTATCCTTGGAGATACTTCCCCTTAAATTGACCTTAAAAAGAATGAACTCTGGGGCGCCTGGGTGGCTCAGCTGGTTAAGCCACTGCCTTCGGCTCAGGTCATGATCCTGGAGTCCCGCATCCGGCTCCCTGCTCAGCAGAGAGTCTGCTTCTCCCTCTGACCCTATCCCCTCTCATGTGCTCGCTCTCTCTCTCAAATAAATAAATAAAATCTTTAAAAAAAAAAAAAAGAATGAACTCTGAATGTTACAGGAGCCCTTGTGATGGAATGCCAGGTAAAGACCAAGGGTGAATGCTGTGATGGGGGAAGGAAATTTTAATTCTCTTCCTTCATCACTAGCTAACTTAACGTGGTTGGAGAAGGAAAGGAAACATTTCCTTAAAAAGGAAACATACTAAAATTAGAATCTGATGCAAACTCTGGTATCATTCCCAAAGAGAATCACTTTCTAGGCTATTGGTTGGCAATCAGATGCATAGATCTGCATATCTTTATTGACCTTTACCACAGGACTAGCATCTCAAAGTCTTGTCCCATAACATATCATGTGAAAATAAATGATAATTCTATTTGACAGTTCCTTTCATCTCAGGATCTTAATCTCCCAAACATTCTTTAATAAAGACTCACAACACCCTGTGAGGTAGGTAAATATTAGTGTGCTACTTTATGAGTGAGGAAGATGATTGATAAGGAGATTAAGCAATTTCCCTGTAACAAGGTAAGTTTGTAGATATGGGAGTCAAATTTCTACCCTCTGAGAGGAACACAATAATCACTAAACCAAGATAAAAGCCTTTACTCATCCTTCTAAAATGATTGAACAAAATTGAATCATGGCTTTTTCACTCCCAAGTTACTAGAGGTCATCCAAAATAAAAAAAAAAAATCATAATACATTTTAAAAAGAGAGGCTTATATTTACATGTATGAATTCATTTCTTCATTGGCTTACAGAACCTCATGACTGTAGTGTTTTGTTCCTTAAACAATTTGTAACTGAATCCCAGTATTTTCAAAGAAGGCATGGAGTTTGTTATTATGTAGAATAATCTTTGTCTTCCAAATCTATCCTGCATTTAGATCTATGCCTTCTTGTAGGATGCTCCTAACACAGGACATTGCTGCCTTAGATGAGATAATTTCATACCACTTATTAGGATGTAGAGTTCTAGTGTATTTTCTCTACTAATACCAGATACACTTTATTGAGCATTTATTATGTGACATACTCCTTGCTAAAGGCTCAACATAGTTCACATTTACTCTTTAAACGTTGTGAAGGAGGTACCATCCCATTTGACACAGGAGAAATCTCAAGCTTCAGGGGAACTTGCTGAGTCAGGAAAACACAGCCAGGAGGTGGTCAAGCGTGGAATCTCCCAAGATTGACCCTGGACCCAACCCTTCCGAATATTGGATCATAAGCAATACCACCAGCTCAGTAGAATTCTTTTGTAAGAAATAATAGAAGTTTAAGGTATTTTTTTTTTCTGTGCTTTAGCTTCCATTAAAATGAGGTTAAACATTGATTTGATATACTTTGCTTACCTGCAGTAGAAATTCGTAAAGTGGTTCCTGCTATAAAGCCAGATACAGAATTTGTAGGAGAGCCGAAAATGACCACAGCAAAACATTAATCTTTAGATTGTTTCCCTGATCCCTAGAGTTCTCATTTTTCCTCACAGAATGGGTTAAGTATTCTACTATTTATGGATAACTTCTGTCTTCTCAACCACACCCAGCATCTCCTCCAGGATGTGTACTTGGAGGTGGTTGTCAAAAGTTCGTTTTGTTATTTCAAAGCCTTTTTCCTTCTGATATTCAATTTTAGTTCCCTTCCCTCTTTTGTCTCCTCTATGAAAAGTTGGCAATATCTGAAGCTCTGTTCTCTCCTGATCGTAATGACATTCCAGCTCTATTACTCTCTACCTCTTTGGTTCTGTGGGGGACTTCTCTAAAGGTTGTTCGTTTTGCTGAAGGACTGGTAAATGATGTGTTTCAGAAGTGACATTTTGACTTCCAGGGGCCAGACAATCTGGACATGGACAGACTTTCAATAAATCCCACATGTTTTTCTGTATTTCAATGCTGTCATCTTAAATGCAGCATCTGTAGCATAAAACTGCCAAAGGGGGTCATATTTTTATTTTTTACCAATAATTCTAGGTGACCTGCTTTTACCCAGATCCAACAACTTGGATTATTTACTGACTCTTCTATTAAATCGAGCCATTCTTTCTAAACACTAAAGATTTGACATAGTATAAAATATCTCTTTGGCACTGCCACTTAAAAATGTATACACGTGCTACTTCCAGAAAATGGTCTTCTTGAAGAACAAGAGGAAAATTTAATGGCAGCTTTAATTTTAACTTAAGACACTTACAATATTACACTAGCAGGGAAGAATTCACCAACAGCTGCGTGTCTGAGAGACCAAGGGACTGATTAAATCCGTCACATGGACAACATCTAACTCTGAGTGGTAGGTGTGCTCTACAGCTTGCAGTAAGTCTGTTACCAGATGAGCCAACTTCAAAGATAGTGGTGGGCTGTGCAGAGCATAGTAGGAGGTGGGGAAGTGCCAGAGCTTCAAAGAAAGTTGAGGGTGTTTTGTGTGTGTGTGTGTGTGTTTTTTAATCATTTAAATTCACTGAATACAAAAATATTTTGAGGTATGTTGATAATGACCTAACATTTATTTTCAGTTTTGTGACATTAGTATACAAAGACAGATTAAATAAATAATGCAAATTAATTGCATTTATATTTTAAACAGAAGAGTACTTCAAATGCAAATAGGAGACATCCTGTCTACAAGGATATTTAGCCAATTGCTTGATGCATGTGGTTACAAAGAGGATTGAGTATTGTCCAAGAGGCACAGATGGGATGATTTAGGCACAAACAACTTTTATTTTGTTACTTCTGTGCAAACTCTTGGACATACCTGCCTTTATAGAAATTATATTCTCGGTGTACATATGAAAAGCCTTAAATATACATCAAGAAATTATATAGAAAGCAGTTTCTTGGCTAATAACTGGGGTTACTAAACTTTAATATATTGCAGATCCATATTCTTTATAGATTTGTTATAATTTAGGAGTTAAATGTTGACAGTTCCTAGTTACAGAACTTTTATTTAAGATTTCGTTTAGAATAACATTTCCCACCTGATTTGAAGCAGCAATTTCTAGGATTTTTTCATGCATATGTGTTGTAAATGCACTAGATGATATAGTCAGCTAAAGTATTTTTAATACTAGAAAACTCATACTTGGGACGTTTTTAAAACTTTTTCCTGAGCCCTACAAGTGCCTATTGAAGTATTTGTTTCCCTCTTCTGGTTGGATATGAGGAAAACTATAGCCATGTTTGTCCACTTCTAGTAGCGTATAAAATTTCAGGACATGTATATTTGTATACTAGTCTCTGGCTGGTTTGAATTTATTTCCTATTCCTGTGTTCTTTTTAAATGTTCTTTAAAAATTGTTAATATTAAAAATTTAAATTTAAATAATATGATTTTAAATCTTACTTAATCTTATTGCAGTATATAAGCACAATTCTCAAACTGTATCCTGAAACAATGGATGAAACAAAGACACTGATATTTCAACATCCAGAGCTCACTCATGATAAAACGCCGAGGAACCCTTAACTTTGCCGTTTTGCATGGATGACACAGGACTGCCTAGATTTCCAAGGGTAAAGTGGAATGAGAAATAATATTGCTATAAATGACTAACTCATCTAGGTCATAATAAGGATAATTATTTTTGTGTACCTTTATCCCTCTGGGATATGAAATAATTGTTTCAGTGCTCTGCCAAGTACATTTAAATATTGTTATTAGTTGAAACAAAATGCAAATCTTGTGGGCTTCATCCAATGTGTCCAAATGCAAAGAAAGATACGGAGAGGTAACACCCAGATTCACATTTACTAAGGGATTCCAAATAATGCCCTAAATGACTATTTTGGAGCTCAGTTACATGCAGGTGCTAGGAGGATTTATGCTGTGAATGCCTGAAATACTTTCTCCACCGAGGGGAGATTATTAAGTACTAGTGAGCCTGAGTGTTTGGTGCCAATACTAACCATTAACTTTTGGCTCCGAGCCATGACTGTCTACTCGGCAGTGGATTCTGCCACCAAGGGGAAGGTCATTAAAGGCTGTTCTTTATTCTCGTTAGTATGTTCCAACATAATTAACAGAAGTTGTTCACCAGATGGTTTCCTTCCTGTCAGCAAGTACCTCCAGCTTAATGGGCTATGCAGGATTCTTTACTTTAAGTGGGTGAGGCGGGAAGCAAATTTAAAATATATCATCTTTGATCCTCCCACTTCTAATTAGTTCTAAAGGTTTTAGATAATAATGTAAAGGGGGCAGGGAAATGAAATCATTCTAAAAATCAAAGAATCACAGAAGGCCAACAAGAGTTTTAGACATACCATGGGATGTTTCTTCCTCCACTCCAGGTCTCTGCCTGGCACCAAAAAAAGTGCAGAAACTATTGTTCAGCCTTCTACTGAAACATGTTCACAGAGCCTTACAGCTGAAATGGATTTAAAACCTGATAACAAAATTCAGTAAATGCTTATTTAGTTCCCATTGGGTCTCAGAAATTGTGAGAGATGGTGGGGATGGACAGCAAGACTTTGCCCCTCTTGACCCAGAAGTTAGAGAGTAATGGGTTCAGACCTGTAAACAGGCAATATATAATGGAGTTTGGTAAGGGCTGTAGCAAATGCTTTTGGCTTCCAACCTCAGTGCCACAGTCACCTCTTGTGAAATAAACCTTGATCTTGTTTACTTATGCCCTCTCTTGCCCAAGGTACTGGCTGCAAGGTGGGTCTGCTCTAAACCAATCTTAGTTGTTCTATTCCCCTTGCCAGTGTTTGGTTTATAAATTTGTGGACATATGAGCCACCTCTGGCCAAGGCATCATGAAGGGAGGCTTGATTGGGAGCTTCTGGGTAAAGCTTTCTTGCTCCTAAGAATGCACCAGAAAATCTGGGCCCCTTCACTTCCATTGTTGATATTGTCATAGGAATCATCCAGCTACATGGCATAAGGCATCATGCCTTCTAGTAACTCAAACTAAGTGGTTTCTCTCTAAAGTAGTTACATTTAGGAAATGATTTTATTATAAGGAATATATAAAAATACCCCATTCTTTCTCATTGTCTCAAATGATTATCATAACAATCTTGTAAATTATGTGAGACAGAAACTGTTCCTTTTATAACAGATAGAGAAATTGAATCTCAGAGAGACTGTTGTGATGAGCCTGGACAAAGCTGCTGGTTTCTGAAACTGAGGACCCTTCCTACCACACTATGTTGTTTCTACCTTAAATAAAGTAAAAAACTCAGTGGCACGGGCCAGAGGGACAATGTAATTATAAAACATTTTTCTCTCTATTTTTTGCCTGAAAAACACTAACTCTGCCTTTTTTTGAGCTTTTATCCTAGCATTTAAAATTCAGTTTAAATCCATGTTTTTACATGAAGAATTTTTTTTTTTCCTGAGAGGAAGAGAGAGAGAGAGGTGGGGGAGGGGAAGAGAGAATCTTAAGCAGGCTCCATGCCTAGCAAGGAGCCCCAGTGGGGCTTGATCCTACCACCCTGAGTTCATGACTTGAGCTGAAATCAAGAGTCAGTTGCTTAACTGAGCCACCCAGGTGCCCTACATGAAGAAATACTTGTTTTTTGTTGTTGGTTTTTTTAAAGACTTATTTATTATTTTAGAGAGAGAGTGTGTGACAGGGGGGAGGAACAGAGGGAAAGGGAAAGAATCCCAAGCAGACTCCTGCTTGGCACAGAGCCCAACACGGGGCTTGATCCCACAACCCTGAGATCATGACCTGAGTTGAAATCAAGAGTTGAGTGCTCAGACAACTGAGCTACCCAGGCGCCCCAACATGAAGAAATATTTTAAGTGAAGTGAGGTAAATTGAGCTTTCTAAGGGTAAAATATCATTAAACATCAGTTTAGTCTACTAATGACCAGAAAGGTTTCAAAAGACTTTGAAGGGAACAAGAAGAAATGGCCACCCAGTTTCATGCATTGCATAGCATCACTCCACCTAGGAAGCATTGCAGCAGTGATGAATGGGCTAGAAGTCTGTGCTATAAAAATTCAGGCTAGAGTAGTTACAGGCTTAATAATCATGTGCTATAGCTCACTTGTGAAGACAATTTTACTCATTCACTATAGTTGTTAGGCCTCCTTTATTTGTGAGTGACAGAAAGCCCAACTCGGTTGAAACGAAACAATATATTGGCTCACATAACTAAATAATGGTCAACAGGTGGCTCTGACTTCTGGCACAGCTTGATTGAGGGCTCAAGTCCTGTCAAGAGGCTCCACCTATGGGTTCTCCTTTCTCTAGGTGGCTCAGCTCTGTCTCTGAGTAGTGGTCCCAAACTTAAGGTTCATTTCATCATAGCACCCAGTTCACTGAAAATAAGGTTTGCCTCTTGAAGTGCTCAAATAAAAGTCCAAGAATTGAAGTTCACTGGTCTTAACTGTATCATTGCAGTCGATTGAGCCATTTCTTGGTCATAATTCTTCACTGTCTTGTTGCAGTATTATACACGCATCTTTTTGCCAAGGCCTCAAAGTAGGCAAAGTGTACTCCTCCATTTCCATTGGCCATGGCCTTGGCATAATTTGTTTGGTGAATATGACACTAACAAATAGGTAGAAGAGGCTTGGGTATACTCGCCAGCTGGGCTTGCTTTCTTGTTGCAGTTCTGTCTTTTGCCATGGGAAGAACATGCCTTGTGTGTAAAATTTGTGCAAGGAAGATGAAAAATACATGGAGAAACCCTGGACTAGTGGACTATACCTGTTAGCTATTGCTCTAATAAAACCATGTAACAAATTATTCAGACACTCAGTGACTTATACATTTGTTTCTTGGTTACATTTCTGCAGGTAGCTGAGATTTGGCTGGTGAAGACCAGGTTTGGATGATGTTGCCGCCGAGTGAGTGATTATGTCCAGGGTTTCTCCATATGTCTTTTGCCTTCTTAGCACAAACAAACCTTACATTCAAGGCATGGCAAAAGGGAGAGGTGCAGCAAGGGAGCAAGGCCAACTGTGTAAGTATGCCCAGCTTATTTTTGTATCATATGATCATCCATTTGGAGCCAACACCATTCAAGCCTGGCCTTTATTAGCCAAATCTCAGCCACCTACATAAATGTGAGCAAGAAACACAAATGCCTGTGTTTATAAGCTACTGAGTCTTGGAATAATTTGTTACATGGCATTATCAGAGCAGTAGCTAACTGATACAGCTTACTGTGCCCATCACTATGCCATTCACTAAGGCAGAGGGTTGGAAAGTGATTGGAAAAGCCTAGACTATGAGTTCTGCTGCTAGAACCCAGTGACAGAATCTGACTCACCTTTAGCATAAAGCCTGAACGGGCAAAGAAATCTGGACACTGTTATCAGAAGGAGGCACTGACAAGCAAGAATAAGCCTGCTGCCCCCACCATCAGTAAAACTGGCATTTAGAATTGCGATGGATTGCATCAAGCTGCTACACTCTGCATGCAGAACCATTGTAAATACCTGACAACCTGGGGCACCTGGGTGGCTCAGTCAGTTGGACTGCTCACTTTGGCTCAGGTCATGATCCCGGGACTCTGGGATGGAGCCCCACATTGGGCTCCCTGCTCAGCGGGGAGCCTACTTCTCCCTCTCACCAACCCCCTCATGCTCTCTAAATAAATAAATAAATAAATAAATAAAATCTTTAAAAAAATAAAAATAAATACCTGACAACCTGACATGCATGTGATGCACTACTGATCACCGAAGGGCAGATGGTGATGGATAGAAAGAATGACCTTCAGAAGCTGCACCTTGTACTGAAGACTTGTACCCAGAACAGAGCAAGTAGGAGGCTTGCTGTAGTCTGTGCTGGTTGGAACACACCTAAAATGTTGGGTTTGATCCCAACCATCACACTTTTAGAGGCGCATTACTAAATTGAAACTTGTTGGAAGTGAGGGATCCAGAAATTTTTAAACGAAAAAGCTGGACTCTATTGGCATAGCGGATGTGGGGAGGATGGAATATGAATCAGGGTCAGCAGGAGAAGAAATCATTATTTTCAAACATCATAAGAGATGATGTATGGAAGAGAGATTGCACTTAGTCTACAGTGTATAGATATGTGTTATTGTGGAAAGAATATGGGCTTTGGGGTCAGGGAGACAGAACTCTACCACTTATTAGCCATGTGTCTTTGGCAGGTAAAATTCTCTCTCAGTGTCTGCCGTCTCATCTGTGCAATGGGGATACTTCCTTGCACATAGAAGTTTTGGAAAGCTTGGAAAGTGATACACAATGAGGCTGGGCCTTGTAGGTGCTCAGTAAAATGTTAACTATTCTAATATTGGTGACGTCATTATTAGAACTGTATTAGAACCAACATATGGAATTTACAGGAAAGCCCCTTTCAGCTAAGGATAATAAAGAAGAACACTTAGCACTGTCCAACACCAGAATGGGCTTCTGAATGACATAGTGAGTCCTCAGTGCCTGGGAACTGTTTCCACAGAGGCTGGACCTGAGGAATGGAGTGTAGAGGACTTGCTGGGAGTGCTACATTATAGGGATTTCTAGGCTACCTCCTAATTCCGAGGTCCTAAGTTCAATGAACTGTGAGCCAGCTTCATTAACACTCGTCCCCAACTGGGCGAGCACTGAAAGGTATTATAAATAGGGAGTCCAAACATCTGGATGTACTTGGAACAATCTTGGTTTAGACCTGTTGTCCTGGTGCAATTATGAAAGAATCCCCTTTCTCTCTCAACAGTGTCCCAGTTTAGATGGTAAAATTATATAGTCACCCTAATTATAACTAATTCAGTGAATAGAAGCCAAACGTATTCTTGTTATTTTCAACATAAGTTACCCCCCTTAGCGGCTGAATTACCACTCTTCCTGGGTTTCCCTTCCTGGTGTAATGGTATTATCATCCTCCTATTAACTCAGAGTTACACCTCTAGAAGCTGCTTCAGCATTTCTGTCTCACTCTCCCTGAACCTTCAATCAGTTGCCAAACCCTTTTGATCCTATCTCCAAAACGCCGCTGGTATCTGCCCCTTCTTTTAAGTCTCAATGCTTTAATTCAGGTCTTGTTACCTCTTGCCTGGAGCATTGTAAAATCCTCCTAACAGCCCTCACCCATTCTATTATCCATAAACCTCACTGCCACTGGAGGTCTGCCTTTTAGAGTGTACCACCAATCTTGCTCGCGCTTTCGATTCACCTAGTTAGATAAAATTAAGTTTCTCTTGTTTGAGTCTTATTGCATCACGTAAAAACAGATGGAAAGATTTTCATCAGAAGTGGAGGACATATTTGGGATGGTATGATTTAAAATGTAGAGGTATGTGGCCTGCACAGAATTCCCCCGGAGGCACTCAGGAGGGCATCTCAATGATATAGATCATTAACCTTCAGAGCAACTGGAATCTGCTGCTGAAACCAGCCTGCGTGACTCTGGCTTGGAAGAGGCAAGGCTAATAAAATCAGCCAGGGACAAAGAAAACAAAAAAAATGGCTCCCAATCTGAGCCCAAACTGAATGTCTAAGAGCAGGTTCTCTGAATTGCAGATGCTGATTTGCAGTAGGTATTGATCTTCCATGGAGTTGCTTCTCTCGTGGACAATTTGATACAGCGTCTTCTGGGGTTATTTACACACATTGGTGAGTGATTCCTTTGAGCAATCCCAGAGCACCCAGCTAGAATGGGAACAACTACCAACCTCTCAGATAGGCATTCACATTCAGCTGGCCTCTCTGTGTCCACTGAAGCTGTGTCCCGTGGAATCTGTGCAGACCATGGTCTGTCTCTCACCTATGCTTACCACGTTCCTCTTCTTCCTGAACCGTGGCTCAGGTGTCCTCTTTCCGGCGAAACACCCTCCCATCACAGTGCTTCCCATCTGTCAGGTTCAGCTCGAACACCACTTCCTCCATAAGACTTCTCCTAGGGTCTTTAATTTCCTCCTTGACCACTTTTCACTGCATGCTATCGATCTATATGTGTATCTTTATGTCTATCTATCTATCATCTATTTCTATCTCTATCTCCATTTGCCTATACATGTGTCTTTTAAGCTGTAAACCCCAAAGAAGATACATATAATGTCTCTTCATCTTAGTGTCATCTTTCATGCTTTACATATACAGATTTTCAAGAAGTGTTTGTTGAACTAAATGATATTTTAAAAGAGTATCTTGGGGCGCCTGGGTGGCTCAGTCATTAAGCGTCTGCCTTCAGCTCAGGTCATGATCCCAGGGTCCTGGGATTGAGTCCCGCATCGGGTTCCCTGCCCAGTGGGAGCCTGCTTCTCCCTCTCCCTCTACCCCTACTTGTGTTCCCTCTCTCGCTGTGTCTCTCTCTGTCAAATAAATAAATAAAATCTAATGAAAGAAAGAAAGAAAGAGAGAGAGAGAAAGAAAGAAAGAAAGAAAGAAAGAAAGAAAGAAAGAAAGAAAGAAAAAGAAAGAAAAGAAAGAAAGAAAGAAAGAAAGAAAGAAAGAAAGAAAGAAAGAAAGAAAGAAAAGAAAGAAAAGAAAGAAAGAAAGAAGAAAGAAAGAAAGAAAAAGAAAGAAAGAAAAGAAAAGAAAGAAAGAAAGAAAGAAAGAAAGAAAAAGAAAGAAAGAAAGAAAGAAAGAAAGAAAGAAAGAAAGGAAGAAAGAAAGAAAGAAAATCTTAATTGGGTTAAGCAACCATGTGGAATTGAAGTTATCTCCTAGAAAGGGGACCATAAAGGCAACATACATTTATTTGACCAGGACAGGAGAGCACCCCTCCTAGTGGAGAAATTTGCTTTGTAGTTAACAAAACGATAAAAGGATTACATCCAACTTTTAAAAACGAGGATTCCGAAAGTTTTGAAAAGCTATGGAATGCCAGATAAAGCTGAGTATAAAATTGATCTGAATACTTAATTCTTGGTTATTTTCATGCTTAAATTCCTTAGTTATCTTAATACTTAAATTCTTAAATTTGGCCTATATATAACGTGTGGAACTGGTAGAGCAACTTGTTACTCTACTCACCTATTTCGGGCAATAATCTCTAGAGAGTATCAAATCTTCAGCAAAGTTGTTGGCCTCGATCTAAGCAATTTTGAATTACCTTATGGGTTCCATTCAGTGGGATATCAGATTGCTTCCTGTGTAGTATGCAGGTTTAAACCAACAACCACAAGGGCCTATCTTTGAAGCATAAAA
This sequence comes from Zalophus californianus, assembly GCF_009762305.2. Taxonomy (NCBI): domain Eukaryota; kingdom Metazoa; phylum Chordata; class Mammalia; order Carnivora; family Otariidae; genus Zalophus; species Zalophus californianus. The sequence goes on along the minus strand of NC_045600.1, from coordinate 45,081,888 downwards.
CACTTGGACATTAAAACTTCTTTTTGGCACCATGCCTGAGGTCAGAAATCTGCATTTTCAGCACACGTCACCTGGGATTTCTCAACACACATGGCCTGAGTTCCACATTCTCACTCAACTTCCAAGCATGCAGTTCTGTTGGAAAAAGAGAGCCCTGTTTTGGAGTCCATTACAAAAGCAAAACATGGGACCTCAAACTGGGCAACCAGTGAGAAAAATACCTTCTTGAAAAGAGAGATTATGGAGACCATGACAAGGTTATCAAGAAACCATTTGAACTGCTTAAGGTGAAACTGAGCAAAACATCCACATTCAGATGAGCCCAAACAGAAAAGCAGTTTCCAGGAAGACAGTGAAGATCAGACTTTGGGAGAATGTCACCGGGAGCAAGTTGAAAGGGCTGTTGTTAGATTGTTTAAATTCTGGCATAGAATCCCACAGCAAAAAGTCCTAAAGCAATACGTGATTCCTAATTTGGAACTGATAGAATGAAAGAGAAGAAATAATTAAGAAGTAGTCCTTAAAGAATTGTGTAAACATGTGATCAAACATGATGTTTGGTTAATTTAAATGGGATAGTCAAGGCACCACCATTTGTCTCCTGGAAGGAGTGTGGGATAGGAGGGTGGGAGATGATGCACGGTATTCTGTGATGGGAGGCAGAGGGCTGAGAACCTGCAAGGAGTACTCACAGGGGCCAGCAGAAGAGCTGTGGGAGGATATACACATATCCTCCTGCAGGCATTGCCTGCCCATGCCCTTAGTGGTCAATTCCTCCTACTAAAACCCTGAGACCTAGAAGGGACCTTGGAGCTTATTTAGTCCAACATTGTTGTAGACCAAGAAGGAGGCTAATCACAGAAAGGATGGGTGGGGGGCTCACTCACCCAGTGAGAGAGCTGGGTCTTGAATTGAATTGTTAGATTCCTCACCTACGCTTTTTCCCTTGGGTCATGTGCTTCCAAATCAGATAGCATCCTGGCGCCAAGCCCCAACCTTCTCCCCTGTGCAGAGCAGTCTCCTGATTTCAGATTTCGCAAAAAGGAAAATGAGGGTTAAGAATCCTGAAAGAGGAAGAACTTATCAAACTCAACACCCAAAGAACAAATAATCCAATCAAGAAATGGGCAGAAGACATGAACAGACATTTTTCCAAAGAAGACATCCAAATGGCCAACAGACACATGAAAAAGTGCTCAACATCGCTCAGCATCAGGGAAATCCAAATCAAAACCTCAATGAGATACCACCTCACACCAGTCAGACTGGCTAAAATTAACAAGTCAGGAAACGACAGAAGTTGGCGGGGATGTGGAGAAAGGGGAACCCTCCTACACTGTTGGTGGGAATGCAAGCTGGTGCACCCACTCTGGAAAACAGTACGGAGGTTCCTCAAACAGTTGAAAATAGAGCTACCATACGATCCAGCAATTGCACTACTGGGTATTTACCACAAAGATACAAATGTAGGGATCCGAAGGGGTACGTGCACCCCGATGTTTATAGCAGCAATGTCCACAATAGCCAAACTGTGGAAAGAGCCAAGATGTCCATCGACAGATGAATGGATAAAGAAGAGGTGGTATATATACACAATGGAATATTATGCAGCCATCAAAAGGAATGAGATCTTGCCATTTGCAACGACGTGGATGGAACTGGAGGGTGTTATGTTTAGTGAAATAAGTCAATCAGAGAAAGACATGTATCATATGACCTCACTGATATGAGGAATTCTTAATCTCAGGAAACAAACTGAGGGTTGCTGGAGTGGTGGGGGGTGGGAGGGATGGGGTGGCTGGGTGATAGACATTGGATAGGGTATGTGCTATGGTGAGCGCTGTGAACTGTGCAAGACTGTTGAATCACAGATCTGTACTTCTGAAACAAATAATGCAACATATGTTAAGAAAAAAGAAAAAGAAGAAGATAGCAGGAGAGGAAGAATGAAGGGGAGTAAGTCGGAGGGGGAGACGAACCATGAGAGACGATGGACTCTGAAAAACAAACTGAGGGTTCTAGAGGGGAGAGGGGTGGGGGGATGGGTTAGCCTGGTGATGGGTATTAAGGAGGGCACGTTCTGCGTGGAGCACTGGGTGTTATGCACAAACAATGAATCATGGAACACTACATCAAGAACTAATGATGTAATGTATGGTGATTAACATAACAATAAAAATTAAAAAAAAAAAAGAATCCTGAAAGAGGGAGCCTGGGTGGCTCAGATGGTTAAGCGTCTGCCTTCTGCTCAGGTCATGATCTCAGGGTCCTGGGATCGAGTCCCGCATCGGGCTCCTTGCTTGGCAGGGAGTCTGCTTCTCCCTCTCCCTCTACTTCTCCCCCTGCTCATGCTCTCTCTCTCTCTGTCTCAAATGAATAAATAAAAAAAAAATAAAAATAATAATAAAAAAAGAATCCTGAAAGATGCCATGAAAGAAGGTGTGCACTAGTACTTTGTCTCTGTTGTCTTCAAAACAACCCCAGGAGGCAGCAATCATTGGTCGCCTCCTACAGGAAGCTCAGAGAAGTTAAGGATCTTGTCAAAGGTAACAAAGCTGGTAAAGTCAGGAGATGACAAGTGAATTCAGTCATTCTGACTTCAGATCAATGCTCCTCCACCCCCATGCTGAAGCTATCTGGGATTCTACCCCACAGCTGGTTCCTGAATGGGTTTCTTGAAATTACCAAGAATCTGCTCTTCCCTGGCCTTCTGCTCTGACACCCACCTTCCCAGTTCTCAGACCCTGAACTGTGGGGTTTAGTATAGCACTAGCACCCCTGCTCCACGAGCAGTTTCAGTTACACTGGATCCTTTGTTGTAGGGTAAGAGTCTTCCTTTGGGAGCTCAGCTCTGGATACCTACAGCCTCTTTTAGGTTGGCCCTGAAGACCATCAAGTGAGGGACACCGGTGCACAGGGAAGCTTAGGGAGTAGTTCTGTGCACACTGAAGACTGGAAAGATCAAGGAGAGTGAAAATCACTGTGTGGGGCAGAAAGTGACAACAGGGAACACAATGCCTTCTTCTTTTCCCTTAAGGACAAAATACCAGGAGGAAGTCTGAAAATGCAATAAGAGGTATATCGCTGGGGCTAACCTGTCCCAACATGACCCTGACCCTGGACATGCCCAGGTCAACCTCACATAGAGGATTTTATAAAGAAGGATGGATTCCTTCATAAACCTAGGTATTTAGTGGTTTGGACCACGACTACTGAAATTTGCAAGGAGAAGGTGGCTGAGGAGAATGTGGGCTTAGAAATGAAGTTGTGTCCTGGGTTGTTGGGCCCATGACCACCACGTTCTGGATGAGTGGAATGAAGACTGGAAAGGAGGCTCTGGAACTGGAGAGGAAGTTCTTTCTGCATGTGAGCATAGTTCTTCCTGAGTCCTTTTGCATTAGAATGTTTTCGGTGATAAGCAATAGGAAAACCAACTCAAACTAGCTTATACAATAAGGTTATTCTTCAGCTTACATATGTGAGGAAAATCAGAAGTAGGGGTGGGCTTCCGCTTTAGTAGATCCAGAAGTTCAATGATATCATCAAGGACTTAGCGTCTTTTCATCTTTCACATTGCTGTCTACAGTGTCAGTTTAATCCTAAAGCAGTTTCTCTTGGGGCTGTGGGATGGCTGCCAGTAGCAATCAGCAGAGGAGTGTCTGCTTTCCTGTTGCTCTTTCTTAAGAGTGAGAAAGCACTTATTCAGAAGCCTACAGAAAATCTCTCTGGTCACATGCCTACTTCTAAACCAGTCACTGTCACAAGGGATAGTATAACCTCTCAGACCTATCAGATCTACCCTTCAAGCTACCAGTAATCCCACAAACTGCTTTGACACCACTCATCAGGGAAGGATGGAATGGGCGTTGCCTATCAACCACAACATCTGCTATACCCTCCTGACAGTCAGCATAGCAAATGTCAACAAATCTTTGTTGATTCAATGGAAGTATAGGTTCTAAGGTGAACTTCTTATAGGTAGAACTGGGTACAGAAAGTCACCAAAGAAAGGCTAATTCTAAGACAAGCTATTGGGCTGGGAGCTAGAGGCACTGCATCCTATTCTTGACCACTTTCGAGACTCAATTTTTGTGCAAGCTTTGGGTATTCCAAATGCGAAATATAGTTAACCCCCTCCTTCCCATAAATCCAAGGAATTGTTTAAGATTAAATAAGTTATATGTCAAAGTCCTTTAGCTTCTTAGGAAGAAAGAAAATGTGTTATCTATTGTTATTTCATAACATTTTGTAACAAGATGGGAATTTTCCAAGTACGTGAAAATCATCTCTTGTTAAGATAAGAAACTTCTGCTTATGACAGGTGACCAGAAGTACTGTTTTTTGTACTGAGCCAAAAAAATAATGGAACTCTAAGCAGCATGGGGGGAACCGCCCACGTCTCTGAGTCCATAATTGGCGCATCTTTCCTGGGCTTGGAGTTCCTTTTGATTTAGTGAGGGCTCGATTAGAACCTCATTCTTTAGCTTCTCTGTTTGCTCTTGGGGGATTTGAGCTTGTTGGAGCAGCAGTATCAGAAAACACAACCCTTTATTAAGTTCATCAAATGGTTGACTCTGTCCTGGAGGCCAGAATGTGCTGGTCTGTTACCATGACTCTGTTCCAGTACTTCTCATAGCAGCTGTTTTCAAACACATTCTTGGGCTCATACTTAACGTATGATGTTAATCCATTTGTTCATTCAACTATCTGTTGATGTGTAATCTTGATCACTATCAAACCCTAACATCTTTAGTAGGCCTAGATCCAGGAATAGCACTGAGCTATGCTTTGTTCAGAAGGAATTACTCAGACACATTGCCTCTGGGTGTGATCCTCAGTGACCCAAGAGAGCTCACTCTGTGCTTCATTCTTTTATTACTGCATATACCACCTACAACTCTTATTTTTCAAACGTCCTTCATTATACCGAAGATGTCCATGTTAGCACAAATCATCACATTGGACTTCCTCTACCTCCCAGGGCTGCATGAGCCTTTGGGAGAGGGCAATTTATAAACATGACGGGTACTTCACAGGATTGGGAAAATCTTAGCCCAACAGTAAGAAAGCCAGTGTTTGGGCCACTGTCTGCCTTCTATCCATCTATCCTTCACCACGGCCCTTTAGCTACTGTGTTCAGCAACCAGTCTAACATTTCTGGATCATGTCCTCGCTCCTGTTCTATTATGTTCCTGCCTATATATCCCATAACCTGTAAATGACCAGGTAAACTACCACCAATATACTCTGTATAATCTAACCAGGGGAAAAGAGAAGAATAGAAAAATTACTTTTAAAAATGTGTATATAAATTTTAACATATATTTATTTAATATAACAAGGAAAAATATGGGTAGATGTTAAAATCCACATATCTGCAGCTGGTTAAAGAGCATTAGATCTTTAATTGAATTCCTTATTCTATTACTCAGTCCATGTTCTCTTTGCTTTCAGGCAGTTTTTTGGGTTAAATCATACCTTCATACCTGAAAATTCTGAGGCCTTGGTCTTGCTTACCTAGAATTGTTGTAATCCTCCATTATGTTTTCTAATCTTTTGAGACTGATGCTATTTCTCCCCTAAATGTTAGAAGAATTCACTAGGGATGACATCTGGACCTGGAGTTTTCCTTCCGAAAAGTTTTAAACTACAGATTCAATTTCTTGAATACATATAGAACTATTCAGATTTTTAAAAAATTTTCTTGAGTTTATTTTAGTAGCTTTTTTCCCTAGCAAATTGTGCATTTATTCAGAATTTTCTAATTGACTACCATGCAGTTGTTTATAATAGCATTGCTTTATCTTTTTAATGTTTGTAGGATCTGTAGGATGAGCCCATGCAAAGATCACAAGGATCACATCTAGTTGTTCTGATACCACGAGTTTCGGTGTGTTGTATTTCCATAACCATCTATTTCGAAATATTTTCTAATTTCCACTAAGAATTCTTTCATCCGCAGATTATTTGTAAGTATATTGCTTAATTTCCAAAATTTAGGTATTTCTAATTCTCCTGGTGTTACTGATTTCTAACTTAATTCCAAGACGGCCAGAGAATATATTCCATTGATTTCAATTTTCAAAATAGGTGAAGACTTGTTTTATGGTTCAGAATGGCCACCGTAGGTAAATAGCCCATGTGTGCTTGAAAAGAATGTGTATCCTGCATCTGTTGGGTATAGTGTTCTGTATATGTCAGGTCAAATTTGTTCAGATCTTTCATAACTTTACTAATTTTTATTTTCGATTTTCTTGGTTACTAAGAGAGATATGTTGAAGTATCCCACTCTGATTGTGGATGTGTCTACTTCTCCATTTAGTTTTAGGAAATTTGGCTTTATATATTTTGAAGATATGCTTTTAGGTACAAATTTAAAGAATTATTATATCTTCCTTGTAGACTGACCCTTTTATATAGATGAGTCATGCTTCTTGGCCAAGTTGACTTTGTATTGTTACAGCAGCTTTCTTTTGGTTAATGTTCATATTCTATCTATATTTTCCTCATTCCTTTTCTTTCAATTTTTGTCTTTCCTTGTATTTAAGGTATGTGTTTAAGTAGCCTGTTCTTGGGTTTTATTGTTTTCATTCAGTCTTAAAATCTTTATATTTTAATTGGATTATTGAGTTATTTACATTTAATTACTCATATATTTGACTTTATAGCTACCATTTACTATTCATTTTCTATTTGTCCTATCGATTAGTCTATAAACTTTTTTCCTCGCAGTTTATGGTTAATGAAGCATTTTTTAATTATTTTATTTTCTCGCCTATTGTTGGTCATGGTTTGCAAGAGTCAATATTCAATTAGATTTACCAACATAATTACTCCATTCCTTGATCTTTATTTTTTCCTATATTTCCACACATTTTTTCCTGATATTAAATCTTTTTGCTCAAAAAAATCATTTAGTTATTTCTTTGAGTGCAAGTTGGCTGGTGATGAATTCTCATAGGTTTTGTTTCTGAAACTACCTTTATTTCACCTTTAATTTTTTTATTTAAATTTTAATTAATTAATTTTTACTTTCTTAGACATTATATTTTTAGAGTAGCTTTAGAGGGAAAGGTACAGAGATTTCCCATATACCCCCTGCCCTTACACATAGATAGTCTCCCCCATTATCTATGCACCAGAGCAGTACATTTGTTACAATTGATGAACCTACACTGATACATCATAATCACCCCAAATCCAAAGTTTACACTGTGGTTCCCCCTTGGTGTATATTCTATGGATTTGGACAAATGTATAATGACAGGTATTCATCATTATACTATCATATAGACTATTTACTACCCCAAAAATCCTGTGTTCTCCATTTATTCATTCCTTCCCCTCCCCCTAATCCCCTAGCAACCACTGGTCTTTTTATTATCTTCATAGTTTTGCCTTTCCAGAATGTTCTGTAGTTGGAATTTTAATGTTATGTAGTCTTTTCAGATTGGTTTCTTTCAGTTAGTAATATGCATTTAAGGTTCTTCCTTCATGGCTTCGCGGCTTGTAGCTCATTTCTTTTTGGTGCTGTATTATCCATTATCTGGATGTACCAGAGTTTATTTGTCCATTCACCTACTGAAGGACATCTTGATTGTTTTCAGTTTTTGGCAATTATGAATAAAGTTTCTATAAACATCTGTGTGCAGGTTTTTGTGTGAACATATGTTCTCCACTTCTTTGGATAAATACCTAGGAGTGTGAGTGCTGAATTTTATGGTAAGGGTAGGTTTGGTACTGTAAGAAGCAGCCAAATTCTCCTAAAGTGTCTGTACCATTTTATATTCCTGCCAGCCATGAATGAGAGTCCCTGTTGCTCCACATCTTCACCAGCATTTAGTGTTGTCAATGTTCTGAATTTGGTCATTCTAATAGGTGTGTAGTATTATCTCGTTGTTTTAATTTGCATTTCCCTGATAACATATGATGCAGAGCATCTTTTCATATATTTATTTGCCATATGTACATCTTCTTTAGTGAAGTGTCTGGTAAGTCTTTGCCCATTCACCTTCAATTTTGAAGGACATTTTCATTATATTTAGAATTCTAGGATGGTGGCTATTACTTCAACTTTTTAAAAGATGTCATCCCTTTGTCTTCTCGTCTCTATCCTATTATTTTTGGTACTTTTAAAGTACTACAGTACCCCACCACCCTCCCGCCCTGCCCTGACCCCTTTGGCTGCTTTGAAGATTTTTTTGTCTTCAAATGAGGCATTCTTGTCTTTGTTTTCTTCTTTAGCAATTTTACTATAACTTACATAGGTGTGATTTTCTTTGTGTTTGTCATACTTGTGTTCTTAAGCATGCTTGAATCTGTGGCTCTTGTCCGTTTTGGAAAATTCTCTACCTGTGTTTAATTAAATATTTCTTCTGCCATACTTTCTCATTCTTCTTCCATGACTCCAATTTCACAAGTGTTAGAACTTTTTGCCATGTCCCATATTTTCCATTCTTTTTTCTACCCTATTTGGATAATTTTTAATAATCTAGTCAACAGATCACTACTTCTCTCTTTTTTCTGTGTTTAATCTGGTTTTGTACCCATCTATTATATTCTTAATTTCACTTGTAGCATCTGTCAATTTCATTTGATTTTTCTTTAGATACAATTCCCTGGTCAAAGTTTGTATTTTGCCTTTTATCTTCTAGTATGTATTAATCACAGTTCATTTAACATCTATATCTAATCACTTTACTATCTAGATCCCCTGTGGATCGATTCCTCGTTTTTCCTGCTTGATTCTGCTTCTTGATAATTTTTTATTGAATGTTGGACATTGTATAGAATATGCTACAGAGGATCTATATGATGTTATTTTTCTCCAAAGAGGGTTTTGGTTTTTTTTGTTTTTTTTTTTTAGCTTTTGGCAAGTAGTTACAATAGGAGTAAATCACTTAATCCAGTCAGGGACTGATCTGATTTAAGGCTAAATTTCAGTCATTGTAAGGTTTGATGTAGTCTAGTGTATCCTTATCACTAGGGTGTAGTTTTTTGGGACATCCCAAAGCTTTTGGTGTTTATCAGAGAGCTCTACCTCCGGTGGGCCCTGACCTTCAATTTCAATCTCCTTAATATTGTGAAACTACTGTGAGTTCTGCTTAATGTCTGGGCCTCTTAGCTTCCACTTCCTGCTCATAATCTCCACCTATAGGCATGTGCAACTTATAATGCAGAAGGCCTGGCTCATTTTAATGTGTTTTCCTTCCTTCTAGGATTTCCAGCCTCACAATCTGGTTGCCATAGTAATCGTGATCTCCAATATTTGACCCTCCATCCCTGTGAGATGAGATGCTGAAGATGAGAAGCTGAAGATCTACTCAGCTTCCATCCCTCTTGATAGCTACTTTTTACTCAGTTTCTCAACCTTTCCAGTTCATTGCTTAGATTTTAGCAAATGCTTTGAAAAAAAAAAAATAGCACAGAATTTCTTGGCTCACCTCAATCAGTTTTCCTCTTCTCAAGTCCTGGCTGACTTAGTAGCTCTCTGATGCCTTAAAACCACTTTTAAAATGTTCAAGATTTTCTAATTGCCCAACAGTGGGGGAGGGATGATTAATTTTCTACAAGATAGGCTTAATAACCAGATGTGGAATTCTC